>NC_060138.1:94192264-94500705 GCF_021461385.2 Schistocerca piceifrons | reverse complement strand
GGACGCCATCATCATGTAACCATACAGTAAAGCTGCATGCCCTTGGGAAAAATTACGGCTGTAGTTTCCCCTTACTTTAAGCCATTCGTAGTACCAGCTCAGCAAGGCCGTTTTGGTTAGTGTTACAAGGCCAGATCAGTCAATCATCCAGACCGTTGACCCTGCAACTACTGAAAAGACTGCTGCCCCTCTTCAGGAACCACACGTTTGTCTGGCCTCTCAACAGATACCCCTCCGTTGTGGTTGCACCTACGGTACGGCCATCTGTATCGCTGAGGCACGAAAGGCTCCCCACCAACTGCAAGGTCCATGGTTCTACGCTTAGTAGCGGGAACAATATGAATAAAAACTGAAAAAACCTATTGAGCAGTTTTAGTAGTCTGGTTAAAATGGCGTGGAAATAACCGACGTAACCTAAAACCTGTTGTTTCGGTGATAAACACCATCTCTTAATGAAACTGTCACTATGGGCTGGCCAGACAGAAGGCCACTGCGACACTCACGGCAGCTGCAAACGACGCCACACAGGCAGGAGCGGCAGGCCTTAACGGCTGGTATTGCTGCGTCATGTGTCACACAGTACAACCGGCCGAAAACTCATCAGAAGCTCACGTTTTGTAGCGCTGAAGAGCTACCTCCCGCCGCTGCCGCCACACACCAGTAAAATGCACCAGCAGGTGCTCCCAGCCGCTGCTGCCTCCGGCGAATCTGTATTCTGGGTGACAACTCCCTGCAGGAGGCTGAAGGCGCAGCATCATGGACGCACTCTCTCTGACAGACAACGTGGCAGTAACGAGCGTTTTTCAACGTAGCGGTCTGTCCGCCTCGGCCCAAGGTCCCAAGTCTCACCGCCCAGTAGCGTTCTGTCTGGACGGGCCTGCAGCGGTCAACCTCTGAGGAAACCGCCGTACTTCAATTATACAAGGCGTACCCAGGCAAGCCAGCCTCTCAAGCCAGTCTGGGTGGGCACGTATTTCCATAGCTGCACCTGTGACTGAGATGGAATCTTCGAACTTTACCCTCAGCGGAATGGGTGTACCGCTGGTGTGTATCAATACCTAACATAGCAGGAGGGCGCGTGCAGTCAGTTCTCCTGGCTCAGTTACACTACTGGCCATTAAAACTGCTACACCAAGAAGAAATGCAGATGATAAACGGGTATTAATTAGACAAATATATTATACTAGAACTGACATGTGATTACATTTTTACGCAATTTGGGTGCATAGATCCAGAGAAATCAGCACCCAGAACAACCACCTCTGGCCGTAATAACGTCCTTGATACACCTGGGCATTGAGTCAGACAGAGTTTGGATGGCGTGTACAGGTACAGCTGCCCATGCAGCTTCAACACGATACCACAGTTCATCAAGAGTAGTGACTGGCGTATTGTGACGAGTCAGTTGCTCGGCCACCATTGACCAGACGTTTTTAATTAGTGAGAGATCTGGAGAATGTGCTGGCCAGGGAAGCAGTCGAACATTTTCTCTATCCATAAAGGCCCGTACAGGACCTGCAACATGCGGTCGTGCATTATTCTGCTGAAATGTACGTTTTCGCAGGGATCGAATGAAGGGTAGAACCGCAGGTCGTAACACGTCTGAAATGTAACGACCACTGTTCAAAGTGCCGTCAATGGGAACAAGAGGTGACCGTGACGTGTAACCAATGGCACCCCATACCATGACGCCGGGTGATACGCCAGTGTGGCGATGACGAATACACACTTCCAATGTGTGTTCACCGCGATGTCGCCAAACACGGATGCGACCATCATGATGCTGTAAACAGAACCTGTATTCATCCGAAAAAATGACGTTTTGCCATTCGTGCACCCAGGTTCGTCGTTAAGTACACCATCGCAGGCGCTCCTGTCTGTGATGCAGCGTCAAGAGTAACCGCAGCCATGGTCTCCGAGCTGATAGTCCATGCAGCTGCAAACGTCGTCGAACTGTTCGTGCAGATGGTTGTTGTCTTGGTAACGTCCCAATCTGTTGACTCAGGGATCGAGATGTGGCTGCACGATCCGTTACAGCCATGCGGATAAGATGCCTGTCATCTCGACTGCTAGTGCTACGAGGTCGTTGGGATCCAGCACGGCGTTCCGTATTACCTTCCTGAACTCACCGACTCCTTATTCTGCTAACAGTCATTTGATCTCAACCAACACGAGCAGCAATGTCACGATACGATAAACCGCAGTCGCGATATGCTACAATTCGACCTTTATGAAAGTTGGAGAAGTGATGGTACGCATTTCTCCTCCGTACACGAGGCATCACAACAACGTTTCACCAGTCTACGCCGGTCAACTGCTGTTTGTGTATGAGAAATCGGTTGGAAACTTTCCTCGTGTCAGCACGTTGTGGGTGTCATCACCGGCGCCAACCTTGTGTGAATGCTCTGAAAGCTAATTATTTGCATATCACAGTATCTTCTTGCTGTCGGTTAAATTTCTCGTCTGTAGCACGTCATCTTCGTGGTGTAGCAATTTTAAAGGCCAGTAGTGTATTATAATGAGTTGATTTTAACAGAATGCATGCTGCTGATCAGAAAGTGTTTTTATAGCTGATAGGTAAGGGGGCAGCTTTGAGGAAGTTTCACTTTCCTACATTCAAAAGGGTTTAGAGGACTTTGCTGCCACATTAACATCTGTGAATCAATTGCATAATGGGGCAGCACTGTCGGTCGAAACTTCCTGTTCCCAACACGTAATGAACTTCCAGAAAGCTAAATGCCTCGGCGAATAAGCAGTCGAAAGTGTGACACATTGCACCTTGAGCTACAGCAAAGGTTGTACTGTGCAGAGATGTAGTCGATATTCCCAAAGAGGAACTGAAAGCTGAGTGGGCCCAAGAAGGTATGATCGACCTGCAAAATATAATGAAACGGGCGGATGGCTATCTGGTTAAATTCGACTCCTTTATCATCACTTTCAATAGCACGAACTTTTCAGAGAATGTCAAGACTTTTGATTTACTTAAACATGCAGTCTTCTATGACCAATACAATGCGCTGTTGCAAATCCAGCTCTTGGGCACACTGCTCTCGGATGTAAGGGGATGTACTAGGAAGCCGTCTGAGGCAATTGTTGTAAAAACGCCCACAAAGGTTTGTTCTGGTGTCACCTGTCTGAACTATGGACTGCTGTGGTTTCCTTTAAGAATGGAAGATACAGGAACTGGAGAAAACGATGTGTATCCCATATGGTAAGGTCAATAAAATCTATAAAGCCGTGCTATCTCCTCTGTTCACTACTTCTTTCGCTACAGTCCTTACTAAGCCTATTCCAGTAGCTAATGTCACTGTGCAAATCATGGTTGGCAGTGGTAGCACTATGACATGGGTTTGTCAGTGCACTTCTCAAGGTGCTGTTCTTCCAGATCCCATAACTCCTCCACTCCCCAAATACATCAGAAAACGACACAACTGCCGATAATGAGTAGCTTCTCGCAACTCAAATGGGAAGCTCCAGTAAACAGATGAGCAGTGACGCTAACATAGTTGCGGTCGTTCTTACAACAGCCACGTTGCCGAAGAAAGCAAAGGATAAGCGTCAATCACAGAAGAAGACATGTCTCAAACTGTTAGAACATGTAGCCATTATTTTATCTGACGGTGTTCATGATCCCTCTTCTTAGCCGATGGAATATGAAGTGAGCATGACCTAAACAACTCTCCTAAGACTGAGTCTGCACCATCTGTAGGCTCCACCTCAGTTGTGAGACAGGGAGAGCTTTCACCCGCCTCCTCCCACATAAATGGATACCCTACTACAGTGGAACGCATAGCATAGGAATGCGGTGTGTGCTTATATTTATAAGAAACACATTTTAAAGCTACTGGCACCCCAGAGCTCTGAGGCCTTACCCTAGGTCTCAAAGGTGACCTTCCAGGGAGAGAGCCATGGGAGGGGATGCTGTGTTTGTCAGTAACATACACCTCTCCTCAAATACAACCCTGCCTACTGATCACAAGCAGTTGATCAACGGATTACCATCTGCTTTCTTTATTTGCCACCAATGGGTGCGATAGATTCTGCAGGAACTCCCCTACCCACTTCTCCTACTGGGTGAATTCAATGCCCGTAATGAATTATAGGGTTCCCACATTTCTTGTCCCAGAAGTCGAGTTTTAGAGAACCTCATGATATCTTTGGAGGTATGCATCGTAAGCATACACAATCCTACTCGCTTCTACACTGCTAATGGGTCATCCTCTGCCATCGACCTCTCTTTTCTGCTGTCCAGCCATCACCGATTCGACTCATGAGTAGCTGATGACCTGCATCCCAGTGACCTCTTCCCACTCAGGTTAATTTACCTTCTACATGGAGCACTCCCTGAAAGGGCGCTGCCGAGATGGATTTTCAGCACAGCTAAGTGGACGCTATTCAGCCATGCTTGAACACCAAGGCAGTATCTAGTGATGCACCACGCTACTGACGTATCCATTCTGAAGTCCTCACGTCATATTAGGAGTCAACCTGTACCTTGGTGGACCGATGAGTGGCACTCACCGGTCTGGGTCAGGTGTGTAGCACCGCGATGGCGTAAGTGCCACGCAACGGCAGGACACCTTGCAGCTTTTCGATTAACGGAAGTCAAGAATCGATTCACAAAAGAGGAAAACAAGAAAATGTTACGGCAAGAGGCCTGAACTCTCTAAGCAACTCCACTTATTATACGAAAGTGTGGGAAGCAATCTGAGGATCTCCAGTAAATGCAGTGTGTTACCTATAGCAGGAGTGCTGAAATTGGAGTCTTCAAACAACACCTGGCGACGTTGTGAGACATACTATGGCAGAGGATTTTGTGATGACTGCTGCCACTGCTACCCAAGATGCAGTTTTTCTTTGTTATCGTGCCACCATGAGGATGAATGAGTTGGACTTCAGGCCCAACAATATGAAGTCCTATAACTGCCGACTGTCCATGTGGGAGAGGGATTTGACATCGCCTAAGTTTCGTGATACTGAGCCCAGTCACGACCAAATCCGATACCACATGCTGCGAAATTTGGAAACAGCGTCCAAGAAAGTCTTTTTACAATGTTTTACTTTGATATGGCAGGCATGTGATATTCCCAACACATGAAGGAAGGCAATCTTGATACTAAACGTGTCCCAATGCTTACTAGAGCATCGCTTAAAGAGCTCTGTAGGGAATAACTAGAGGCGAATTGTTGACCATCGTCTGGTCTTCATGATAGAGACCATGCAGCTCCTTAGCCATTCTGAGTGTGGTTCCAGGAAATGTCTATCTGTTGTCGACAACTTGACCCTGCTAGAGGCGGCTATATAGCAGGCTTCAAGTCGAAGGAACAGTATTCTATCTCAGCTTCACCAATGGGACTTCTGTGGCCACCTCTCCATCTTCATTCGGTCCTTCTTGTCTAATCGCTTTTTAGCAACCAAGTTGACCACGAGAACGTTGTCCCCCAGGGCAGTGTTTTGTTACCCTCATTGTCATAGCCGTCAACAGCATCACATTACGGTCAGGAGTTCCGCAGAATGCTTCTCATCTGCGGACGATCTTATAGTTTTCTGATTCTCCTCCAACACTGCAGAAGCGTATCGTCAGTTGCAACTTACAGTGAAGAGGTTGGAGGAGTGGGCTACAAACATACGTGTTACATTGTCAACAGATAAATGTCGCCAAACACGGATGCGATCATCATGATGATGTAAACAGAACCTGGATTCATCCGAAAAAAATGTCGTTTTGCCACTCTTGCACCTAGGTTCGTCATTGAGAACACCATCGCAGGCGATCCTGTCTGTGATGCAGCGTCAAAGATAACCGCAGCCATGGTCTCCGAGCTGATAGTCCATGCAGCTGCAAACGTCGTCGAACTGTTCGTGGAGATGGTTGTTGTCTTGCAAACGTCCCCATCTGTAGACTCAGGAATCGAGACGTGGCTGCACGATCCGTTACAGCCATGCGGATAAGATGCCTGTCATCTCGACCACTAGTGATACGAGGCCGTTGGGATCCAGCACGGCGTTCCGTATTACCCTCCTGAACCCACTGATTCCATATTCTGCTAACAGTCATTGGATCTCGACCAACGCGAGCAGGAATGTCGCGATACGATTAACCGCAATCGCGATAGGCTACAATCCGACCTTTATGAAAGTCGGAAACGTGATGGTACGCATTTCTCCTCCTTACACGAGCCATCACAACAACATTTCACCAGGCAACGCCGGTCAACTGCTGTTTGTGTATGAGAAATCGGTTGGAAACTTTCCTAATGTCAGCACGTTGTACGTGTCGCCACCGGCGCCTACCTTGTGTGAATGCTCTGAAAAGCTAATCATTTGCGTAACACAGCATCTTCTTCCTGCCGGTTAAATTTCGCGTCTGTAGCATGTCGTCCTCGTGGTGTAGAAATTTTAATGGCTAGTAGTGTAGTTAAGAGTGAATGCATCACAATGTGAGTAGTGTGGGGGAAATAATACAGTACAAGATCAAGGAGGCTCAAATTGCTAACACGACATCCATATCGACACAATGTTGTTATTTGACTCGGAGGAGGGGGGGGGGGGGGGGGACACAGATGAAGGTGACCTGACCTAATAAGTAATGGCAACACATTTGTTGCCGCTACACGGCATTATAACTGAGTCTCTCTTGATATGCAGTGTGCACACATCAGTGATACTCCTTAAATACAGTTGTTTTACTGTGTTTCTGGATGCCGTTTGTAATGTAGGCTACCTCAATGTGTTTATATTTTTCTAGGTCTGAAGATGGCCATTACCGACCGAAATTTGTTACCTGATTACAAGTAAACAATGTGATCCAAGACGGGAATTATAATAACCCAAATGTTTTCCTGGATCGCAGAAAAAGTTTTCGTGACTCTGTCACAAATCGTAAATTTTTGTTCCTGACTGGTTATGTAGTCGTAGGCACGGGAGCAACTACTGCGAACCCAGATGTTAGATTCATTCTAGGTATCACAGGGAAATAGAACTGACTCGCGAAGAAAGGAGCTTACAAAATACTCGTTTGACCTACTCTTAAATCTTACTCATCGTCTGATATCCTATGCAAGAGACATAAAACCCCAAGAAGAGCGCTGCATTTCGTCACGGTTGTTTCAGTAAGTGCGAAAGTGTAACGGAGATTACCATCAAACTGCAGTAGCAGACAATGTAAGAAAGTCATCGAGCATCGCAGAGAGGTTTATTATTAAAATACGGAGAGCATACGTTCTAAAGTTGGCCATGGAACTGTTATTTCTCCCACGTCGCTAAATGAACGCGCCGAGGAAGTCAGACATGTTAGAGCTGAAACGGCGCCATAAGAACGAGTCGTTATTCTCGTGCAACATTTGCTGATGCAACAAAAATGGTTCAAATGGCTCTGAGCACTATGGGATATAACATCTGTGGCCATCAGTCCCCTAGAACTTAGAACTACTTAAACCTAACTAACCTAATGACATCACACACATCCATACCCGAGGCAGGATTCGAACCTGCGACCGTAGCGGTCACGCGGTTCCAGACTAAAGCGCCTAGAACCACACGGCCACACCAGCCGGCGCTGATGCAACAGGAAGAGGGGAAGTGACAGTGATACCCGAAATACGTTCAGCCACACACCTTAAGGTAGGTTACAGAGTATACACTGTAGTGCCAAAGGAACTGGTATAGGCATGGGTATTCACATACAGAGATATGTAAACAGGCACATTCTGAGCTGCGGTCGACAACGCCTATATAAGACAAGTGTCTGGCGCAGTTGTTATATCGGTTACTGCTGGTACAATGGTAGGTTATCAAGATTTAAGTGGGTTTGAACATGGTATTATAGTCAGCGCACGAGCGATGGGACACAGCGTCTCCTAGCTAGCGACGAAGTGGGGATTTTCCCAGACGACCATTTCCCGAGTGTACCGTGAATATCAGGAATCCGGTAAAACATCAAATCGACGACATCGCTCCGGGTTGAGAAAGAGACTGTAATAACGAGACCAACGACGACTAAATAGAATTGTTCAACGTGACAGAGGTGCAACCCTTTCCGCTAATTGCGTATATTTCAATACTGCACCATCAAAAAGTGTCAGTGTGTGAACCATTCATGGCCGGCCAGAGTGGCCGAGCGGTTCTAGG
The DNA here is from genome assembly GCF_021461385.2 of Schistocerca piceifrons. NCBI lineage: Eukaryota > Metazoa > Arthropoda > Insecta > Orthoptera > Acrididae > Schistocerca > Schistocerca piceifrons. Next base: position 94,492,575 of record NC_060138.1, on the reverse strand, counting down.
CGCTACAGTCTGGAACCACGCGACCGCTACGGTCGCAGGTTCGAATCCTGCCTCGGGCATGGATGTGTGTGATGTCCTTAGGTTAGTTAGGTTTAAGTAGTTCTAAGTTCTAGGGGACTGATGACCACAGCAGTTAAGTCCCATAGTCCTCAGAGCCATTTGAACCATTTTTTGAACCATTCATCGAAACGTCATCGATACGGGATTTCGGAGTCCAAGGCTCAACTCGTGTACCGTTGCTGGCTGCACGACACAAAGCTTTACGCCTCACCTGGCCCCATCAACACCGACATTGGACTGTTGATGTCTGAAAACATGTTGCCTGGTCGGACGAGTCTCGTTTCAAATCGTATCAAGTGGATGGACTTGTGCGGGTAAGGTGACAACCTAATGAATCCATGGAACCCGTATGTCAGCAGGGGACTGTTCAAGCTGGTGGAGGTGCTGTGATGGTATGGGACGTGTGCAGTTGGAGTGATATAGGGCTCCTGATAACGTCTAGATACGATTCTGACAGGTGACACGTACGTAAGCATCCTCTCTGATCACCCTTATCCATTCATGTCCAATGTGCATTCCTATGGACTTGGGTAATTCCAGCAGGGCAATGCGACACACCACACATCCAGAACTGCTACAGAGTGGCTCCAGGAACGCTCTTATGAGCTTAAACACATCCTCTAGTCACCAAATTCCCCAGACATGAACATTATTGAGTATATCTGGATGCGTTGCCAAGTGTTGTGCTCCACCTCCTCGTAATCTTACGGATTTATGGTCAGCCTTGCAGGAACCATGGTGTCAACTCCCTCCAGTGTTGTGGCACTTGTGCAGCTCGCAGGGGCCCTACAGTATATTAGGTACGTGTACTATTTTCTCTGGCTCTTCAGTGTATAAGAACGTCATCGTGGATCGCTGAGAGGTTTATGATTAAAGTCCCGAGAGCTTACGTTCCAAAACTGCCTATGGAACTTTTACTTCCCCCACGTCGCTAAATGATGACGCTGAAAAAGTCACAGAGTTTAGAGTTCATATTGCTCCATGACCTTACGACTTATCTTAGAAGAAAGATTAAGAAAAGGCAAACCTACGTTTCTAGCATTTGTAGACTCAGAGAAAGCTTTTGACAATGTTAACTGGAATACTCTCTTTCAAATTCTCAAGGTGGCAGGGGTAAAATACAGGGAGCGAAAGGCTATTTACAATTTGTACAGAAACCAGATGGCAGTTATAAGAGTCGAGGGGCATGAAAGGGAAGCAGTGGTTGGGAAAGGAGTGAGACAGGGTTGTAGCCTTTCCCCGATGTTATTCAATCTGTATATTGAGCAAGCAGTAAAGGAAACAAAAGAAAAATTCGGAGTAGGTATTAAAATTCATGGAGAAGAAGTAAAAACTTTGAGGTTCGCCGATGACATTGTAATTCTGTCAGAGACAGCAAAGGACTTGGAAGAGCAGTTGAACGGAATGGACAGTGTCTTGAAAGGAGGAAGGAGGATATAAGATGAACATCAACAAAAGCAAAACGAGGATAATGGAATGTAGTCAAATTAAGACGGGTGATGCTGAGGGTATTAGATTAGGAAATGAGACACTTAAAGTAGTAAAGGAGTTTTGCTATTTAGGGAGTAAAATAACCGATGATGGTCGAAGCAGAGAGGATATAAAATGTAGACTGGCAATGGCAAGGAAAGCGTTTCTCAAGAAGAGAAACTTGTTAACATCAAGTATAGATATAAGTGTCAGGAAGTCGTTTCTGAAAGTATTTGTATGGAGTGTAGCCATGTATGGAAGTGAAACATGGACGATAACTAGTTTGGACAAGAAGAGAATAGAAGCTTTCGAAATGTGGTGCTACAGAAGAATGCTGAAGATAAGGTGGGTAGATCACGTAACTAATGAGGAGGTATTGAGTAGGATTGGGGAGAAGAGGAGTTTGTGGCATAACTTGACTAGAAGAAGGGATCGGTTGGTAGGACATGTTTTGAGGCATCGAGGGATCACAAATTTAGCATTGGAGGGCACCGTGGAGGGTAAAAATCATAGAGGGAGACCAAGAGATGAATACACTAAGCAGATTCAGAAGGATGTAGGTTGCAGTAGGCACTGGGAGATGAAGAAGCTTGCACAGGATAGAGTAGCATGGAGAGCTGCATCAAACCAGTCTCAGGACTGAAGACCACAACAACAACAACAATTGCTCCATAAAAAAGAGTCGTTATTCTCGAGCAGGAGATACAACAGGAAGAGAGGAATTGACAATGATACCCGAAATACACTCCGCCACACACTTTGAGGTAGGTTATGGAGTGCAGGTATATCTGTTGATGTAGGCGAAACGTCTCCAGCAGGCTGGCAGGTGTTTGTCTCACGCAGCACTCGCCGCAGGTACCGAGACTGCAGCCGAGGCGCCATTGTCGGGCGTGCAGATGGACGGCTAACGTATGTGGGCAGTGGCCCGCGCGCGGTGTGCGGCGCTTTCACTTCTCACATATGCAGCACCTGGCGGCACCATTTGCGAAATAGCGGCGCGCCGCCCCGCTGTATCGCCGGCGTGCATCTCGCGCCGGTCACCTTTAGTGGGACACCGCGGTCGTATTTTATTTGCACAGTTGCGAGTCAAAAACAACGGCACAATGAAAACTGATCGATGTCGGGAAAGGCTGCGAACTCGCGGCTACTGGCTGAATGTCCCAGGCCGTACTTGCTAAATACCGCCCCGGGCGGTCGGCCGCCGTATAGTGCCGACGAGTGAGTCTCTACGCCTGTAACGACTATCGCGTTAGCATATTATGATGAAACGACCGTCCACCTGCTCTATGAAGGACGTCTGAGAAACTGCCGGTAATACCCGAGCTACCGGGACGATTACGATGTCGTAAATTAAACCATTCCGTTCTATGAGTCGATTACGTATCTATATAGCGTTACCTGTCCCCGAACATGCACGTAGGTAGCAGAGCGGTCAGCGTGTCTGACTGCCATGTAAAGTGGGGTATCGTCCAAAGATCGCGGTGCCACCACCAAAGTCGCAACGGGAATCGATACCACAGGTATTAGAGAGGGGTCTCTTTAATCGGCAGCAAACAATTGGAGGCCTGCAGAAAAAACACCTACATCTCAGCACAGCACTGCCCTCACACTGTGGCCAGTTAAGTGTGGAGCCTGCAATAGCTCAGCCCAGTTCCTGATCTCAGCTACAGCAGTCAATATCACAGTGTAGGACCAATAAATAATTAAAGTACACGAAATGTATTCGAAGTTGCGAATATACACAACCATCAGGTGTATAACCAAATTACGACAGTGAAAATTTTTGCCAGACTGGGGCTCGAACACAGATTTCCCGATGAACGCGAGTGGTCGCCTTACCATTTGGCTACCCGAGCACGACTCAGGGTCGGACCCAAACTTCCATATATCGTCAAACACGTGTCTACAAATGTTCTCATATATCCATAATGTATATTTCCGTACAGAAGAGACATTTTTTTTGAAAGTCGCTTGCCCGTTGTCGGTGAAGAAATAAGATATTGCAGTGTCTGTCTTATTCCGAATTTCGATACAATGTTCCTTTCACATTTGCGAATATGGGCAACCGTCAGCTGTAAAATGGAATGACGGCGATGAGTATTGAAATCTGCTTTCGCAGGAGAGAGAGGATCAGATTGCGGAAAGGGGCCAAGGTCAATTACTGTTAATTATACAAGAACACACAACTTTAGAGCTCGAACCAATGCACAGTTTCCTCTTTAAAACAACAAAGATCAATTCACGGCTGAGGGCCCAAGTAACTTCTCCAGGATAAGTTTAAATGATTCATTTTAAAACGCCAGGATTTGGAGTAACGGCTGAAGGCCTTACTGAGGTAAAATTGTAATATCTTCTCGGCTAAAGGCCGAAATAATATTTCAGATCAGCGAAGGGAATTCTACAGAAACCAAGCATTTACAATTTTCGGCTAAAGGCCATATTAAAGAAATTCAAATAAATTCTTCGGCTGAAAGCGCAATAAAATTTTTTTTATTCAATAAAAGAGAAGATTTAAAGATAAGCTCTTAAACAGTACAACAAAAACATCTTAAGACAACTTGAAGTATCTTGTCGGCTACAGGCCCAAACAATTACTCAAGGATAATTAAAGACCACCTTAAGATAAACATTTACAGAACACGGCTGAAGGCCGTTTCAAGAATTCAAGATAATTATGGTGAAACCTCACAGACAAGGATTTACATATTAAAGCCACAGATTCTGAAACAAACACGGCTGAAGGCCTAAATACAGAGCAACAAGAATTTTAAATGAAACATAACTGAAGGCGTAATCTTAAAATATTTCACATAAGGTTCGGCTGACGGGCATTTTGAACATACAACAGACAAAATTAATACACGGCTAAGGGCCTGGCACAGTACTTGTGTTGTTGTTGTTGTGGTCTTCAGTCCTGAGACTATCCTGTGCAAGCCTCTTCATCTCCCAGTATCTACTGCAACCTACATCCTTCTGAAACTGCTTAGTGTATTCGTCTCTTGGTCTCCCTCTACGATTTTTACCCTCCACACTGCCCTCCAATACTAAACCGGTGATCCCTTGATGCCTCAGAACATGTCTTACCAACCGATCCCTTCTTCTAGTCAAGCTGTGCCACAAACTTCTCTTCTCCCCAATCCTATTCAACACTTCCTCATTAGTTATGTGATCTACCCATTTAATCTTCAGCATTCTTCTGTAGCACCACATTTCGAAAGAGTCTATTCTCTTCTTGTCCAAAATACTTATTGTCCATGTTTCACTTCCATACATGGCTACACTCCATACAAATACTTTCAGAATCGACTTCCTGACATTTAAATCTATACTCGATGTTAACAAATTTCTCTTCTTCAGAAATGCTTTCCTTGCCATTGCCAGCCTACATTTTATATCCTCTCTACTTCGACCATCATCAGTTATTTTGCTCCCCAAATAGCAAAACTCCTTTACTACTTTAAGTGACTCATTTCCTAATCTAATTCCCTCAGCATCACCCGACTTAATTCGTCTACATTCCATTATCCTCGTTTTGCTTTTGTTGATGTTCATCTTATATCCTCCATTCAAGACACTATCCATTCCGTTCAACTGCTCTTCCAAGTCCGTTGCTGTCTCTGAGAGAATTACAATGTCATCGGCGAACCTTAAAGATTTTATTTTTTCTCCATGGATTTCAATACCTACTCCGAATGTTTCTTTTGTTTCCTTCACTGCTTGCTCAATATACAGATTGAACAACATCGGGGAGAGGCTACAACTCTGCCTCACTCCCTTCCAAACCACTGCTTCCCTTTCATGTCCCTCGACTCTTATAACTGCAATCTGGTTTCTGTACAAATTGTAAATAGCTTTTCGCTCCCTGTATTTTACCCCTGCCACCTTCAGAATTTGAAAGAGAGTATTCCAGTCAACATTGTCAAAAGCTTTCTCTAAGTCTACAAATGGTAGAAACGTAGGTTTGCCTTTCCTTAATCTAGCTTCTAAGATAAGTCGTAGAGTCAGTATTGCCTCACGTGTTCCGATATTTGTACGGAATCCAAATTGATCTTCCCCGAGGTCGGCATCTACTAGTTTTTCCATTCGTCTGTAAAGAATGCGCGTTAGTATTTTGCAGCCATGAATTATTAAACTGACAGTTCGGTAATTTTCACATCTGTCAACACCTGCTTTCTTTGGGATTGGAATTATTATATTCTTCTTGAAGTCTGAGGGTATTTCGCCTGTCTCATACATCTTGCTCACCAGATGGTAGAGTTTTGTCAGGACTCGTTCTCCCAAGGCTGTCAGTAGTTCTAATGGAATGTTGTCTACTCCCGGGGCTTTGTTTCGACTCAGGTCTTTCAGTGCTCTATCGAACTCTTCACGCAGTATCATATCTCCCATTTCATCTTCATCTACATCCTCCTCCATTTCCAAAATATTGTCCTCAAGTACATCGCCCTTGTATAGACCCTCTATATACTCCTTCCACCTTTCTGCTTTCCCTTCTTTGCTTAGAACTGGATTTCCATCAGAGCTCTTGATATTCATACAAGTGGTTCTCTTTTCTCCAAAGGTCTCTTTAATTTTCCTGTAGGCAGTATCTATCTGACACCTAGTGAGATAAGCCTCTACATCCTTACATTTGTCCTCTAGCCATCCCTGCTTAGCCAATTTACACTTTCTGTCGATCTCATTTTTGAGACGTTTGTATTCCTTTTTGTCTGCTTTTTTATATTTTCCCCTTTCATGAATTAAATTCAATATTTCTTCTGTTACCCAAGGATTTCTATTAGCCCTCGTCTTTTTTCCTACTTGATCCTCTGCTGCCTTCACTACCTCATCTCTCAAAGCTACCCATTCTTCTTCTACTGTATGTCTTTACCCCATTCTTGTCAGTCGTTCCCTAGTGCTCACCCTGAAACTCTCTACAACCTCTGGTTCTATCAGTTTATCCAGGTTCCATCTCCTTAAATTCCCACCTTTTTGCAGTTTCTTCAGTTTTAATCTACAGTTCATAACCAATAGATTGTGGTCAGAATCCACATCTGCCCCTGGAAATGTCTTACAATATAAACCTGGTTCCTAAATCTCTGTCTTACCATTATATAATCTATCTGATACCTTTTAGTATCTCCGGGATTCTTCCATGTATACAACCTTCTTTTATGATTTTTTAACCAAGTGTTAATTATGATTAAGTTGTGCTCTGCGCAAAATTCTACCAGGCGGCTTCCTCGTTCGTTTCTTAGCTACAATCCATATTCACCTACTACGTTCCCTTCTCTCCCTTTTCCTACTGACGAATTCCAGTCACCCATGACTATTAAATTTTCGTCTCCGTTCACTGTCTGAATAATTTCTTTTATTTCATCATACATTTCTTCAATCTCTTCGTCATCTGCAGAGCTAGTTGGCATATAAACTTGTACTACTGTGGTAGGCGTGGGCTTCGTATCTATCTTGGCCACAATAATGCGTTCACTATGCTGTTTGTAGTAGCTTACCCGCATTCCTATTTTCCTATTCATTATTAAACCTACTCCTGCATTACCCCTATTTGATTTTGTGTTTATAACCCTGTAGTCACCTGACCAGAAGTCTTGTTCCTCCTGCCACTGAACTTCGCTAATTCCCGATATATCTAACTTTAACCTATCCATTTCCGTTTTAAAATTTTCTAACCTACCTGCCCGATTGAGGGATATGATATTCCACGCTCCGATCCGTAGAACGCCTGTTTTCTTTCTACTGATAACGACATCCTCTTGAGTAGTCCCCACCCGGAGATCCGAATGGGGAACAATTTTACCTCCCGAATATTTTATCCAAGAGGACGCCATCATCATTTAACCATACAGTAAAGCTGCATGCCCTCGGGAAAAATTACGGCTGTACTTTCCCCTTGCTTTCAGCCGATCGCAGTATCAGCACAGCAAGGCCGTTTTGGTTAGTGTTGCAAGGCCAGATCACTCAATCATCCAGACTCTTGCCCCTGCAACTACTGAAAAGGCTGCTGCCCCTCTTCAGGAACCACACGTTTGTCTGGCCTCTCAACAGATACCCCTCCGTTGTGGTTGCACCTACGGTATGGCTATCTGTATCGCTGAGGCACGCAAGTCTCCCCACCAACGGCAAGGTCCATGATTCACGGGTTCTTGTGACAAGAGAAAATCGCTGGCCGGAGTGGCCAAGAGGTTCTAGACGCTACAGACTGGAACCGCGCGACTGCTACGGTCGCAGGTTCGAATCCTGCCTCTGGCATGGATGGTTGTGACGCCCTTAGGTTAGTTAGGTTTAAGTAGTTCAGAGTTGTACGGGACTGACGGCCTCTGACGTTAAGTCCCATAGTGCGCAGACCCATTTGAACCATTTGAACCAAGAGAAAATCACAATCACAAACAACAGAACAGTGATGCTCGGAAGTGTTCCAAGGGTCGACATGGGGAGGAAACTCTAACATGAGTTTAGGTGAGACACGCAGCCAAGCGTAACACTAAATAATCGGGTGGCAGCACGATCTAGGGACGGCTGAAGAACCAACAAACAACTCCCTCTGTCGCAACCGACCAACTGCCTACTCCAGTCCGCAGACAGCATTCATCTGCTGAGTGGAAATCACAGAAACTACACGCAGTTCCACGTTAACACACTTGTACAAGAACTCGAACAATCGTAAAAGAAAACACTGAGGAACAACGAACCAATTCGACACACACAGAGTTTCCACAAGCGGTCGCCGACCAAATACATGTCGTCCGATGAGACGACCGACCGAACGACCAGCACAGGTCGTTCCCAGTGAAGTTAAGTGTGTCGGCAACGGTCGGGCGCGTCTTGGCTGTCGGAAGCTGACTGCATCTCCTACCCGACTCGATGTCCGTTCGGAATTCGGAGACACGGTGACCCGGGCACACTGGCTCGGACCCAACCATGCACAGGTTAACTCTTGCCCATTGGCCTCGACATCTCTGCACAAGGAAGGAACCGACCCACGTCCGGCAAGATGACCAACTGACGAATCCCAGAAACGGCCAAAGGACCAAATACTCGTCCCCCGATGAGACGACCAACCGAACGACCAAGCAACCAGAGGTCGATCCTGCTCCAGTCCCCTTCCTTCGGACAGTTCATGTATGTGGCCAGCGGTCGGCAAGTACCGGCTGACCGCGCCTCACTGGCGCTCCGTCCTAGACTGAACTTCAGTGCTACTGCGTCCCGACAGACGACGACACGGTAATATTAGCGGTCGCTCCAGAGATAGTACAACAGTGCACTTATAGATACGTGCTGCTGCTGCCACTCAGGGGCAAGCAAACCAGAAACTTAGTGACGCCAGTAAATCGAATAAGGAGGTGACAGTACCGTAAAGACAAGTTGACAAGTAATAAACGGCAGGAAGACGAGCCGCGCACGGCTCAAGTATTTTACTTGGAAGTCGCTTCCATGTCGAAGGTTTTGTATCCCACCTGGAAGGCGGCGCGTGGGTCTGCTCCTGTAAACTGAATGGATAGGCAGAATGTAGGAAGCGAGTTGGAGCAGGTGAGGTAAGATTCTCGGTACAGCTTTTTACGTGAAAGTACATTTAATTATTAGTCAATGAGATACGTAACTTTACACTAAGAGACCGTAGATGCGAAACCATATTCCCGTCATAAGTAGTACATCGCCTCAATAGCAAGCTAAGGTATAAGCGATGTTTCCAGGCCGTCTGATCTTGATGAAATGGGTAGAATCTGGAGCGAAGCTCGTAGAACTCTATCGCTCCGGCTAGAGTGCGCTGTCGTCGGTGTCTGTCGTAGTGCCAACTTTAGAACTTGTATTTACGCCGTGGCATCGTAGCTATCGATACCACAGAAGGAACATTGCATCATAATACAGATAACACTGGCACTGCAATATCGTACTATAGTTCAATTCATTTATCTAAGCGGGAGATTGCTGCGTTGCCAGTTGTACGCGCCAAGAGAAGCACCGCCATAGTATAGTTCACAAACTTACGTTTAGGGGGTAGCGCGCAGTTTATGAAGTAAAGCCACCACCGCCGCATTAACCCTTTCGCTGCTACAGAGACGTGCTCCCCGCATTCCGCGATGTGCGCGATTTTGTCGTCATTGCACTGCTCGCCTGTGCAGACACATGGTGTTTCGACTGCTTTGACACACTTTATCATTCGATTTCACAAAAACTATTTGGCCCAAAAATTTGATTTTTACACATCTTCTTGACTGATACCTTCCCCCCATAAATGACTTAATTTTGTTTCGATGTTCAACGTAGTTATTGTGCAGCGTTAGATGTAGTAAACCATTGCACGAAATTTTGAAGTTTGCAGAGGTAAAAGTCCATAGCGTGTACTTTCCGTATGGTCGATTTTAGTTGCCACTAGATATTTCAAAAAATTACATTCAAACGAATAAAATTCATGAAGTAAGACACTTCGATATTGTTTTTAAATAAAGAAAATGTTAAGCACCGATCAAGGTTAGAACTCAGAACCTTCCATTTAGCAGCCACACACTTTAACGTTAGAACTCAGAACCTTTCATTTAGCAGCCACACACTTTAACTATTACGCTAACGCAGCTTATCGTTCATTGTATTTCCCGGAGGACTTTAAAATTTGACGCAAAATACCGACAAACACTGTTGGTATGATTTTGAATTACGTTTCGTCGAAGTACAATACGAAATAAACAATTACCGCTGTTCTTTATTGCGAAAAAGCAGTTAGTGAGAATGATACAAACACCTTTCCTTGCTATCGCCTGAATTAGGAGGCTTATTGCTTGTTTGGTTTAATTAATTAATAGACTATGAAGCAATTGGTATGAAGAATATTTTTTTCCAAACTTTCTATAAAAGAAAGTCTGCTATCAAGACATTGCTTTTGTTTAATTACTTTATTTATGACTGAATGTTTCTAAAACTGAAGACACTCGTCCGTGCTCTGCACTGCAGTCGAGCTCTGGCAACGTCGTTCTCTGTTCATTGGCTGACTGTGTTTTGTGACGTCAGATGCGCAGAACGAACCTAAACTCGGCCACCGTCATAAATGACACGCACTTTAGTTAATGTTTCCGATAGAAACTACCTTCGTAAATATTGCATATTATACCTCAAGGGAACAGTTTGTTACTTAATGCATCAAGTGACGGTTTCATAGTCAGAGACAGCATTAAATTTTCCAGTACTCCTGATGCAACGAATTGAGTAGAAGATAAGCAAATCTATCATTTATTTACCTAATAATGAGAACTAATATACTCATGTTAAAAAAAGAAAAAGAAAAAAGAAACAGAACACCGTGAACTACTGGAGATAAGACGTTCATATTCACAGGAAATGTACATCAGTGTGTTATGCAGAAATGATTAGCATTTCAGTCACCTCGGTTCAGCGTGTATCCTGTTGTCTAGTAGGCACAGGGTGTGTCATGGGCCTTGATAACTTGTTCCTTGCGTGATGGCGTGGAATGCAGTCATTGTGATGCCTCTACCCCTGTCTGCGGCGAACCAAATTGCGGCCATCATTTTCAAACAAATGGAATCTGGTTTCTATCTGATACATTCCTGTTCCCTGTGACGTCATTCCATACAGCATTGCCGTCTACATGTTATTGCACATTTGTCAAAGGCAGACGGAGAAGTGGACGACACGCACTAACGCATGCCGCAATGAACGGCAGCGAACTGTCATCTCTAATAGTGTACGATGTGCTCCACTGTTCCACTGAGGAAGACGCCAATCTCTCCTCCAATGTCATTCGGATGAGGTGTCGATCTTCTCGGGCTGTGGTCTGCCTGATGCGACCTGGGACATCTGGTCGTGTTCTACGGCCTTCGGTGAAGCATTCTGCACACACCCGATGCACTGCCGAAACACGAGCACCAATTTTCCACGTGGATGCATCATATTCTCTCATGCCAATAATGCACCCTCTTTGAAGCTCACTGATTTGACAGTACGATTCGCGCCTACGTCTGCGAGGTATCCTGCACACCTGTTCAAGTCACGCTGATCCATTACCCTCGCTTTATAACAACAGCGACAGCCGTAGACGTATTTACCGGTATGTGGTGTTGCCGCGATATTGATATTGACTTTGATCCCGGTGGGGCCAACATTGTTCAAACGCTAATCATTTCTGCTGAACATACTCTGGCTCCACTCCTGGTAATGTCAGGGAATTTTTGTTGATGCGAGGACTGTAACGGTGTCAACTTTGGTTCATGGTGCCATCTGACCAGCCGCTTGTGTGAGAAGTAGTGGCTCCAAGATCTAGGAAGTTGAAAACGGCCAGGAGTGAGTAACGTAAATCACACAGCTTTCATTCCTCATCAGAATGATGCCGTATCCCGACGATGACAAGCTGGGAAGTCGGCCCTTGTGTGAGTACCATTTATCCTTATGGAAATGAGCGTTTGGTTGCATTGGCTGGCAGGCCCCTTGCGGGGCAGGTCCGGCCGCCTGGGTGCAGGTATTATTACATTCGACGCCACTTTGGACCTGGGCGCCGGTTGGGGATGAAATGAAGATAGCATAACACCCAGTTCCTGAGCGGAGAAAATCCCCGATCCAGCCGCGAATCGAACCCGGGCACGTAGGAAGGCAACCCGTCACGCTGAACACTCAGCTATCGGCGTGGACATTTATCCCTATTACCGAACGATACTGATCGCACTGTGGTGCTGAAAGTGCAAATATTTTGATTCAGTCGCGGCTGTACTCGGAGTGAGCATCGCAAATTTGTGGAGACACGCAGAATATTGAGAAGCAATTAGGAATAGGAACATGAATAGGAATAAAACAGCGTAAATATGAGTCGAGGATTATTAATTGATAATACAGAGGAGAAGGTATTAATAATGTATTACTAAAGGAATATCGTTGAAGTTTAAAGTGTCTCAGGTGTTGCAGTTAACACATGCGTTTGAATTATACAAAACAGTATTTTTCCTGTATGAAGTTTGACTAATGACCTCAGCAGTTGAGTCCCATAGTGCTCAGAGCCATTTGAACCTGTATGAAGTTTAGCTATCTACATGATGAAATTTTCAAAGTGGCTGTAAGTGAAATCAGTATTGCAACAGTAGCGACGGGTTCCAGTCGGGACGGAAGCTATTAGCTTTCAAATGATTGTCAACTAAACAATGACTATATAGGGCGAGTCAAAAGTCCTTGGACACCTTCATAAGTTGCAAGATTAAAGGGAAAATTGAAATGTGATGGTGGGAACGTAGGTTTGATGTGGGGCCGCAACTTTTGGAGTCAATGTTACTCATGGCTGCCATCTTGAAATGCCACCATTTTGGATTCAAGTCTTTTTTTCTTTTTTTAATGGGAAGGGGGCTGTATGACACATCAAATAACACTCGCTTGAGCTCCGGAATTTAGTGGTGTAATTTGTTTTTGTCTATCTTGTACAGCTAGTAGCACTAGCAACCTAAGTCCTCAATTATTTGTTCGTGAGACGTGGGTACTGACTGGAATTAGGGAAAACGTGGAAGGGAGGATCCACCAATATGACTTCGTGTTTACACAACCTCTTTATTTAACAATATATAACCATAATGTTTTTTACAAAATGAACAGATTTGTAACATGAATAAGCCTTTGCAAGAGAAATCGAAACAGAAAACAATATTACAACAATTACAAGACGATCGGACCTGCAGCCCGCTCGTTATCGGGTGAAACAGCGGTGTTTACTACCGCGCTGAGCACAGTCTACCTTATTAAATGCCCTTCTGCAACACATGAAAACTATGTAAGCATCATTGATGACAAGAGTGATTCATTTACTCAAAACAGATGACGTAACTTTTAATTTGAAAGCTGTATGTCGAGAGGTTCGGGGTTAAGATGCGTATCTGTGCTTAAAAGTTAAACAGATTATGAAACAATATGACAACGATAAGGCGTACTTCAAGGCAAGGAACCTCTTAGTTTCAATCAGCAACCAAGGTGCGATTGGATCCCAACCCGTCTCTTTTGACAATCTTATTTTGGCTGTACTTGTGAACACGTATTACAGCAGCACTCACTCGGAGGAACAACAAGATCCAGTTAAAAATACGCCAATAATGACCCGTTCTTTCAAAGACAACAACGCACAGCTTAGTACAACAGGTTGTTCGGATTATAATTAATGCAATTACAATCAAACAACTGAAACGGTTAACATCTAAATCTAACGACAAGATCCGTTTTGTTTCACGGAAACCTGTGCCTTAGTACAATGGTTCCTGCTGTATTTACGACCAGGAGCTGATTCATTAGAACATTAATGATCGGGTGTAAACGAGAAAGGAAAGGCAATATTATAGCGGAACAAATTTTCAAGCGACAACTAGTGTCTTACAAGGGAACCTCCCCATCGCACCCCCCCTCAGATTTAGTTATAAGTTGGCACAGTGGATACGCCTTGAAAAACTGAACACAGATCAATCGAGAAAACAGGAAGAAGTTGTGTGGAACTATAAAAAAATAAGCAAAATATACAAACTGAGTAGCCCATGGGATCATAAACAACATCAAAGATAATCTGAAATCAGGAGCGCCGTGGTCCCGTCGTTAGCGTGAGCAGCTACGGAACGAGTGGTCCTTGGTTCAAGTCTCCCCTCGAGCGAAACATTTTTCTTTATTTTCGCAAAGTTATGATCTGTCCATTCGTTCATTGACGTCTCTGTTCACTGTAATAAGTTTAGTGTCTGTGTTTTGCAACCGCACCGCAAAACCGTGCGATTAGTAGACGAAAGGACGTGCCTCTCCAATGGGAACCGAAAACATTTGACCGCAAGGTGATAGGTCAACCGATTCCTCCACTGGAAAACACGTCTGATATATTCTATACGACACTGGTGACGGCATGTGCGTCACATGACAGGAATATGTTGTCGACCCACCTACCTTCTACACTTGGCGAATGGGTAAAAAGAATCTTCTAGCTTTCCCGATTTAGGTTTTCTTGTGGATGTGATAATCACTACCAAAAAAGTGATGAAAACATAAGAGTTTGTCACATAACCTGCAACAAATGGATCCAAAAGTCTCACAGTCGCACACTTTTCCCTGTGCTCTGTCAAAACATATGTTTTTAACGTTTTCAAATTTTTCCGTGTGTAGACCTTCAAATCCTGCATATGTCCAAGCAAATCTGAACATGTCCTGGAATTTTGGAGAGCGAAGTTGATTATGTGTGAGTGTCTGAACTTTGATAATTGTCATAAAATAAAAAATTAAACTTTTTGCTCGAAGGAAGACTTGAACCAAGAACCTCTCGTTCCGCAGCTGTTCACGCTAACCACGGGACCACGCCGCTTATGAGTTCTGCCTGTCCTTGAAACTGCTTATCTTGCACATGGACTACTCAGTTTGTATATTTTGCTTATTTTTTCATAGTTCCACACAACTTCTTCCTGTTTTCTCGATTGATCTGTGTTCAGTTTTTCAAGGTCTATCCACCGTGGCAACTTATAACTAAATCTGAGGGTGGTGCGATGGGGAGGTTCCCTTGTTAGTACATTACTATGGCCTATATTTACGACGAAAGGGCCGGCCGAGTAACTCTGAGGGTCGGGTACTACCACAGAATATGTAGGAGGGCAGGTAGACAATGACACAAATCACCACGAGGATTACAGAATGCTACTCCCCATTATCAGCAAGCAGCTCCATGGATCCACGGTGCGTCGCGGCGGTTACTGACTGGTGCCGATAAACCCAGTTAGAAGAGGGCACTCAGGCCGACGGTGACCCTGGTGACGTACTCCGATATATTCGCTTTGCGCAGGGCTTTCTTGCGTAGCTCGTGGCTTCGGCTGCTCGGACCTCGTGACCACCCGTTGTCGCAACTGCTGCCGCCAATCCCCAAACTTCGTGCCTCCTTCTCGGGCACCGAACCCTGTATATATATCGGCAAGCAAAGAACTTCTAAGGACACAACCCACAGATACCAACTCTTTCTCATAGATGTAGGCAATAGGGCCGCAAGAGGGACAGTCGATACTACGCCTGAGCCAGTGGCGCCAAACGGAACAGTCTACTAATTAAATGGCATCACGGCTCAGGTAGATGTATTCCAATCTCTGTCTTCCTCTACGTTTCTGCCTTCTACAGCTCCCTCTGGTACGATGGAAGTTATCTATAATGTCTTATGACATATCCTATCACCATGTCCCTTCTCCTTGTCAGAGTTTTCCAGACATTCATTTCCTCTCCGATCCTACACAGAACCTCCTCAAACCTTACCTTACCAGTTCACCTAATTTTCAACATTCATCTGTTGCACAACATCTTAATGCTTCGATTCTCTTGCCTTCCGGTTTTCCTAAGGACCATGTTTCATTACTGTAAACTGCTATGCTCAAAACGTACATTCTCAGAAATTTCTTCTTCAAATTAAGCCCTATTGTGTACTCTTGGCCAGGAATGCCCTTTTTGCCTGTGGTAGTCTGCTTTTGATGTCCTACTTGCTCCGTCCGTCATTGGTTATTTTGCTGCTTAGGTAGTAGAATTCCTTCAACTACTTCGTGACTATCAATCCTGATGTTACGTTTCATTTCTACTACTTCTCATTACTTTCGTCTTCCTTTAATTTACTCTCACTGCATAATCTGTTCTCGTTAGACTATTCATTCCATTCAGCAGATCATGTAATTCTTCTTCACTTTCGCTCAGGGTAGCAATGTCATCAGCGAATCTTACCGTTGATAACCTTTCAACTTGGATTTTAATTTCACTCCTGAACCTACCTTTTATTTTCATCATGGCTTCTTCGATGTACAGACTGAACAGTAGTGACGAAAGACTGCATCCGTTTCTTACACCGTTTCTAATCCGAGCACCTCTTTGTTGGTCGTCCACTCTTATTATTCCCCCTTGGCTCTTGTGCATATTGTATATTACCTGTCTCTCCCTACAACTTACCCATATTTTTCTCAGAATTTCGAACATATTGCACCATTTTATATTGCTGAACGCATTCTCCAGCTCGAGAAATCCTATTAACGTGTCTTGATTTTTCTTTAATCTTGTTTCCATTATCAACAGCAACTCAGAATTGCATTTCTGATGCCTTTACGCTCCATAGAGCTAAAATGATCGTCATCGAGCACATCGTCAATTTTCTTTTCCATTCTTGTGTGTATTATTCTCTTCATCAACTTGGATGCACGAGTCATTAAAATAATTGTGCGATAATTCCAGCACTTCTCAGCTTTTGAAATCTTCGGAGATGTATGGATGATATTTTTCGTGAAGCCAGATGGTACGTCGTCAGACTCATACACTCTACACACAAACGTGAACAGTCGTTTTTCTTAACACTTATCCACAAATCTCGTTAATGCACAATTAGACCAGCTGGTCAAACTCTCCCATGTGCTAATGAAACAGTGTCGCACTTGTAACTGCGTCTCCGTGTTCTTCACAGTGATCTGATGCTGTTCACTCCTCTTCTACAGAATGACCCAGGAGGAACAGACAGTATTCAGGAATATGATAGGAACGATCGGTTGAAGCAATCAGCTTCTGTGTAGACACACGCCGTTTTCCGAATGGCTTCTGAGATAGGATACGTTTAACGACCATTGTTATTTATGGTATGTATAATTCAGTACATCACCAGTAGTACAACAGTACAATAGTTAATAAACATTACTACATGCATATTGGAAATATACGTATTTTTAACACAGGCACCATTATTGTACACGTAACATTACAGCTGTCGAACACTTCACAATGTGTTGCTGCTCCTGCAAAAGCTGTTGTAATACACGTCCAGAAGAAAAATGAGAACCTGGAGAAATACTGAAATCTTCGGTAACCACGGAACGCTCAGGAATTCGACGTGAGAGGAAGAGACGTTATTCTTCGACAACAGGAGTATTACTATCACAGAAGACGACACCATAAACCGAGGTAAGCTGTGCTGGAATAAAACGTCTAACAAAGAGGTTAGATGGATCAGACACATATGTGCGCCTCAAAAGCCAAAAAGGAATATAAACTAAATGTGTTCTATCTCGGAAACCCCTTCCCCAGGGCATATTCGATGTGAAACGTTTTGCTTCAAATGATCATTCCTGCCATATCTCTAATTACTGACCTTACCTTCCGCGACATCCCGTATACCTTACCAGGCCTGGCAACAGCACTAAACACAAACAACACCATTGCAGCCTGTGTTCGTCGCTATGCGTGAAAGAGAGCTGCGCCTGTAATGATTTACGTACCCGCCGACTGTGTGTACGCTTATAATGCTACGCTGACATCAAATCGTGTCTTTTGGTGGTTTACTTTTACTGACACGCAGTGCACACAGCTGATATATTCGTTCCGGCGACATTCAGTGTTGAATAAAATGCTACCATTGGTTTTTCTCATATGGGGGTACATTGCAGGCAAGATCCAGACGAAATCCATTATCTTAGTGCAATCAGTCGGCTTCGCATCCTTTGCCCGACTGAAATTTGTCTTTATTGCATCAGTGCAGTGATTTTGTAAGACATTATCATTTCTAAAACTTTTTTACTCTAGCAGGCGGCACAAAATATTTGAATTAACTTTTTATTTTTACGCTGCAGCAGAGAATATTGGAATCTATTTTTCATATTTCCGCTGTACCCTCGAAATATGGGAACTTTGTAGGCATATTTTTGTCTTGCTCTTATGGAAATGTAATGAGCGTATGGCATCCTTGGCCGGGAGGCTCCTATTCGTGGAAGTTCAGCTGTCAAGTGAAAGTCTTATTTCGTTCGACGCCACATTTCATTTGAGCGCCGGTGATGAGGACGAAATGATGATGAGGACCATAGAACACCCAGTCCCTGAGCGGAGAAAATCTCCAACCAGGTCAGGAGTCGAACCAGGGCCCACTTGCATGGGAAGCGAGCACGGCACCACCCAGGTAAGCAGGCTGACCTTGCTCTTATATTCGTGAAATACAGATCGATTTTTCCATACGGTTTTTATGATTTTTACTGGTTCCCCACCTCATTACTGTATAAAATTTTTCTTTCTGATTTTTTTCAGATTTGTAAACATATAGATCTGTCGATATTTTGCAAAAATCCAAGAATGTGTAACATTACCGCAAAGGAACAGAATTGGGAGGACTTCTAAAGACGGCGTGTAACAAATGTAATCGCGCGTATTTGGCGAGCACTGGGTCATTTTTAAGTAACGCGATAGGCTGAAACACTTACGAAGTGAAATGTTAATGGCTAGTTGAAAGAAAATTATGTTCTTCGAAGTAATAAAACTTATACGGCTGACCTCGCTGTCTCATAGATTCAAAGTGGCTCCCACGCCTGCAACAGTAGTGTTCACAACAGTGACACTAACGCTGACAAACGTACTGTGCGACACAGGAAGATAGACGAGAATGGGCTTGTGAGACTCGTCTTGCTGTTTAGTTTCCACAGAAAAAAAAACTGCGTTTTCACGTGTCAAACCCACAACTAACAGAGTGTTAAGCCTTCACGTGTCAAACCCACAACTAACAGAGTGTTAAGCCAAACGGCATCGAGAGCATAAGAAATCTGTTCTTTACTTTGTATAGAAAAAACTGCCTTTTCATATGTCAAACCCAGGACTAAAGGAGTGTTAAACCAAGCTACATAGAGGAACTCTGTACCAAAAGAATACTAAAACACACGTTGCCAATGTTAAAGAACGCCTCAAGAAAATTCTGATAAAATGACAACACCTTACACCAGTCCCAGTGGGCATTAATAAGTTCGTCTTGTCAGAACATTATCGCAAGGTAGCTGCATCTGTATCCCCATATAGTTTCTGTCGTCCGCGACCGCTACGGTCGCAGGTTCGAATACTGCCTCGGGCATGGATGTGTGTGATGTCCTTAGGTTAGGTAGGTTTAAGTAGTTCTAAGTTCTAGGGGACTGATAACCTCAGCTGTTAAGTCCAATAGTGCTGAGAGCCCTTTTTGTTGTCCGCGAGTTAAGGCATTTAGTTCCGCCAGTGGTTTTTTGAGGAAGGGTTATGTGAACATTTGGATGCTAATGTTTTCATTCGATAGTTACGAAAAGAATAGATTGCTAGTCACCATATGGTGGAGATGTTGAGTCGCAGAGAGGCACAACAAAAAGACTGCTAAGCAAGTAAGCTTTCGGCCAAACGGCCGTGTTTTGAAATAGCCAACACACACGTAAATTCACGCAAACACATCTGATACACACATGACCACTGTCTCTTCCCATCGTTCAGTGACAGTGATGTGTGTGTGTGAGTGTATTTCAGAAAAGGCCTGTTGATTTGAAGCTTACTTATTTACCATTCTTTTTGTTGTGCCTGTCTGCGACTCAACATGTCCATTATATGACGTGTAGCTATCATTTTCATAATATTATCTGTATTCCTTCCTAGATCTTCCATTATTTTTTTTCACTCCTTAAGCTTATACATCTAGCCTGTCCAGTTATCTGCACATACAGAACTACGCAATTCTGCATCTCAACAGCCTTTGTACAATGCTACGTACTGTATTTTCTGTCTCTTCCTTATTTTCGTTGTAAGTAGGCTGTTTAGGTTTTTTTATTGATAACGCCACCTCTGTATGAAAATCACTGGCTGTGCTGTGTGCAGTCTGTGGCTGCTTTGCATTGTTGTAATACTCGCCATTGTAGTGTTAGGCAGCTGGCTGTGAACAGCGCGTAGCGTTGCGCAGTTGGAGGTGAGCCGCCAGCAGTGGTGGATGTGGGGAGAGAGATGGCGGAGTTTTGAAATTTGTCATGAACTGCTATATTTATATATGATGATATGAAGGTAAATACATTGTTTGTTTTCTATTAATATCTTTCATTTGCTAACTATCCCTGTCAGTAGTTAGTGCCTTCAGTAGTTTGAATCTTTTATTTAGCTGGCAGTAGTGGCGCTCGCTGTATTGCAGTAGCTTGAGCAGCGAAGATTTTTGTGAGGTAAGTGATTTGTGAAAGGTATAGTTTAATGTTAGTCAGGGCCAATCTTTTGTACGGAATTTTGAAAGTCAGATTGCGTTGCGCTAACAAAATATTGTGTGTCAGTTTAAGCACAGTCCTGTATAATTCTTCAAAGGGGAAGTTTCATATGTCGACCCTTAGCCGAGGATACCTCACTGGAATCTTCCGATTTTTTTTTCTTGTAGTTTGTGTAATTAGTGTAGATTTTGTTTATTGATAGCACGTAATCATAGAGAGAATTTCCTTTGTAGTTGTAGTTTTTCATTGTTGTACAGTAAAACAGTTGAGGCATGCATGTAGATTTGCACCAAGTATTTCGCAGCTGCGCTGGCAATTAAGTAGACATTATTTCCATTGCTATGTTATTTTATTTTGCTCTTCAAATTGTGCTTTTCTGTGTTATCGTGTGAATTATTGTGACAATTATGGCGTGTGAAAAACGTAATACTAGGCTCCAAAGTAAACTGAGAAATGACAGTGAAGACGAAAGCAGTGTGTTAGCGCCACAGAGTAATGAATTAACTAATGTTCAAAGAAGTAATTTGGTAATTGCGCATAGGGAAATGGAGCGGGCGGCAAACAATGGTGTAGAAAGTGAAACAGGTAGTGAACAGGGAAGCGTTATCGATCGATTGGTCGGCAACAGCTCGCCTCAGGAATCGGGAATGACAGAACACAATATTGCAAATACTGCAGACTCAGGTTTTGGGTTCTCACCGTTTTCTCAAATGAGTCAAGACACATTTTCCGCTTGTCAAAATGTGAATGTTGCCGGTGCAACTTCACTGCCGAAAAGCACTGAGGAACATGTTTCAGACACCAGTGCATTGTTATTACAATTAATGCAACAAATGGGACAAAAGCTTGAAAAGTTAGACACAATGGAACAACACCAGAGACAAACACAGCAACAGTTAGACACAGTGGAACAAAATCTCAAAAAGTTAGACACAGTGGAACAAAATCTTAAAAAGTTAGACACACTGGAACAAAATCAGAGACAAACACAGCAACAGCTTCAAAAGTTAGACTCATTGGAACAAACTCTTGAACAAACGCGTGAAGATTTAACTACTGAGTTACATAACATTGAATCGAAATGTCAAAAAGTCTGTAATGACGTAAAAACTCAAATTTGTGAGCATTTTCAACCTATTTTTTCGCGGCATGAAAAGGCATTACAGAATCACGAAGCAGCCATAAAAGAACTGCAAATTATTGTTCATGAAAATCATGAGACCTTGCAAGCTAAATTTGACTCAGTTGCATCTACCGATTCGGTTACGCAACTTGCAAAAACTCAGGAAAACTTAAAGAACACAGTAGATGCGATTTCAACACGAATGGACACTCTGAAACTTGGTTCAGAAAAACACATTGAGGAAATGTGTTCACTATCGGAGAAAGTAGCCGAACTTTCGGATCAGTTCACTAACTTATCTACGAAGGTAGATGATAATCTGAACGACACAAAACCGGTAGTCTTTAATGACACAGAAGAGTGCGAACAAATTAGGAAATTCAAACAAAATCAGAATCAAATTAATACGCAACACCAAAGAGAAATCCGGGAAGTACAAGATCAGCTGACTCAGGTAATACAAGAATTACGTATTTCAGAGGCCACTCGCGCTCCAATACGGGAAGAGGGACTTAGAAATACGGAAAAACCACAAAATAATAACACAGGACACTTCGGAAGTTATGAAAGAAATTGGCAAGGTGCACCGAATTTTGAAATGGAACCCCCGAAACGACGTAACAATGACCGATATGCGACTCGCCGACAAGATGACTTTGACTATAAGCTGTTCATTACTACACGTAAATTCAAAACATTTAAGAATTCTGGCAACGACATTCATCCACAAGCATGGCTCCATCAATTCTCTCATTGTTTTCCTCCCAACTGGTCATTAGAGCACAGATTAGAATTTATGTGTGGCTACTTAGAGAATGAACCAGCTGTAAGAATGCGGTCGGTCATTCACGATTGCCACAGTGAAGGAGAGTTTTACCATGCCTTCCTCTCAGCATATTGGTCTCAGGCCACACAAGACCGAGTAAAACATAGCATCATGATGATGAAACACTTTGAACAATCTGAATTTTCCAGTCTTGTCAAATATTTTGAAGACATGTTGCATAAGAATCACTATCTTTCAAACCCATACAGCCCCTGAGAACTCATCCGCATTTGCTTAATCAAACTGCCTGAACATTTACGACATATTATTTTGGCAGGACGTTGCAAAGACGACATTGAAGCATTTCAGGGACTTTTACAAGAATTAGAAATTGACACTGACAATCGCGGAACGCGAAACCGGGAAAACAATCACTACAGGTCACATCCGTCTCAATTCCGTGACGACAGAAGTAATAACTGGACACGACAAGGCTATTCTCACAACACAAATCGTGACCAAAACAGACACCACCCTTATGACAACCGCTGGCAGAATAATAGTTACAGAGAAAGATCGCATTTCCGTAGAAATGAATATGACAGAGATAACCATAGAAACAGACAATATGGTAACCAGAACTGTTATTATCAAGGGAGACAGAATAATTTCAGACGCAACGGTCCAGCGTGCAGTTACGATTCAGGGAGAAATTCTCCACCACATGACCGACAAGAAAGAAACTACAGGAACTACCGACATGACGACAGACGATATAATCATAACGATAGACGTGAATTTCATCAGAACTGGCGGGACTCTAACAGAGCTGGGCCCTCTCGGCAAGGCGAATTTGTAGAAGTTAGGTCTCCAAATCCCAATAACGGCGCTCGCCAACAAAGAGACAGACAATGACTCGCACAGCAGGCAGCCGCGTGCGCCCGCTGGCTCCGAGAAAAATAACATAAGACGCTAGCCTTGAGAAAAATTTTAGCATTCTTTACCGACGTATACCGCATGACAATAGCATTCGAGTTCAAACTCTGAGTACTATGAAGAGTAAAGGATTTCACCACACTTCACATATAAAACCGTTTATTGAAAGATAATCTGTTTTTTAACTTAGTCTTTGCCATAAAATTTTTCGCTTCACATTACTAATATGCTTTGTCAGACTTAGAATCTGTTAACATACAACAATGTTTGAAGTTAAATATCCAATCAAGAACCAAGAGAACTTACTTAAACAGAAATGACGAATGCATTGTTATAGTGAACAGACGTCACAGTGTTATTGTGTGTGTACATTCTTGCTTGTTAGTTGCACGATTATGGAACGACTATAAGGCTTACATACTTAGAACATTTACCAGTACTGCTAATGAGATTTTAATGCAACATTTTGGTTTACTTGAAAATATATTCTGGATTTAAAGTACTTTCAGTGAGATACCAGATGGCACAGTGGTTAGTTTATGTGACAGCTACTTGATTTTATCACGACACTACTAATGAGTGACAATTTACAATGTTGCTTTTGCAGTGTTTCTGTTTTATATCTGCACAGTTTTTCTGAATTCTTCTGGAAAGTAAAACATGTTTTAGTAGTAACTTTTGTGGTACAGCAACAATGAGATTGTCTTTTCCGTAGCACAACAATACGTTACAGCACAGTACTTTCTTCATCACGGCAATAAGCGTAATAACTAAGATATCTATACATAAAGCATTTCACTTTTGTTTATCATGAGGTAAGTACATTGACTTCTGCAGAACTCGGCTTTCGGAGGACGATAAGTACGACACTTCCACAGAATTATCTTACAGCAAGACGCACATTTAGCGCTACAGGACACGCATTTGAGAGATTTTGTACTTAAGCCATTTATTTTTCAAGATTTTTGAATTACAAAGAAAGTTTTCCGTGATATATTTCATTCTATTGCTGTAATCTGTAACACCTGAGGGTATAATTACATTAATCCTCAGGGGGGTATACGCCTACTTTGTGTACCATGTGTTTGGCAACCACAAGGAACCCTAGCTAATATGGTATTTGCTTATACAACTTTACACATCGGTACCATATTTCTCTAACACACAAATTACACAGCTATCTGATCATGTAACTGAGAGATAAACTTTTTTTATTACATCAGTGACAGATGTTTACGCAATTACACAGTTGGATAACTTCACACTTATGAAATTGTATTTTGTCTGTACTTTGTGAAATGCTCATATTTTTTTCGGAACCATTGTGATGCTATGAGAGCTTTGAATGATGTATTTGGTATGGATTCATGATTTTTAATGTACGTTTGAGGCAGATGACACTTTTGACATGAGCAGAGAATTTTTTTAATTATTGGAGGAAGCTACGACGATTTTGAGATTTGACTGAGGTGTTATGATGTTATTTTTACGACGACGATGTGTATTATGCTGCTGAGGTATGTTTACGATTAATAGGCTGAGGCTATGTGAGTTATTTGATTATGCTTCATATTTATAATGACGAAATATTGACGAGTGTCGATGGATACGTATATGTGTAATAAGGTAAGGAGTAATGAATAGTGGGTAGGGACTCTTGAATTGTGAAAAAGGATGTTGGAAACCAAGAATCGTACTTTAAGAGTTATGAAATGTGTGTAAATGCGTGAATGTATCACAATGCCGGCGAAAATTTTTTGGACAACGTTATATTCATAGGATTTTCTTTCTACAGATTTGCAACGCTAATTCTTGACCTGTGAAATATTTTTATGTGAGACTGTCACTGTAGCGGAAACTGGTGTCGTAAATATTTCCGTAAGAAAGTTAAGTGACCACCTGCACGTAATGTGTCGTGGGCACGCAGCTGTGTCAAACACCTGGAGAACAAGCCATTAGGGTGTGCCTTTCCGGAAGCACAGGTAGAAAAAAAAAGAAAAAAGGCAGGCCTTTATCCTCGCCATTGACATTCCTTTAGAGAAAATATTGCAAATGCGACACCCTCATTACTTCCATTAACCTTGCTATTGACATTCCTTTGTAGAAAGCATCGCAAATATTACACGCTCATTACCTGAAAACATATGATTACTCATACTTTGTGCTAATTACTGCAATGCTTATGAATTGATGGGAAATATTCATACATCTGCACACCTGATTATGACAAGTGTCTTTCTGTGAGAGTTGAGAGCTACTGACTTACGAAATGCCACATGACTATTGAATGATATTCTTATGCTTTGCTTTTCGTAGTTGCTTATTTCACTTGATATCTGGTTTCCAGCTGTGTTGCAGCATTGCTTTTATAAAATAAAATGCATTTGCTAATGTGAACGCTTTCTGTCAACAGATCTATTAAATAATTATTTTATGATCCACATTCTTTAAAAAAGGAGCACTTGGAAAGGAAAGAACAATAAGAAGGAACTAGTAACAGTAACACATAATTTTCTTTTCAAGTACATGGTAATATTTCTTTTTACAATCAGTTGTTGTGGTGCACCACTTTAATTACATAGATGTTAAGATGTGAATAAACATTTCCCTTATCTGCATTGTTGTTTTTACTGTAATATTTTTTCTGCTTGAGCTTTGTCATGTATAGATATAAGTTTTATATTTTTTATATTTGCTGCTGCTGTTTGCCAGGCATAGTGCTACTGAATTTTAAATTGTGTTACTCTGTTAAGCTAATTTTACTACTGACTTATTTTTCTTGCTACTGTACATTGGCTCATGTTAGTTGTAATGTTGCATTGCTTGGTAATTTATATTTACTGTAGCTTGCTTTGCAATTTTCCATTCTTTTTGCATTGATGTTTGTGTTAATTTGTTATGTGCTGCTGCATTGCCTCGTCCCTTAGTTTAGTATCTGAGCTCAGTAGATTTAAGTTAGCTTAAGAGGAGACTATATAAGAAACTAACTATTATAAATTTATAAGAAATGCATTGAGAAGCTATCAGAAAATGGTCTGGCAAAATAAAAAGGATACTGTACAGTGGAGAAAAACTATTATTGACAGAGGATGTGAACAGAATACAGAAAGCAGAGAGAAAAACTATTTTTGACAGAGGATGTGAACGAAATACAGAAGGCAGGCTTAGATAGGACTTTTGGGAATAATGATGAATGAAGGGAGATCTCCAAGAAGCAAAGAAAGTTTTGTTTGCAAAATACTGCAATGAAACAAACCCTGTCCTTTCCTTTTGTGTTATCCCACTATGTGTTTGGGTACCCTTGTGTATATATGTTCTTCCTGTCTTTATATGTTTACCTCATCAGACTTTTGTTGTAGAATTTTTCTCATACTCAGCTACATGAACTATGATGAGGAATACTGTTATCCTCAAATATAATTTGCATTAATAATATGTTATTTACTTTGTAAAGATGTTAGACATTATTAATTCTGTTTTGTTTTAATGCTCATGTGTAAAGTTGATGTTTCAAAAGTTATTCTGATCATTTATGTATTTACTTATGTCATAATTCCTGTAACACTGATGTATATGTTTATTTCTATTCTTTTGTAAAGCCCCTATTACTACAAACGTTATCTGTATTATTATGTTTTTAATGATGTGTTTTGTACCTTTGTTATTGTATTCTTATGTTATAAAATTGTAATTGTCACCAGTTCATGATATTATTAACTTGTTAGTTACATTTCACTGCACACGTTTCTGTTGGTCATAGTATATGGACAATATGTGAGAAGTAGGGACTGATAGTGTTTGCACGTGTGTTAATGATTCAGCAAGGGATTGGATAACAGCATTGCTGGTTCTAAGGACAATTTCAAAAACTTTGTGAGTGCACAAGTGGTGGTTTATGGACTTGCTATATTATCCGCAAGACTCTTCAATGGTGATTGTGCACCTGCACAGTCACAACAGATGGCTGCTGGCTATCTCTCCAAGGACTACAGTGGGTCTGCACCTTTGATGACCCACCAGTACCATTATCTCTACAAGGACTACAGTGGGTCTGCATCTATGATGACCCACCATGCCATTATTTCTACAAGGACTGCAGTGGGTCTACACCTCTGGTGGCCCACCAGTACCGTAATCTCTACCAGGACTACAGTGGGTCTGCTCTGTGATGACCTACCTACCAATACTCTTCAAAATTTCGACTGACTCTGCTGTGGGTTTGCTCTGTTGTGGCCCATTACCTGTCTGCATGTCGAGAGTCAGCACTGTCTTTCCATTGGAAGGACAACACTACTTCTTCAAGACTGCATGGAAATCCACTACTTCCGTGTGCATTTTCTTTTACTGCTCAGACTTTGAGAAAAACACTGCTATTCTCCTGTTATGTACGATTAGGACTGTCTTTATGGACTGTGAGACAATTTTAGCTTTTGACCAACATTGTATCAATAAGTGTGTGCATTTGATTTCTTTGTTATTGTAATTATGAAAAAAATTTTTCAAATCTGTATTGGCCACTGCCCAATCCAATTTGTAAAATTTTTTGTGGGGAGCATGGGGGCTATGTAAGTAGGCTGTTTAGGTTTTTTATTGGTAACGCCACCTCTGTATGAAAATCACTGGCTGTGCTGTGTGCAGTCTGTGGCTGCTCTGCATTGTTGTAATACTCGCCATTGTAGTGTTAGGCAGCTGGCTGTGAACAGCGCGTAGCGTTGCGCAGTTGGAGGTGAGCCGCCAGCAGTGGTGGATGTGGGGAGAGAGATGGCGGAGTTTTGAAATTTGTCATGAACTGCTATATGTATATATGATGATATGAAGGTAAATACATTGTTTGTTTTCTATTAATATCTTTCATTTGCTAACTATCCCCGTCTGTAGTTAGTGCCTTCAGTAGTTTGAATCTTTTATTTAGCTGGCAGTAGTGGCGCTCGCTGTATTGCAGTAGCTTGAGCAGCGAAGATTTTTGTGAGGTAAGTGATTTGTGAAAGGTATAGTTTAATGTTAGTCAGGGCCAATCTTTTGTAGGGAATTTTGAAAGTCAGATTGCGTTGCGCTAACAAAATATTGTGTGTCAGTTTAAGCACAGTCCTGTATAATTCTTCAAAGGGGAAGTTTCATCGTATTCTGTAGCGTTATACAATACGTTTATAGTGTATTATTTATTCTGAGAGTCATGTGTCGAAACTATATGTTGCTGTTGTCTTCAGTCCGAAGACTGATCTGGTGGAGCTGTACACGTTGCTCTATTCTGTGCAAGTCTCTTCATCTCTGCAGAATGCCGCTACCTACATACGTCTGAACTCGCTTACTGTATTCGAGCCTTCGTCTAGTACTGTTTTTACTGCCTAACACTTACCTCCATTACTAAATTGATGATTCCTTGAGGCTTCGGGAAGAGTCCTACCTTCCGATCCCTCCTTTTAGTCAGGTTGAGCCATAAACTTCCTTTCCTCTCAGTTCTATTCACCATCCCGTCATTAGTTATTCGAGTCACTCATCGAATCTTCACTATTATCGTGCAGCACCACACTTCGAAAACTTCTGTTGCTTCTTTATCTGAACTGTTTATCGTTAACGTTTCACTTCCATACAAGGTAACACACCATACAAATACGTTTTGAAAAGAGTTTGTATAATTTAAAATTTATTTCGTGATATTAAATTGCTATTTTTCAGATATAACTGCTGCTGACTGTCTCCATTTTGTATCATCTGTAATTCAGATATAATCAATTATTTTGTTGTCCAAGCAGCAAAACTCATCTATTAGTTTCAGTGTCTCATTTTCTAAGCTAAGCCCCTCACCATCCTCTGATTTAATTCTACTACATTCTGTTACCCTTGTTTTACTTTTGTTAATGTTCATCTGACAGCCTCTTTTTAAGACAGTATCCATTCTGTTCAACTGCTGCTAACAGAATTTTGAAGATACCTGTGAATTTGCTACGTTTCGGGAGCGCATGTATAGTGCTAAAGCTACAAGTTACATAAAAGCGTGGTCAGATTTTTTTTTCCTTGATGGTAACGTAATGTAGAAACGGTGTAAGATGGTTATTTTTTTATGATGTTATTGGATATGTTGTCCGCAGCTCGTGGTCTTGCGGTAGCTCTCGCTTCCCGCGCACGGGGTCCCGGGGATTTTCCCTGCCTTGAGATGACTGGGTGTTGATGTGTCGTCTTCATCATCATCATTCATCCCCATAACGGTCTGAGGAAGGCAATGGCAAACCACCTCCGCTAGAGCCTTGCCTAGTCAGCGGTGCGGGTCTTCGCTCCTCGAAATATGGAACTTCATCATCATCATCATCATCATTGGATATGTTAATATTTGTAAAGGAAAATAATATATTTGAAGAACTGTGGTCCCTGATGCCAGCACTGTGGAGTCATAAAATCTTTAACAGTCGATAGTGGAAGGCTGTGGTATGCAGCAGGCGGGATTCGTTGAGTTCACAGTGAAATGCATTGAATAACTTTTGGAACTTTGTAGTTGCTGATATTGAAGGGTAATGCAGTATGTAAAGGGGGACGAAAATCTAATAGTCATGGGCGACTGGACTGCAGTTGTAGGGGAAGGAGTAGAAGAAAAGGTTACAGGAGAATATGGGCTTGGGACTAGGAATGAAAGAGGAGAAAGACTAATTGAGTTCTGTAACAAGTTTCAGCTAGTAATAGCGAATACCCTGTTCAAGAATCACAAGAGGAGGAGGTATACTTGGAAAAGGCCGGGAGATACGGGAAGATTTCAATTAGATTACATCATGGTCAGACAGAGATTCCGAAATCAGATACTGTATTGTAAGGCGTACCCAGGAGCAGATATAGACTCAGATCACAATATACACTCCTGGAAATTGAAATAAGAACACCGTGAATTCATTGTCCCAGGAAGGGGAAACTTTATTGACACATTCCTGGGGTCAGATACATCACATGATCACACTGACAGAACCACAGGCACATAGACACAGGCAACAGAGCATGCACAATGTCGGCACTAGTACAGTGTATATCCACCTTTCGCAGCAATGCAGGCTGCTATTCTCCCATGGAGACGATCGTAGAGATGCTGGATGTAGTCCTGTGGAACGGCTTGCCATGCCATTTCCACCTGGCGCCTCAGTTGGACCAGCGTTCGTGCTGGACGTGCAGACCGCGTGAGACGATGCTTCATCCAGTCCCAAACATGCTCAATGGGGGACAGATCCGGAGATCTTACTGGCCAGGGTAGTTGACTTACACCTTCTAGAGCACGTTGGGTGGCACGGGATACATGCGGACGTGCATTGTCCTGTTGGAACAGCAAGTTTCCTTGCCGGTCTAGGAATGGTAGAACGATGGGTTCGATGACGGTTTGGATGTACCGAGCACTATTCAGTGTCCCCTCGACGATCACCAGTGGTGTACGGCCAGTGTAGGAGATCGCTCCCCACACCATGATGCCGGGTGTTGGCCCTGTGTGCCTCGGTCGTATGCAGTCCTGATTGTGGCGCTCACCTGCACGGCGCCAAACACGCATACGACCATCATTGGCACCAAGGCAGAAGTGACTCTCATCGCTGAAGACTACACGTCTCCATTCGTCCCTCCATTCACGCCTGTCGCGACACCACTGGAGGCGGGCTGCACGATGTTGGGGCGTGAGCGGAAGACGGCCTAACAGTGTGCGGGACCGTAGCCCAGCTTCATGGAGACGGTTGCGAATGGTCCTCGCCGATACCCCAGGAGCAACAGTGTCCCTAATTTGCTGGGAAGTGGCGGTGCAGTCCCCTACGGCACTGTGTAGGATCCTACGGTCTTGGCGTGCATCCGTGAGTCGCTGCGGTCCGGTCCCAGGTCGACGGGCACGTGCACCTTCCGCCGACCACTGGCGACAACATCGATGTACTGTGGAGGCCTGACGCCCCACGTGTTGAGCAATTCGGCGGTAAGTCCACCCGACCTCCCGCATGCCCACTATACGCCCTCGCTCAAAGTCCGTCAACTGCACATACGGTTCACGTCCACACTGTCGCGGCATGCTACCAGTGTTAAAGACTGCGATGGAGCTCCGTATGCCACGGCAAACTGGCTGACACTGACGGCGGCGGTGCACAAATGCTGCGCAGCTAGCGCCATTCGACGGCCAACACCGCGGTTCCTGGTGTGTCCGCTGTGCCGTGCGTGTGATCATTGCTTGTACAGCCCTCTCGCAGTGTCCGGAGCAAGTATGGTGGGTCTGACACACCGGTGTCAATGTGTTCTTTTTTCCATTTCCAGGAATGTATATTGAAGGCAGCATGTCTTTACTTTTAAGAAACCTACATTTCGTGGCATTTTAAATGAAATTGTCAAGAGCATATGGAGAAATATTAGTAACTCATACCGGAGAAATATATGACATAAAATGGTTTCATTAGGTCCAAATGTGTCAGCGAAACAAAACAAATGCATTCTCTATCGTGTGATGACCACATGATTCACGTTGCGCGTCGACAGAACTGGCGGCTAGTCGCGACGCTCCCGGAGATATATGACCCCAAATCTCGGAAACGGAGATCGATATCATTCTGATCTCACCTTTAAAAATAATTTCGATATGTTAGCTTCTTTTCATCGACAACGATGTATGACCTAACGTGAACCATACGCAAAGTAGCCAGCGACCACATTTTTCACTGTACACAATTCAAATTTTATGCAGTAGGTTACTTGTAAATTATGTATCGGAATAACTGTGACGAATATCGGAAAAATAGATACCTCATTATCAAGCTGTGATGTGAAACTGTAAGATACGCAAACATCAATTTTTTGTGCCTTTTACTTTCCTCACAATCGGTAGAGAAGTAATATACAGCGAAAAGAACACGCAAAACCGGAAGAGATACTTTTCAATTTTTTAAAGTAAAAGGAGAATCTCTATCGAAAAACTAACTCTGGGAGCCGATGTAACTTTGTTCCCTTAACATACAGTATTTTTTACAGCAAGATAATCGGAATTCTTATTTTTCTTATATATTTGAATCCGCCGCCGCCGACCGGAGCTTGGGAAACAGCGACGACTCCTGTCGTGTTGCGGCCCGTGTCGCCGTCTGCCAGGGTGGGAAAAGCGGAGGGGACAGCGTCGCAGTCGCAGCCAACTGTCGCGTCTTGCACAACGTAACTAAACACGCAGGAGCAGCGGCCCACACTCCATCGTCGAACAGACTCGGCCACTCTCCACACTGCATATGGGCACCACGCCACACGTGACTGTCCCTGACACAGCTGAACCGTAGTTAAATAACCATCCGCCAAAGGTACGAAGCCAAGCAGGCATCGAAAATCTACTCAGACGACCGTGACGAGAATCGACGGAGATTGGCGTCAGCAGCACATCAGCTCAGCCCTACAGCCACCATGGGATAAACTCTTACCATTTCTTGAAACTGCGGAAGGATATCATACTCGACCAGAAGGTCTTGCCGGGAACGTCGTAATGCACCTGAGTAACTTTGGAAGATTCACTGTCACTGCTGGGGCTACATTTCAAGCGACATTCCCCACACGACCTGACAACGGCTTACTTTCAGTGCAGCGGATGTTATTACGATCAGGTGGATTGTGTAGTTGTAGCAGTTCCACTGGCAAGAAAGATAACCGATCTACAGATGCAACATTTGGGGGAAATTACTACGTGCCCAGCGGGCCAGTTGGGCATGGGAAATAGCGGTAAAGAATGTGCGTGGGAACCAGAATGTCGCGGCATCGAATCCTGGCGGACAAGGCTTTGTGAGGTTGTGTTTCCACTTGATCATCCAGCTGATCTTTGTTTGCCTGAGTTCAAGTGAAAGGTGTTTGTTGTCAGTGCCTGCCCAGTACCGCCACACTTGCGATCACAGCTGTTGTCACTCAGATGACGGGACTGTTCACAGCATATTCATCAGAATGTAAAAGGAAGGCCAACACTTGCTCCTCACAGTTGTAAATATAAAAGTTCTGGTTCATACGCACAGTAAGCTGAAAGAGGAGACCAAATTGCCTATATGTCTCAATCTCCTTCTCCCTCCTCTCTCTGTTTCTCTCCTCCAAACCCTCCCCCCCTCCTTTCGTACACCTCCTCCTTCTTCCCTCCTATAGCTATCCCGTCCCATAGTTTCCCCCCTCTCTTCCTGTACATCTCTAATCCTGCACATTCCCTATCCATCTTCCCCTCCCTCATCTCTCTGTCCATAACTTCCTTCCTTTTCTTTATATCCCTTTCCTTCCCCCTTATCTGTCCATCTCCTCCTCCCCCCCTCTCTGATGTTCTTTATTGTTTTTATTTTTATAACGAACAGAACCTTGATTTTTAGCGGAAGTCAATATGAATGGGTAAATCAGTGGTACATGGGATATGAGAGAGATCTTTCCACCTGCTGTATCTATGAAGGTAGTAGCATTAATGACAGTATTTCGCACGGTTTTAATTTACGAACAGGCAGGATTATAAAGTTACCACAAACACAACTTTCCTGTTTTCTCTTAAAAATGACTGTGAAAAGGAAAAAAATATCGTACATTCGTCTCCAAACACTCTCTACGCTTTTCGTCAGTCTCATTGACTCTATAATCATGTAGTTGGATTGCGTTACGCGTATGCCGACTGATATTTCGACGCCTCACTGGTGGCATTGTTTGCAAAGAAATAAACTACAAACTGAAATAAATTGAATGTTTTGAAACGCACCAAAGTACCACGAACTGACATTAATTCAACCTTTGCAACACATCAGAGATACGATCATAACCGATAACACACTGATATATCGCTTTCAATTGCATTCTTTTTCGCAAAAATCAATATTTAATGAGGAATTTGTTGTAGTTAAGAAAACACAATTGTCAACCTGAACGACAGTTTCTTTTGTCATAAGAAACCGACCTTCAAATTCTTGTCATTGAGACTTTCATACAAAAATATGATTCAAATTTCCGACTTTTCCGGTGGATTTTACAGAAAATTCGTTTCGTACGGTCCTTGTCCTGACAATTACTAAAGCAACAAACAAAAAAATCGGTTAACGGCGTTGAGCCCCCTCAAGTAATGATCTTTCATACATGCAGCAACTGATTTTTATTTATATAGACTGTGACTGTCTGTTCCAGTATTTACACTGCTTTCAAAACCATATGTGTGCATTCGAGCTATCTGAAAGCAATATTTAAAAGAAGGTAATAGAAATGCATGTCTTCTATCGCTGCACATTGTACCGATGGATCAATCGACTTTGTTACACATATGTCTGGCGAGGTCACTGGGCGCAGCGCACAGTGATAACAGCCGCTGGCTGCAGGTCACTTGGGCACACGACAGCAGCAGAAGTGACGACTGCCGCGGACCAGCTGGTCGTCCCT
This sequence comes from Schistocerca piceifrons, assembly GCF_021461385.2. Lineage (NCBI taxonomy): Eukaryota > Metazoa > Arthropoda > Insecta > Orthoptera > Acrididae > Schistocerca > Schistocerca piceifrons. Next base: position 94,457,897 of record NC_060138.1, on the reverse strand, counting down.
GTTTTAGCTCGCTGATGAGTACTACAAACTCTCCGGTTTACTTGTTCACGACGACCTTGCAATACGTAGCTGATTCCTGATTTGGACTCTGTTATTCTCAGCCGTCAACGTTTGGCTTCGACTCGGATAGGTCTATTTTCTAATGCGGTTAGGTATCCGTTCCCCGTTCGACCGCATATTGCGCCTACCGTGAATGCACCGCTGGTGAGTGTGTGCACAGTAATTCTCAGCCAATGAAGGCATCGTTACAACCTCATTTCCTTCCATTCTTTCTATAGTTGGCCAACACTGAGCAGTTCATACAAAATGTCCTAGAAGCTTCTTCAACAATCGAAAACAACGTCCGACCAAAAGGCTATGCCAATTACAAGGCCTCCTGGAAACAGCGTAGGGAAAGTGCTATGCTTTCTTGATGGGAAGAATTCTTAAGTGTTGACTCCCGGGCGCCTGTGTGGCGAAACAATGGGGCTGAAGCAACTGGAGGCGATTCTCGTTAGGTGGCTTCCTTCCTTTCATCTTTTGCCCATGCTCCTGACAACAATACCTGTATGTTAGATGTATTGACCCTGGCTGTTGAGTCAGAAATACTGACGATTATATTTCATATAGTTCATGAACTACAACTTTGTAACTGACTCTAAAATGACATGCAGTAATGAGTGCTATCTACAAGGGATCTCTATATTTGTAGATTTCCAAAAGGCTTTTGACACTGTTCCTCACAAGCAACTTTCAAATTGCCTCCCTACAGAGTATTGTCTCAGTTGTGTGACCAGATTCATGATTTCCCATCAGGAAGGTCAGGTAGCTGACGGGAACTTGTCTAGTGAATCGTAATTGATATCAAGGCCTGCCAAGAAAGCTTTAGAGGCCCTTTCCTGCTCTTCATTTTTATAAACTATTTAGGAGACAATCCGAAGAGTACTCAGAGATTGAAACTTACTGGCAGATTGAAACTGTGTGCCGGACCGAGACTCGAACTCGTAACCTCTGTCTTTCGCGGGCAAGTGCTCTACCTTCTGAGCTACCCAAGCAGGACTCACGCCCCCTCCTCACAGCTGTACTTCTGCCAGTACCTCGTCTCCTACGTTCCAAGCTTCACAGAAGCTCTCTGTTTTACATTGCCGGGAAGTTTCATATCAGCGCACACTCAACTGCAAAGCGAAAATCTCATTCTGAAAACTCATATATTGTCTGCAGTTGGTGCTGTAGTTTACCGATTCAGAAAATCATCAGAAGAGCAAATCGAATTGCCAGATGGCTTCATCGCAATTGGCCCAAAAACAATAACAAGTGTATCTCCATACGACTACTGAAAAACTTCAGTTAGTTTCAGTTACACCATAAATCACAAAAAGTTAAAATTTGCCTGTTCTACTAAACAGCTATGGATTAGACGTTGAAATGCGTCAGACTAGAGCCATCGTGCCAGTCTTCTTGTCATTAAGAATACTAGTGACTCAGTCGAGAGAGGGAGAGATCTTTTGGTGTTTTTGTTAAGTGTTAATACGCAAATGAATCTTACATAATGACTGCGGAGTTTACTATTCCCCTCTAACAAAACATTGTTCCATTAATAGCACGTCGGTTCATACACGGTGCTGGCTACTGTATCTGATTCCCAGTGCAGCACTCAACCAGCTGCAGGTATCAAGGCGTTCATGCAGTGCTGTGTGTGCGAAGTCACCAGCATACCTTTAGGAAGCAATTGACCTAGGCATTGCTGATTTCGTGTGATGACGTTACCAACAACACACCGCAATTTTGCTGGCATGATGTTAATTTCTCTAGTAATGTTCCGTTTAAGATTGTCAATCGTGTGAGGATTTTCAGCTCACTCATTGCTTTTTTGTGTGCTCCACAACTAAAAGTCACACTGTGGAATCCTGCCCATTCGTCTCTTATAAGGTGTGTAAAGGATGCTGCTTCCTCGTAGAGTGCTCAACTTTTCTTTACAATGTCGTGTCTGAAGCTATTGGCGACATGCATATAATCAATGTTTTTCGCTGTATAGAATGTCCATGCAAGTAATGGATATGGATCAAAAGTAACAGCTCTTCTAGTGCTCTCTTTCAGTGCGGGTCTACTAGTGTCCGTCTTCTACTGTCCAGCCGAGGGTGGCAGGAGCGGCGCTTATATTCTCTTTGGCTAGAGGCCGCTCCTGTCGTGGTGCGTTCCTATTGGGTGACATTGTCTCACAGCCTTCTCTGCTCTTGCGATCTTCATCTTCGTGCAGGCGCTTGTCGTTACGCCAGAACACACTCGATGCTAAGTCAGGGAACCTTGGGAGCCAGAGGAATACGTTGGTGACGTGCGCCACACTTACGTTGGATTTGTGAGCGGTTGCTCCATCTAATTGTGATACTGCATACAGCTTCCGTGCATCTGTTAATTGTGCCTAGACAGAGTTAAAGATCTCTAGATATCTGGGACAGTGTAAGCTGTAATTGAAAGATATTGGTCAAATAATGCGCATGGCAGACAACGCACACCAAACACCTATCTTCTCTGAGTGGAGACGTTCTTCATGCAGAGTATGTGGGTTGCTCTGCGACGAGCACCTGCAATACTAAGAGTTTACATAACCTTACAAATGAAACCAGGCCTCATCTGATATGAGGAAAAGCAAGGAGTCTAATTAACAGCAACTGATGTTAGCATCCATTTACAGCAATGAAGTCTTTCATGCTGATTTTCAAATTTCAGCTGTTGCAGCACACTAACATGATAGGCTTTTTAATGTTATATCTTTTGCTACACGATGGTATGAAGTACCAAACTTCGATAACCTCCTTGCCGACTTGAGGCAACTTCTCGTAATGACAAAGCGAATTCTGTCTATAGTTCCAGGGGTTCTCACTATCGGTCGCCTATTACTCTACATGTACTGAACATATCCTAAAGCCCTGCATTCCATAATAGAAATCTGCCAATGGCAGTACTTCCATATATGGCATGTCTCGGTTACAAAAATGCAGCGATGGTGATTGATATCAGTCGAAATCGATTTGCAACGAGATGTATAAATTATGTTTCCGCGACTGGTTTCTACATTCTCTATAATTTTATAATTTCTTGAGTAGTCATCGTCGTGCGGAGATTCCTACAAAGATACTTCGCTCGAAACGTTTCTTTACATTCCTTGGTGGAGCCTGTCTTTACACAACACTCCACAATATCAATTCGCTGTTCTAAGGCAAACAATCGAGCTACTCACAACAACTGACGAACACACAGCTGTACTCAATTTTATGATAAAATACAGCGTAGCCAACTTTCGAGACAGTGTTGCCACTTGACAAGTAGTTATAGTACAGATGATTAACCGGTGCCTGAGGGGCGCCGGTTTTATGCGGGACACCCTGCAGAATTCCAGCGTTCTTAGTTGGTTGGTTTATTTCAGGGATGGGCCAAACAGTGAGGTCATCGGTCACATCGGATTAGGGAAGGAACCATCTTTCCCCTAGAACGTAGAACTACTTAAACCTAACTAAAGTAAGGACATCACACACATCCATGCTCGAGGCAGGATTCGAACCTGCGACCGTAGCGGTCACGCGATTCCAGACTGAATCGCCTAGAACCGTTTGGCCGCACCGGCCGGCAGCGATTTAGAGAATTCATGGAAAACCCAAATCAGAATGGCCAGATGCAAGTCTGAACCGTCGTTCTTCATAATGCGAGTCCAGTGTGCTAACCATTGCGCCATCTCGCTCGGCCCAATGTTCTTTTGGAATCATATTGACCCTAGTGGCAATGGGAGGGTTAAATGCGCCTCTGCCAAACACTTACATGCGAACTGTAGTCAGTCACGTAGATGAACATGTGGTCTGTGTGCCGCTGTCACAGCCATAAACATGAAAAGTCAGTGGAACAGGGACTCGACACGGTTTGGATTTGTCTGAAATGGCAAAGATCAAGCTGCTGCGGTGAGTTCCAGCCAGTGGAGCCGACTGGAGCGGCAGACGGTGGGAGGCGGCTTCGGCGGCAGCGGCGCACATAAAGCGTGACGACTGGAAATGCGATCTGCGACGTGTGGCGCAGCCGGAGCTCGCCGCATTCCTGCGCGTGTCCGCCGCTAGCCCTCTCTGCCGGGCCGCGCCCGCCACGCCCCTGGGGCCCGCTGGCTGCGTCCGCTGCTCGGGGGGAGAGCCCGCGCGCAGCCTCTGCCCGCAAAACACCTGCTGTCTCCGCCTCCGACGTAAGGAAGCGCGGCGCAGTGGTTTTTCCCGCAGCTGACATTCGGCCGCCAACAGCTCAGTAACGCCACCGCAAAGTGTGCCCACCTGCATAGCACAAGACGTTTAAGCGCTTAAGTGTGGTGGTGCTCGTCCAGGAAGTATTCGGTTCGAATGCAGGTGATGGTAAAAACAAATCGTCTTCGGGGTGAGCGACAAGCAGAGGGCTGATGTGCTGACGTACAGTTCCTGACCACCAGGTTGTGCTCCTGTATAGTGTCTTTAAAAAGAAACACACACTACTGGCCATTAAAATTGCTACACCAACAAGAAATGCAGATGATAAACGGGTATTCATTCGACAAATATACTAGAACTGACACGTGATTACATTTTCACGCAATTTGGGTGCATATATACTGAGAAATCAGTACCCAGAACAACCACCTCTGGCCGTAATAGCGTCCTTGATACGCCTGGGTATTGAGGGAAACAAAGCTTGGATGGCGCGTACAGGCACAGTTGCCAACACAGGTTCAACACTATACCACAGTTCATGAAGAGTAGTGACTGACGTATTGTGACGAGCCAGTTGCTCGGTCACCATTTACAAGACGTTTTCAGTTGGTGAGAGATCTGGAGAATGTGCTGGCCAGGGCAGCAATCGAACATTTTCTGTATCTATAAAGGCCCGTAGAAGACCTGCAACATACGGTCGTGTATTATCCTGCTGAAATGTGGGGTTTCGCAGGATCGAATGTAGAACCACCGGTCGTAGCACATCTGAAATGTAACGGCCCTTGTTCAAAGTGCCGTCAATGCGAACAAGAGGTGACCGAGACGTGTAACCTATGGCACACCATACCATCAAGCTGGGTGACACGCCAGTTCGGTGATGACGAATACACGCTTCCTATGTGCGTCCACCGCGATGTCGCCCAACACGGATGCGACCATCATGATGCTGTAAACAAAACCTGTATTCATCAAAAAAAAAATGACGTTTTGCCATTCGTGCACCCAGGTTCGTCGCTGAGTACACTATCGAAGGCGCTCCTGCTGTGATACAGCGTCAGGGGTAACCGCAACCATGGTCCCCGAGCTGCTAGTCCATGCTGCTGCAAACGTCGTCGAACTATTTGTGCAGATTGTTGTTGTCCTGCAAACGTCCCCATCTGATGACTCAGGAATCGAGACGTGGCTGCACGATCCGTTACAGCCATGCGGATAAGATGCCTGTCATCACGGCTGTTAGTGATACGAGGCCGTTGGGATACAGCACCTCCTGAACCCACTGATTCCATATTCTGCTAACTGTCATTGCATCTGGCACAATGCGAGCACCATTGTCGCGGTACGATAAACCGCAATCGGTTCTAGGCGCTTCAGTCTGGAACGGCGTGAGCGCTACGGTCGCAGGTTCGAATCTTGCCTCGTGCATGGATGTGTGTGATGTCCTTACGTTAGTTAGGTTTAAGTAGTTCTAAGTTCTAGGGGACTGATGACCACAGATGTTAAGTCCCATAGTGCTCAGAGCCATTTGAACCAATTAACCTCAATCGCGATAGGCTACAATCCGACCTTTATCAAAGTCGGAAACGTGATGGTACACATTTCTCCTCCTTAAACGAGGCATCGCAACAACTTTTCACTAGGCAACGCCGGTCAGCTGCTGTTTGTGCATGATAAATCGATTGGAAACTTTCCTCATGTCAGTACGTTTCAGGTGTCGCCACCGGCGCCAACCTTGTGTGAATGCTCTGAAAAGCTAATCATTTACATATCAGAGCGTCTTCTTCCTGTCGGTTAAATTTCGCGTCTGTAGCACGTCATCTTCGTGGTGTAGCAATTTTAATGGCCAGTAGTGTATGTTATAAATAAGAGTTATCATGGAAGGTATTTGTGATGTATAAGTTCTAAAGATGTGTGTTAAGATGCTTGAGATGGTAGAAATGCAGATTCGGTGCTGTATGCGTGGTTCGTATTAATGTCGCCTGCAAGTGGTGAGCCGCGCGGGGTAGCCGCGCTGTCTCAAGCGTCTTGTCACGATCCGCACGGCTCCTTCCGACGTAGGTTCGAGTCCTCCCTCGGGCATGCGCGTGTGTGTCGTCCTTAGCGTACGTTAGCTTAAGTTAGATTAAGTAGTGTGTAGGCTTAGGGACCGGTGACCTCAGCAGTTTTTTCCCATAAGCCCTACCACAAATTTCGTCCGCCTCCGTAGCGCAGCGGTAGCCTTACCGCCTAGCACGCAACAGGGACCGGCTTCGATTACTGGCAGCGGACTGGGTGTTGTGTGTCCTTCATCATTTCATGATCATTGGCACGCAAGTCGCCGAAGTGGCGTCAACTAAATTGACTTGTAATACGGCGGCCGAACTCCGAAGGGCACATTCCGGCCAATAAATGACGTACGATCATGTTGTGGCTTGGCAAGACAGCCCAGCCACTAGGAGGGAGCCGAAAGGCACGCGTTTAAGTTCACGCAGGCTGGCGTGAGGTCTGGAACAGTTGAAGGAATTGAGTCTAGCAAAAAAAGTACGGAGCTTCTGGAATACTTAACTTTAATCCATAATTGGTGAACATCGCTCTTCACGGTACATGCTTTACAGCATCAATAGTAATTGGTAATGGCGCCTTGCTAGGTCGTAGCAAATGACGTAGCTGAAGGCTATGCTAACTATCGTCTCGGCAAATGAGAGCGTAATTTGTCAGTGAAAAATCGCTAGCAATGTCGGCTGTACAACTGGGGCGAGTGCTAGGAAGTCTCTCTAGACCTGCCGTGTGGCGGCGCTCGGTCTGCAATCACTGATAGTGGCGACACGCGGGTCCGACGTATACTAGCGGACCGCGGCCGATTTAAAGGCTACCACCTAGCAAGTGTGGTGTCTGGCGGTGACACCACAGATCATTTCATTTCATTACTACAAATTTTCAAAATTTTTGCAAGTGGTAAAAATTTACAGTAATGTTAAGTTAACACCTTTGAAGCCTAAATGATTAATGTTTGTTAGCACCTAGTGAAACAAACAGTCGCGTGCGTTATACTGCTGCACTATTACGTGGGTGTATGTCCTCCACATCTACTCATGAGGCAATAATATAGTTTGTAAGAAATGAGTCACTCTTCACTATAAGTACACTTGGACATTAAATGCCAACTACTTCTACATCTACATCTACATCTATACTCCGCGAGCCACCTTACGGTGTGTGGCGGAGGGTACTTATTGTACCACTATCTGATCCCCCCTTCCCTGTTCCATTCACGAATTGTGCGTGGGAAGAACGACTGCTTGTAAGTCTCCGTATTTGCTCTAATTTCTCGGATCTTTTCGTTGTGATCATTACGCGAGATATATGTGGGCGGTAGTAATATGTTGCCCATCTCTTCCCGGAATGTGCTCTCTGGTAATTTCGATAATAAACCTCTCCGTATTGCGTAACGCCTTTCTTGAAGTGTCCGCCACTGGAGCTTGTTCAGCATCTCCGTAACGCTCTCGCGCTGACTAAATGTCCCCATGACGAATCGCGCTGCTTTTCGCTGGATCATGTCTATCTCTTCTATTAATCCAACCTGGTAAGGGTCCCATACTGATGAGCAATACTCAAGAATCGGACGAACAAGCGTTTTGTAAGCTACTTCTTTCGTCGATGAGTCACATTTTCTTAGAATTCTTCCTATGAATCTCAACCTGGCGCCTGCTTTTCCCACTATTTGTTTTATGTGATCATTCCACTTCAGATCGCTCCGGATAGTAACTCCTAAGTATTTTACGGTCGTTACCGCTTCCAATGATTTACCACCTATGGCATAATCGTACTGGAATGGATTTCTGCCCCTATGTATGCGCATTATATTACATTTATCTACGTTTAGGGAAAGCTGCCAGCTGTCGCACCATGCATTAATCCTCTGCAGGTCCTCCTGGAGTACGTACGAGTCTTCTGACGTTGCTACTTTCTTGTAGACAACCGTGTCATCTGCAAATAGCCTCACGGAGCTACCGATGTTGTCAACTAAGTCATTTATGTATATTGTAAACAATAAAGGTCCTATCACCCTTCCCTGCGGTACTCCCGAAATTACCTCTACACCTGCAGATTTTGAACCGTTAAGAATGACATGTTGTGTTCTTTCTTCTAGGAATACAATCAAGCCAGGATCGTACGTTTTTACCTTCTCCACCTTCGTCAAGTTCTGCATTTAAATCAAAGTTTTGGTGTGTAAACATTCGCCAGGATCATTTATTCCGAATTTCAATCACTTGATGCGCCTTAGACTGCGCCGTTAGTTTTAAATATACTGAAATTTGTACAGTCCGTGTATTGGTGGATCAAATGACGGCCAGCGATAATCCTTTTCGCCTCTGTGGCAGCTAAGCTAAATAAATGGCAAATGGAGGTTACTACCTAAAAAGTCGAATACTATCTAAAAAGTGAATACATGCACGCACAATGTTGCTTTCCAATGTATTAACAAACATAACCATCATACATTTACCATAATATCGACCTATATGTCGAAACAAGGCCCCGGGAGTGGACAACATCCCATTAGAACTAGTGACAGCCTTGGGAGAGCCAGGCCTAACAAAACTCTACCATTTAGTGAGCAAGATGTATGAGACAGGCGAAATACTCTCAGACTTCAAGAAGAATATAATAGTTCCAATCCCAAAGAAAGCAGGGGTTGATAGATGTGAAAATTACCGAACTATCAGTTTAATAAGCCACGGCTACAAAATACTAACACGAATTCTTTACACACGAATGGAAAAACTGGAAATGCTGAAACACGTGAGGTAGTACTGACCCTACGACTTATCTTAGAAAATAGATTAAGGAAAGGCCAATCTAGGTTTCTAGCATTTGTAGACTTAGAGAAGGCTTTTTACAATGTTGAGTGGAATACTCTCTTTCAAATTCTCAAGGTGGCAGGGGTAAAATACAGGGAGCGAAAGGCTATTTACAATTTATACAGAAACCAGATCGCAGTTTTAAGAGTCGAGGGGGCATGAAAGGGAATCAGTAGTTGGGAAGGGAGTGAGACAAGGTTGTAGCCTCTCCCCGATGTTATTCAATCTGTGTATTGAGCAAGCAGTGAAGGAAACAAAAGAAAAATACGGAATAGGAATTAAAGTCCATGGAGAAGAAATATAAACTTTGAGGTTCGCCGATGACATCGTAATTCTGTCAGAGACAGCAAAGGACTTGGAAGAGAAGTTGAACGGAATGGACAGTGTCTTGAAAGGATGATATAAGCAAAACGAGGATAATGGAATGTAGTCAAATTAAATCGGGTGATGCTGCCGGAATTAGATTAGGAGATGAGACACTTAAAGTAGTAGATGACTTTTGCTATTTGGGGAGCAAAATAACTGATGATGATCGAAGTAGAGGGGATATAAAATGTAGACTGGCAATGGCAAGCAAAGCGTTTCTGAAGAAGAGAAATTTGTCAACATTGAGTTTAGATTTAAATGTCAGGAAGTCGTTTCTGAAAGTATTTGTATGGAGTGTAGCCATGTACGGAAGTGAAACGTGGACGATAAATAGCTTAGACAAGAAGAGAATAGAAGCTTTCGAAATCTGGTGCTACATAAGAATGCTGAAAATTATATGGGTAGATCACATAACTAATGAGGAGGTACTGAATAGAATTGGAGAGAAGAGAAATTTGTGGTACAACTTGACTAGAAGAAGGGATCGGTTGGTAGGGCATATTCTGAGCCATCAAGGGCTCACCAATTTAGTATTGGAGGGCAGCGTGTAGGGTAAAAATCTTAGAGGGAGACCAAGGGATGAGTACACTAAACAGATTCAGAACAATGTAGATTGCAGTAGGTACTGGGGGATGAAGAAGCTTGCACAGGATAGAGCAGCATGGAGAGCTGCATCAAACCAGTCTCTGAATTGAAGACCACAACAACAACAACAACAAAGTACAGATAAGAACAATCGCTCTTATAACTAATGAAGCAAAAGTATCTCGATACGACATATGAACAACAAGAGCAAAACCAAACGGAAGATAAAGATCAGTAGAGATTGAGGGTATAATTTTGAGTTGCTATTTATGCACCTTTTTAAATGGCAGCGATTCTTATACATCTGCTTGCATCTACGTATCTTTGATTGTCTTTCGTATAATTAATATCTAACATAATTACACAAAAATCCATACAGCAGTGTTTGTTCATTTTTATACGTTTAAAAATATTGTTTGTTAATTTTTCTGAACGGTATGTACGATTTCTGGATTTCTCTACCCAAGGGACACAACATGTTTCAAAATGAATATAAGGGTTTCAAGGCTTTGTAGCACAATTATAAATAGTAGATTACATAAACGAGCCAGTCAAACAGTTTTCTTACAAGTACGCAATGTGGGTATCAGTAGTCAAACATGGAGCGGAAAGGCTAGTTCTTCCCGAATCTTGATCTGTGCGTGTGGATTGCAATGACCCTATTCCTAAAATCGGATAGATCAGCAGTTAGCAGAGGCACCTACACATGATCGTTTATGAACCACCAAAGTTAAAAATCGCTTGGCGTCAAATCGTGTGTGAACGTGGAGCTCATGTGAAACATACTCTGTCATCCAGCCATCAGCGGCCAACCCAGCGGTCGGATACAACGTCGTTTAACCAATCGCATAGCGAGTTACGCCAATAAAGCGACGCCCCATCTAACTTCCAAATACAGTTCTGTGGTTCGATTTTTTCCAATTGAGGAAGGAGTCATATTTATATTGCATGAAGATAAGAAACATCAGTTACAGTTGTTTTGCCGAAAAAGAGAGGTCCATGCCCTTCGCCGGAATATGGCATAAAAACATTCAATTTGTGGGAGTCTCGTTGCAGCTGCACACTTCTCGGGGATTTGTTGACCACCTCCTTCCCCACATGCACACATTATATGTGTTCACATTTCCTCATAGGGAAAATGTCGATTCCTGTCTGAAGACGACACGGTCCAAAAAATCTTCATCTCATGCAGCAACATTTCGTTTGAAAAGATGGCTTTTGGCTATAGAGCTTGAAAAAACTGCAAATGGTAATGAAGTAATTGCAAACGTCTCGTTAGAAGTGTCCAAAGAGGTGTCATTGGAATTGTTAATCGATGACTAGGTTTCTGAACTGATTTACTGGGACTACGCATGAAAGATTCTCTCTTTCAACACGCACAGGTATACAAACAAACTGTTTAAGCTCCTCTTTGAATTGACGTATTATTTATAATTGTAAGTTGAATGTAATAAATGCTGCAAAGCCTTAAACCCCGTATATTTATTTCGAAGCACTCGGTACCAGGGTCTGTAATAAATAATGCCCTACAACTTTTTCTCAGTACATTTTTATTCTTAAGAGCTGAGAATGTCAGTCAACATTTTTTCTACGTGTGCAGTTTTTCTGGAGGATAAAGGTTACTAAGGGGTCTTGGGGGATCTTTGGATTGCCGATATCTGCATAAGATTAAATTTTCCAAAAATGCACACATCAGCTCAGCCCCATACTTACGACTTCTCATCGTATAATCCGCGCGCTGCATGGCGTACATGGGTGTACATTATGTAGCAGATGGAAGAAACTGAAAGATGAGTTCCTGACGCATTACAACCCAAGAGAAAATTTTGGTCTTCCGTGCTCGGGTGCAAGGCGTTGGGATAATAACCAATCTCTTGCAAAACAATGCATCCCTACCAAAAACCTCACCTCTAAGCCTCTGAATCTGGACGGATAAACCAAATAGTCAGAAGAAAAGGTTAATTAACTCTGTATCTTGGTATATACAAGGTCTTAACCCTAAAAGAAGAGAGTGAGTAGTGCGTGCTCTCTTATTGTCGGATTGACTGCTGCCACTTGTTGAACTTCTCAGGTCTTCGTTTCTTAGCGACGGCTTCCCTTCCACGAGGGGCAGCAAGGCGGCTCTCTGAATGATAACACGCGTGGATCTCTGGGGAATCTTGTCTTTCTGGCTACTCCGGGTGGTAACAGGGGATACTCCGCTAGGACTGAGGTATGGTCGGCATGTTTTGGTTGCCGATCGTTTCAGTGTTTTGGTTGGCGATCGTTTCAGTGAAGAGTGTACCGATGCTATTTGAAGAATTACTGCTTACCTTTGCCTCGTGGTCCCTGGATTGCATCTTACGCATCGGCGTGATTCTCTTTCTACTGTCTTGGTTGGTGCATGTTAATAGATTAGCTTTCCTTATTTCACCATGGACCAACGTAAAAACTAACGGTGAGCATAATGTATTGCGCGTGATTAAGCGGTGGACGCAATTCGCGAAAACACCCAATGATTCTCGCGCATAGCACTGTCTAGCCTGTATGTTTAATGTGGATCAGCATCCATAGTAATCCGAACATTCCCAAGTAATTCTTAAGACGAGAGGCGTATATTTTGCCAAATTCAAGTCCTATTATTACTTGGTGTAGTATGCTTGAGAACAAATGTTGATTCGTGTAAAATTGTAAACCTCTGTATAGTTCTGAACATTCATTACTTTAAACTGTCATAATACATTTATGCCTCTGTTAATAGTAAAGCGCTTGTTACTCCTCTGTTAAACGGGCAGAGTTTCGCTTGCTTTAGTTCCACTATCCAAAGGTTAAAGACTCACATGCAATCTGCAATCTTTTGGATGATTTTAATTTACATCTTTTTTGGTGTTTTAGAGTCTGAACGGAATCAGGAAGCTGTGTGATGCATAGGATGACCTCAAGTCTGTCCTCCTTAGTTGGTTAATGCATTTATATTCAGCTCCATTTTAATTGTTATTTAAATTTGTTATTTTTATGCTCTACGTGTGACAGATATATTTCATTATGAGATTTTAAATTGCTGGAGATTTAAAAATTCAGTTGTGTCAAAAAAAGGATGAAATATTTTAAGACAAATGCTGAAAGATACATACCATTGCTATAGCAATACGTAATGTAAGTAAACTTGTATTACTGCTACTATATGAACAGTTCTCATTTTGTAGAAACCGATGTACATAGAGTTGTTTATTATTCTGTATCAGATGCCATTAATGAAGGGCTATAAACCCGAAAACCGGTCTTGGTAAATAAAACATTTCTACTACTCGAAGAGTCCACGGGTGTACTGCCGGTCACATAGTGTCCAACGGGCACAGTATTTCGTTGATCAGACATGTCACCATCGTCAGGTCCGCTAACGAACTGAGCTCCTGAGGGAGGGCTGCCATCTTAAGTCCCCTCCCCCTGTGAGGCGTTCTCTCCGCGGTCCGCGCCAGCGACCACGCGTCGGCAGTCGCTGAGACGCTGGCGTCGGCGTCTGTGGTGGCGTCGGTGTAGCTGCCTCGACCGCCCTGGTCGCCCGTTCGTTTTCTTTGTTGAGCGTCTTTTTAATTAGGCTCAGTGCCAGTTCCCAAGCCTTGCTGAGGTTATAGCCGCAATCTCGGTTGATAAGTCCGACCCTGCTAGGAATTTCGATAGCCTCTCTAACGACGCTGTCCCAGTATTTAGATGTCTGTGCCAAGACCCTGTTAAGTTGGTAGTCCATTTCGTGATTTTCGGACAAATAGTGCTCTGCGACCGCCTAATTGTTGGGGCACCTAACTCGAGTGTGACTCTGATGTTCTAGGCAATATAAGTATTCCCACACTGACACAGAATCTGGTATATTCCGGCCTTCCGCAAATCGACATCGTCTTTGACACTTCCCCATAACGCACGTGTTTTATTGGGTGGGCAAAAGACAGTTCCTACCCGGTGTTTCCTCAATATTCGTCGTATTTTCCCCGACAGTGCGCCAGTATACGGTATATAGGCAGTGACTATTTCTTCCTCCGTGACTTCTTCCGTCTCCACATGCTGTACTGTAGAGGTGGGGTGGACAGCGCGTCTGATCTGCCATTCCGAGTACCCGTTTTTCCGGAATATAGTTTTGAGGTTTTCCAACTCATGGGGCAGACTCTCTGCGTCAGAGATGGTGTGCGCCCTGTGCACCAGTGTTTTTAGCACCCCATTCCTCTGCGAGGGGTAGCGGCAGCTATTCGCATGCAAATACAGGTCGGTGTGCGTTTTCTTCCTGTATACCCTATGGCCCACGGTACCATCAGCTCTTCTTTTGACCATAACGTCCAGGAATAGTAATCTTCCTTCTACTTCAGTCTCCATAGTGAATTTGATGTTCGGATGTATGGAGTTCAGGTGTGTAACGAAGCCTAGGAGCTTGTCTCTGCCATGGGGCCAGATCACCAATGTGTCTTCCACATAATGGAGAAAAAAAGTAGGTTTCCATTTGGATGATGATGAGGTTCCATACTCCGAGGAGTGTAGGGGACAATGTGGAAGACCCTCACCGCCGTACTAGGCAAGGTCCTAGCGGAGGTGGTTTGCCATTCCCTTCCTCCGGCCTTAATGAGGATGAAAGATGATGATGAAGACGACACAACAACACCCATTCATCTGGAGGCAGAGAAAATCCCTGGCCCTGCCGAGAATCGAACCTGGGACTCCATGCGCGGGAAGTGAGAATGCCACCGCAAGACCATGAATTGCAGACCGGTTTCCATTTGGATGACGCCAAAGCTTCCTCTTCGAAGTACTCCATATAGAAATTCGCGATCACAGGTGAGAGTGGGCTCCCCATTGCGACTCCTGTTTTTTCATAGTATTCTACATTAAAGAGAAAATACGTGGAGGTCAGAACGTGGCTCAAAAGGCTGGTCGCCTTATCGTCAAATTTCTGTGAAATAAGCTCAACTGACTCTCGGAGAGGCACGATGGTGAATAATGGAACAACGTCAAAACTCACCAGGATATCTGAGTCTTTCAGCTTGAAGTTGTCGAGACGTTTTACGAAATCCACAGAATTATGAGCAGAATGAGGGCATTTACACACATAAGGGAGTAGTAATTCTGCCAGGTATTTGGCCATCAAATATGTAGGTACCCTAATGTTGCTGACAATTGGGCTTAACGGTACGCCCTCTTTGTGGACTTTAGGGAGCCCATAAAGTCTAGGCGGTACAGGTCCTTCAGGGTGTCAATTTCTTGGCGACACCTTCTGGTAAATCGGCGTCCTTGACAATAACCCTAGTCTTGTACTCCACCTTGTTTGTGGGGTCAGCGTTGATCTTCCTGTAAGATTCGTCATTTGGCAGGTACTGCATCTTCTCAACGTAGTCCTTATGGGAAAGTACAACTATAGCATTGGCTTTGTCAGCCGGCAATACAATCATCTCAGGGCTCTGCCTCAGATCTCGAATGGCTGCCCTTTCCCTGCTGGTAATATTCGAATTGATCGGTTTAGTCCTTGTCAGAATACGGTAGGTTACTCGGCCCACTTCTTCAGCTGCTTCAGGTGATAGTTGCACGGCACCTGTTCAACTGCACTGACAATATCCGCTACCGGCATTAACCTAGGTGTGAGAGCAAAATTAAGCCTCTTCTCCAGAACAGAAACTGCATCCCCAGTCAACTCAAAGTCCGTGAGATTGATGACAATTTTGTGTGGGGCCTACAGCAATGGTTTGTAAGAGAGACTAGAGAATTTAGATATCTGACGTTCTGAGGCCATCTTATGTGCAGAATCGGCGGTCACCCTGGTAACACAACAAGTGATGGGAACCAGCATTGAGTGTAATTAAAAAGACGCTCAGCAAAGGAAACGAACGGGTGACTAGGACGGACGATGCAATTACAAAGACGCCAACACAGACGCCGACACCAGCGTATCAACGACCGCTGATGCTTGGCCACGAGCGCGGACTGTGGAGAGAATGCCTCGCAGGGGAAGGGGATTTAAGACGGCCCTCCACCCTCAGGAGCTCAGTTCGTCAGCGCAACTGACGATGGCGACATCTCTGATCGCCAAAATATTGTGCCCGTTGCCCGTTGGACACTATGGACCGGCAGTACATCTGTGCACTGTTTGAGCTTTAAACTGAAGAATCACATTTGTACTACTGCTGAAGGTATACAGAAGGCGTTCTATAGTAAATACAATTCTTCTCTGATGATTCAGCTCTTGCAAATTTTCAGAGTTTGATTGTTTATGATCCCAAGAGAATTATGTCCTTAGAACTGAAAAAAGGTCTCGAGACAGTATTAGTTGGTGTGTCTTCACCATCTCTTGACTCCGTTGTTGTTATCATAGATGTTTATTATAAAGATTTATCGAACGTTGTAAATGTCATTAATCTGTAGAAAGAGATGTACCCTATGGGAGACTTTAATTCCCGGGCCAGAAAGACAAAAAACAGTGAAGCTTGGCAAGATGTGGTGAGCAAACAGAGAACGGAAGTGTCAAATGATGGGTGGGTTTTTGTGGAACCACACTCATTAACAACACAGAACGGCTACTTACCCAATAATGAAATACATAAATATACCTGAGTGCAAGCTGGAAGAAATTTAACGTTCATAACAGACTACAAGAAACAAACAAAAAATTCCGAATTTAAGACGCAATATATTAGAGTGCAGAATTTTATAGCATTTTACAGCCAAAGCCATTTTATATTCAACGCAAAGGCTCTGTACTCTACAAAAAAAACACCCACGGTAAGAATGGTAACATATGGTTAAAAATGGTTCAAATGGGTCTGAGCACTATGGGACTTAACACCTGAGGTCGTAATTCCCCTAGAATTCAAAACTACTTTAACTTAACTAACATTAGGACATCACACACATCCATGCAGAGGCAGGATTCGAACCTGCGACCGTAGCGGCCGTGCGGTTCCAGACTGAAGCACATAGAACCGCTCGGCCACACGGGCTGGCAGAAGGGAACATAAAAACAGCTGAAGCTATGAGATAAAATTTTGAAAATTAACGACAATTTCTGTAAAATTCCTATACAAATGGAGATTGACCTACAAATTTAATAATATTAAGGACATCATTGAATCCATGGCGGCATCATTTTACAGAGAGATGAAGAGTATATTTTTGCGCAGTAAGAGAGACCTTAGGAATAAAGGATAGTTTTAAGAATATAAATCCGTAATGGTGAGCAATGGGATATGAGGAAATGGTGAAAGAGAGGAAACATCTACACCAGGAGAGGTCAAATAGGGGAGAACCAGGAAAAAGAGACCAATGAGGGCAAAGTGGCCATTGTGGTTTACTGAGGCGATAAAGTGCTGGCATGTAGCGAGAAATTCTTTAACTTATGCTACGTGGAGGGCCCACTCACCCCAAGAAGTTTAACCTGCTTGCTGCACAGCTCTTTGGAGTTACAATAATTATTGTATTTTAGTTATCCTGATCTAAGGTAATTGTTAAGTTTGTGTACTTATTGTGGAGGAGTAATGTGAATTGCGTATTTTTAATGAAATAGTGTTGAAAGTTTCATATCTTGACACCATAATTATACTTTCATTATTGAAATCGCTGTCATGCTTTTAGCGGATTACAGCTGTTGTACGATTGCGTCAAAATGTCCATCTCGGCTGTGGTTTCAAAATGTTCAAATGTGTGTGAAATCTTATGGGACTTAACTGCTAAGGTCATCAATCCCTAAGCTTACACGCTACTTAACCTAATTATCCTAAGGACAAACACACACACCGATGCCCGAGGGAGGACCCGAACCTCCGCCGGGACCAGCTGCTCAGTCCATGATTGCAGCGCCTCATCCCGCTCGGCTAATCCCGCGCGGCCGGCTGTGGTTTCCTGCCATTTTGCCCGTCAGGCAGCGATTGGGCAGGAATAAAATTTAGTTACAGGAAGTCCTTACAAGAGCGACCTAGAAGCGTCAAAAAAGGGAAGAGAAGAAAATGAAATAAAAAGAACGAGAAACGGAACGCAGTCGAAGAGAAGACGAACGGCGAAGAGTGGGAGTGCATGGAACTATCGTAGAAGATCTGTTTTTGACGCATTGTATTGCGAAGAAATATTTTCCAATTCAACGCCAGAAGAACAGTGGATTTATTGCCGACTGAGTTCACATTGGGTTCACGAACTTGGTACAGGATTTGAGGAAGACAGACTGACTATGTTTGTGAGAAGTGTAACTGATTCAATTCGAATCATATTTTGCAGTAAAATATATTTAGTTCGTCTTTTAAAACAGTTTTTATCCTTTATGTTTGACTTTCAAATTAAACCGCCACTTTGACCGCTGATATTTGCTTAAAAATAAGGAGTACCTTAAGCTGGACACTTTGTCCGGCTCTGTCCAACACAGGAAGACAGGCAGTGAGGTTCTGTTCGGGAACGACAGGTGGTCCCATGAATTCTCGACTGTGTTTAAATACGTGATTTTGGTGGTCAGGGAACTATGATAAACCCCATCTGGTGCTCTTCGAACCACGTACGTACACTGCAAGCTCTATGATTCGCTACATTATCCTGCTGGTAGATGCCATCGCACCGAGGACGAACAACTTGCCTGTAGGTGTCGACATGGTCCCCAAGGATAGATGCATACTTGTGCTGATCTACTGTGCCTATCAGATTGACGACGTCATCCAGGGAACGGCATGAAACCACAACTCTCCCGCCTCTGACCTGGAACCTTCCGACCACCCAATGGCCAAGTGTCCGATGGAGCATAGAACGTGATTCATCTGAAAAGGCAACCTTTCGCCACTCAGTGGACGACCACTTACGGTACTGGCGTCGCCACCAATGAACAGCATTTAGGATGGGTGCACGAATCAGAAGCCTCCTGCGGAGATGTATGTGCAGCAACGGTCGTTAAAGGGCCACTGTTAGTAGCCGATTGGTTCACCTGGGTGGTCAGCTGCTCAACAGTTGTACGTGTAATCTCCTGTACACATATCCATAGCCGTCTTTCACCCCTATCATCTATCCATCACAGTTTCCTCCTTACTGGTTTTGGACGGCACCATTTTGCCATGCACGCTATATTTTAACCACGGTAGCAGGTGAACACTTCACAGTCTTAGTTGTTTCGCGATTGCTTCCATCCCCGATCGCACAGGCATCAGATAAGCTGCTCTTTTTCCGCACTATGGCAACTACTCCACTTGTTAGCCACCCCCCCCCCCCCCCCCCCCCACCCTGTAACACTACGCTCGGGCGCACGATACTTATTAAAGCCTGTACTATGGTAAGTTGACGGGCTTCACCGTATAAGAAAGGATTTTGGTATAGATGTTGACCGCGTGTGCCTGAATGGAGGCAAAGTCAGACTTTCACCCTCTCAGTAACAACAATGATACGTCAAGCAAGTCTGAAGTGCAACTACACGTTAGGACGGACATGAAACAACACAGCAGATGCTACCAAATTGTTAATAATACGGTCGCCAGCCTAATTAGGCATTAACTGAGTTTCTTCCCAGTACAAGTTGATGTACGTTCATACCAAACAACACGTAACAACACTGCATGCTATGGCAAATTTTAGAACCAGGAAATCTACCGAACTGATAATTTCACTTTCAGTACCAATATGGATAAACCATAAATACATAACATTACGCTATAATGTTTACTACAAAACTTCGTACTGTCCATTGATCTGATTAAAATCGGGCATAGGTTACCCTAGAAATAGCACTTTCGAAACACACACACAATGTCAATTTTGATAAATGTAAAACACTGATAAATTTTGGGTTTTATATTGGCTTTAACTTTACTGTTCTAATCAGTTTAGAACACTTCAGAATTCAAATGAATAAAAAAAGGGGGGGGGGGCCTGAAACTGTTATGATCACTGCATTGAAATTATTAACTATTGAAAGCATTAAGCACTCAAGATTTCCAACATATGAATTACTACTCTTTTTATCCTATTTCCTGCTCATTTAACTACCATTATTTTTGTCTCAAATTAATTAAACTTCATTACTAAACCAATTTCAACATTATCTTCCAACTTTGTCAGACCTATATTATTTGTCTATTATTTCATTAACAACGAAGTTCTTTAAACATCATTCTAACATAGCTAGGCCTGCAGGTAATTATTATTAACATAAATTTTAATTCTTCATCTCGGGACACTCGGATTGCACAACATGTGGAAAGGACCCTGTCTAGGTTAGTTGTGAGGATAATTAAGTGATAGGACAGTTCTGGTAAAATTTAAGTTGTTATTGAACAGAATGGAACAAAAGTAACACTGGTCCACACGAATACAGTACTAAAAGTTTCAACCTGTTTGTATCGATGTGGCGGTTGGCGGGCGGCGAGATGGCGAGGCTCAGAGCACACATACAATCACAGCCATGGCTCTTGATGTATCGGCACTTTGCTTCTTCTTAACGTCGCAATACTTTTCCGTTTAGTGCCTATGGAATATTGCCATGCTGTATAGGCGTCGGAAACGGCACATCCGAGGCTTAACGAAATCACGTTTTCCAGGAGAGCCTCCTCGATCCAGAACGTGTTTCTCAGACCGATGCCCAATTCCGACTCCTACTGCTGAGCCCGTTATGCCGTACAGTGCCCGTGTGCATTTTCCCGCGCTCGCCTACCATCCACCTTTTACCGCTCCCCTACAGATAGGGTATTCACCCGAGGTTTTGCATTCTACATATCCTAATACATTGCCTACGTATGGACCAGGCGCACAATTACAACTTTAACATCTTCCAACAGTTTCAACATTTCTTACATTTCAATTTTGTTATAATATTGCTTGCAATTTGACATAAACATTAATATTTACATCGAAAATTGTTTACAGTTTCTTTAACATAATGACATGAAAAGAAAAGAAATGAATTCAGAACATCGATTACACTAATTTATCGAAAATCAGAAGAAAATATTATTATATGTACAATAGTACAGCGTTGTTGTTGTTACAACCCCACCCTATCACGCTTCCTATATCCTCCACTACTTGTGCTGCCACCAGCCGTGTATGTGTGTAATAAAGTCTAACATAGGCGGTGTTCTCATTAGTGTGACTAGATCGTGTACAAAGATACGTACAGAAAAATAAGGATAGGATATATCAACTGTAAATCGTTTATAATAAATAAAGAATTAAAACAGCGCTGCTGATTATCTCCCAACATTATTCAAAATATATCTACTAGCTACTTTGGGGAACTGGAAAAAAAAGAAGGAAATTCAATTAGAAGACTACAATGAGTATAATCTTTTATTCGCAAATGACCAGGTAGTGGTTGAGACCACTGAAAGAGATATCTCTCATATGATGAGAAAATTAGAAGAAGAATACAGCAAATGGGGGCCGAAGATAGAAGACAGAGTACGGAACGAAGGGAATGCAGTCGGTAAGTATTGAAATATCAGACAATGCAACCACTGACAATACTATGAACGCTATAAATACGAATCCAATATAATTAATAAAGACGGTACATGTGAAGAAGACTTCAGAAACAGATTGAGCTCAGACAGATGATAATTATCAAAATAGAGACCCCGTTTGTGGTCTGCAGGACTTGGATTTACCATGTACGCTTCGGAGTGCAGCACGATTACGCAACGACATCGAGGCTGTAGAAACAAACATTCTAACACAATCATCAAGAATCTCTCATTTCACACATAGAAGAAATGGGGATATACGAGAAAGAACACACACTTATGAAAGGTAGCATAATACATGAAAAAGAACGTAAATAACATTTTCGGTGTGGCCATTTAGTGAGAATGGGAAAAATGTCGAAAATATATTTGAATGTGGGCTGACAAACATAATAAACAGAGGAAGCCCGCGACTTTAATGGATCCAAAGGATAGAACTGAATATGACCAAAAGAAATTGGACAGTTACACGCATGTCTGAAAGAAGAGAAACTGTTAATGTTCAGCAACTATACGAAATATTTCGAAATAAATTCGCGGCCCGTGAATTCCTTGACATCCTCTACAGCGTTCCACAGATTTTCGTATGGCACTATTGGGTAGTAGATCTATACCTAATACAGCTGATTTCAAGGTATTCTCAGGCAGTAAATTTATTTCTAAATACTTCGTACAGTTGTTTATTCTCAACAGCGTCTGCTCTTTCAGACATGAGAACAAGTAGTACAAGCCTAGGAAACAAATGGCTCTGAGCACTATGCGAGTTAACTTCTGAGGCCATCAGTCGCCTAGAACTTAGAACTAATTAAACCTAACTAACCTAAGGACATCACACACATCCATGCCCGAGGCAGGATTCGAACCTGCGACCGTAGCGGTCGTTCGGTTCCAGACTGTAGCGCCTAGAACCGCATGGCTACTCCGGCCGGCGCCTAGGAAACACATGACGATAACAAAACTGGTCTCGATTTCTCGTTGTCTCAGTCTTCCTCTTTTAGGAATCCAAGTAATGTTGCAAGCATTAGGTGATAAATTTAGTGGACTACCTTAAAAGGATTTAGACAATGTGACAGCTGGAAGTTTGGGTCAGTGTCGGGAGCATGCATGGGTATACAAACTGGTTAAGGCGATCGCTCGCGAAAAGCGGAAAATCCTGTTCGAGTGCCAGTCCGGCTCAAATTTTCGTATCTCATTATTTGGTAGTAGATCTATACTTAATACGGTTAATGTTCAGGAATTCGAAAGTAATGAAGTAAGTGGTGCATCACAATTGACTCGGCGCCTGTTTCGGAAGCTCCATTTTGCCATCCATGTTATACTTTAAACGTGGCAAAATGCGAACAGTTTACAAAATATATCCATTTGGAAAATGCTTCCATTCCTGTAACAAAAGCCTACATTCAAGACTTTTTGGACGTCACATGAAACGCATTAGGACAACTACTGCCCTGTCTTACCGCACCCCTGCGACACGCCTTATGTACAGTCGTACTCAAAAGCATCCGAACGGCCTGAATTGCATTTCGCCTGATTCGCATGCAACCGGCATAACGCAGCTGTCTAGCAGGTCCTCTAATCGCTCCTTGGTACAGTCGTTTGACTATCGAAAATGGTTCCAACAAGTCACCACTAGAAAACACTGCTCTGTATCGCAATAACTCAACATGTAAAGTAATACCACGATACTACAAATACCAGGGAACACCTTATCACAGATAAGACTGTCCTTAAGGCTTGTAAGCTCACATTTATTACAATAAATGACATACCTGAAACTTTCCCACTCTCATTATTACGTCAGATAGGTAATGCACGTAGTAAGTTCGTCGTAGTCATGATTTACTCTTGGAAGTAACATACCGTACTTATTATTTAACACAAAATGACATTAAAAATTTAAGTTATTCACGTGCAGCTACCTGAGAATATGTATGAACTTCAAATGACGCGACGAACCGTCTCGTTCTGCATATGGATTCAAACCCAGGTCATGCAGACTAAGAAAAGATTTCGTGACTGACGGAAACTAACAGTCATTCCTGATTAGGCATACAGACAGTGATATACCTCGATTTTAGACAGTATCAGTTAACAAATATCAACTTTAAATTACACAACGCAGACATTTTTAACGGACGCGAATTCCTACCCAGCATCTACTGTCCCTGTTAACGAACTACGAGAGATGTTAAATATTGCTTCTTCACAAGTAACTTACTTGAAATGCCGTGAGGTAAAGTTTTGTGTTGGACAGGGATTCGAACCCATATCCTAATCGGACTGACATCGAAGCACAATCAACTGTGACATATCGGATTTTCTCGGCAGTAGCTAGATGTATTAACTGAAATGACGAGACGAAACATTAATTTTTTCCTTCCTAGGACTCCAACCCGGCACCTATCGCTGTAATGCTCTAGAGAAAACGAACGTTAAATATGGGTTTGTTGTAACAGCAGCGACATGTGAGCATGTTTGAACTAGAAATAATATGACGAAGAGTTCAGTGTTGACTGGGAATAGAGACCCACACATATCGTTGTTGACTACACGCAAAGAGACGTTAGCTACCGAATTTTTCTCCACCAGCAGCTCGGAATAACACCTTGAACTTACAGTGATCTCGCAAAAAGGTCTGTGTCTCACTGGGAGTCAAAAACGTCAAATATCGTTAGTGTTGACAACGAATGAAAATACATTAAACATCAAAATTATTATCCACCAGCAGATAGGTGTTCTCATGCTAGAGCTTGTTAATACGTAATGAAATCATTAATGCCGGACCAGGATTTGAATCCATTCAGGCGCAACATGTGGAGATGTTGAGGAATCTGCAGTTTTGGACAAACAACAAATTGCAGCCGAGCTGTATTGTCACGAAGGGATCAAGTTCCGCGTTAAGGGCCGTCTGAATTGCATTCCCAGTTCAGAACCAATTTTATCGACATACACAAGCTCAAATAAAAGATGGAATAAGTGTCCTGCGACGCTACATGACGTTTGTTTCGTCACTGAAATAAATAACTAGTATAAGAAAGGTTGCTGGTGATAGATTATCTACAGGTCGCCACTCCAGACTTTATTGTGGTTCAAACTAACGTCTACTTGGTAGAGAAGGAATGTCATTTTTAATGTGAATTTCAGACCACAATGCCATTATATCTTCTTCGCTTGGTGTAGCCAGAAGAGAAAGGAATCTGTCTCTTCCTATATAAAATCATTGACAGGAGTTGGAATTGAACCCAGACCGTAGGTATACGAACTTATCATCAGTCCAACAGACCACCAAATCCTCTTCCCTGTCGCTCATTTTTCTATCGTAACGCCGTTGCGCCACACTGGATGAGAATTCTTACACACAGGCTCCCTGTAGTAATTTGCAGCATGTTCAATAAATTCATTTCCTTGGTTGACCGAATCACCTTAAACTAGCTGCCTCGGCTACCCAGTGCATACATTGGACTCTATTTTGTAATCACCGAAATAAAGTCACGTTACTGCCACCTTCACAGAACAGCCAACAGTGTAGGATGCAGAAATTTAAATAGAAGTGTTCCTTTCTACTTGAGCTACTGTATTGCGCTTTCTGTTTGTTGAAAACGTCGTGCAGTGCAAAAGAAAAGCTGTAACTCTTTGTCTCTCAGAAGTCTAGACCCGGCCATATGCATTATCTCACAGTGCAGTGGAATGCAGAAGTTCTGGAGGAATTGTTGAGTTCATGGTAAGTGTCGCGCACTGCAGATAAGATGTCGCGAGTTCGAGTACATTCACTTCTACGTCTTTTAAAATCGCAGTTCAGCTGTCTGCTAAAGTTATCAATCTAATGGAACTTTGAACGTAATTCTCTTGACTTCTCAACCCATAATTGTCACATGTAAAAACAGAGCTAACTTCTGCGACATTTTGTTCTTTTCTGGTTTAATAGACAGCCAGGCAGCAGATGCATCTCGAAACTTTTGTAATAAGTATGAGGAGAGTGCATCTTGCCAAAATACGTCAGGAAAGCATTTTCTACATTAGCAGTGGTGTGGTAGTGACATTTTATTCTTCTTCAAACCTTGTTTGACAGCTTTAACTCAGAACAAGTTTTCTACATGATGTAATCAATAAACTGTATGTGCATTGTCAGACTGTTATAGATAACATCAGAGAATTCGCAGATATCCTTGATGATTAATATGTCTCTCATGTTTGCTATTGTTTTAACAACACTAAAGGAAAACTTACGAAAATTGTGCACTGTGTTATAAGAAATGAAATAAAACTACCCACGATAAGCTTACGACGAAAGTCTGTTTTAATAAAACTGAGTATCTGTACACAAGCGTGCCTCTATGGACACGAATTAGTAAAATACTACTCATTTAGATTGGGTCTGTGTTTAATTGGTATACTGTGACATACTCAAGGGGTATACAAATGTGGCATTTCATAGATAAAGTTACATATTCCTAGAACCCAAAATTTGCTTGCCAGCAGCGGAAAGAGGCGTTACCTGTTGTGAAGCATTCTAAGTTTTTCACCATTGCACTATTAGCCGAAAGTATTTTCTTGCGATTTCCTTATCGATGTTTGACCTCACAGCTTGAAGCTCTTCCACAGAAGGGATAAAACATTACAGTTAGTGAGACTGAAACTGCGAACCATAACGGACGCTTTTTTACAGGTCAGCACATTACCAAAGAGCTGGCGCAGAGGTATGTGTCTTAGCTTCGTCTAATGAGGCCAATGGTTACTAGAACTCGTAAAATCCGCTACTTAAAGGACGAGATTAGTTTCGATTTCCACGTGCAACGACTTTTCTGGGCGGAAAACCGTATATTTTCAATCTTTTATTACACCTCAAGCGATAATAACTCAGATTATTCAATGGAAATGACAGGTAAAATCAAGTGAAGTTTGAGACTTATTTCCGTGCACACCAGGAAGTAACTCGTCGATTACAGAGTTGCCAAACATACCCTGCCTTGTTGCCAAATCTCAGTTACAGTACCAGCAGGAAGAAGACAGCGGGCTGGGAAGTGACCATAGCTGGCGTCTCCAAGTCGTGGCTGCTACGGCCTGGTATACGTAATGAGTCTGATTCGCATTTCTGTACCGAGGTTTAGGGACTGGAGCGTAGTTACTAACAATACTCAGAACTGACTGCAAACTAAGCATCATAAATCAGTAACTCCCATAGTTGTTTTTATATTTCTTTCGTAAGTGTACTCAAAACTAAGAACTCATACACAGAAATTTTCGTGCCTCGCTGATAGTCGAGCACAACAAACAAATAAAATTTTTTAAAAAAATGTGTGTGTGTGTGTGTGTGTGTGTGTGTGTGTTTGTGTGTGTGTGTCTAACAGAGAGGGAGAGGGAGAGAGAGAGAGAAATAAAAAAGAATAAGAGAGAGAGAGAGAGAGAGAGTAAAAATTGTTGTAAAGAAATTAAATCATGGTATGTAAAGAACTCTTTCATTAAAGTAACACGTTCCACATCATTACGAAATGTATTCATGATCTATGTAACAAGAATTAGTCTAATGTAATCTTATCTAATCATATCATATTGAGAAATGGCAATGAAGAGTCATAAATTACCGAAACTTTTTCCAATTCCAGTAACCAAATCTAAACTTGACAATAAAAGACGAAAATTTTTGTAATAAACCGGGACTCCTATCAAGACCCTTCGTGCCTGTTAACTAACCGCGAAAGATTTCTAATATACCTCCATTCTGAAGTAACAAAGTGTGCATGCATTTAAAAATGAAGTGCATGATGTGGAGTTCTGTGACGAAGATACGAACCCAACATGTAATCGGATTGTTAACTAAGTAAAATCAAATGTTACGTATAAGTTTTTCTTACCAGCTGCTAGGTGTTTGCATCTAAAATAAGGATACAGACTTTCGTGCCTAAGCGACAATCGAACTGCACACCAACCGTGCATCAACGAATATAGCTTAAGTCTCAGCTGCTTACTCAGCAACAGTAAGATATGTGCGTGTTTGACCAGAAATAACGGCACCTAATGCGATTGTTGGCAACACAGATACAGACATTAAAAATGCACGTTAATTTTCACTAGCAGGCCGGTAAGCACGTGGTAGGGCTTGCAATGATATTATGAATATTTTTGTATTGGATCAGTATTCGGACCCACATACTTACCTTTGGAGGAGACCTAGAGAAGATTGCAGAAGGAACGAAATGATTGAACTATACTGTTCCGAGAGATTCAGATCCTTGAAAGAGGAGATACGAATTCGAATCACAGTCCAGCACCAAATTTTCAACGTCTCTAGTTCAATCAAGTATCAGTAAAATAAGAGCCCTGTTCCTTTAAATGGCTATCGGTTCATCAAATAAAATTAAATTTTCTAATGTAAGTAGGCTTACTGGCGACTGTATATCTGTTTACCATGCCTTCCGCTATGTCAATTCCCAACGTAAACCGGCTCTGCACAGTTGGTAATGAAGGAATGTGATGTTTAATGCGTATTCTGGATTATAACGTCTTTCTCCTGAGGTTACCAGTGGTAAAGCAAATCGATTTGCGCCTCTTAAAAGTAAATGCCTGAACCCACGCATTGCACCTGTGACAGTCCGTTCCACAAGACCATTGTGGCCACATTTCCCAGCCGCAGGAGTGTGCTGTAACGGATAATGTGATTAGCTTACGAAATTAGTCACGGTGGAAAAAATGCAATTCTATTCAATGGTTAAGTAGAAGCAATCTTCTGACGCGGAGATTATGCTATTCTCATGTCAGCAGGATGTAAAGACTCTTCTAGGCATCATAGGCTAGCCATTTTGAAATTTTCACAAATTCAGCAAATTTCTTAGTTCGAGAAAATCCATTGTGAAGGGTGAAGTTACCGGATAATTCGATTATTAACATCATTATTACTATCATTTTCCTCATACCGCTGCTGGAACACATATGCTTGAAGATTATTTAATACCTTTTGGTGATTATAGATGTAGTTTCCCAAGAACAGGTTCTTCCCTGTCTGCGGAATCCTTTTCATGTTAATATCAAACATCAGCAATTACTCGAAGATTACATTAAATTTAATATTCGCTTCTATAATGTAGGAAAGTATTTCACAGTTGCAAAACTTGCATCCAACTCATTGACCTTACACTTAGTCGCTGACAATAAATTCTAGCTCAGGGTGACACCGGTTTAAGTAACCTGTTTTCCAGTGCTCTCTCTCACTGGAAAATACGCAGTTCACTCATTTGTCTCCATAAGTACACTGCAACAGTAATTTCTGTGTTAATACAATGCATACAGGTTGTAGAATTTAGTAGTTCTCTCTCATCCACTTCTATATACAATATGCCTGACCTAAACGGGCCCTTTATCATTATAGGCCCAGGGCAGTGCAGCATCATACTGACAATTATAATGTGCTTATATTGACAACCTGACAGTTTGTTTTAGCTGATTTTGTAATCATTTAAATAAAACAACATGACCTTCTAGTGGGCGACATTTCGTCCCACTTTTCCTTCTGCGAAATTTGTCAGTAAGCTTTTTGCTTTACAACCAGTGAAAAGTGTAAACGATTCACAAACCACGATTTAGTGCCGTTAAGACGATTTCCTTAACATTGTCGTAGCTGAAGGAATTTAGTTTCTTCTTAAATCGTCTTAAGCAGCAACGTTCACAGATATCTCAAATAGGGGAAAGCTCATTATCCAGGTACGAAGGTTGTAAAACAAACTTCCCACAGTTTGTGTCAGGTTGGTCTTTTCGTCTGCCGGTAGGCAGTAAACGGGTCCCAGAGAACTCAGATGCATGCAGTTTTTAGAGGCAGATGATCGGCCAATAATTCTCTCGCTAAAACATTGTTGAACCAAACTGTCAATACCAATGTGTCAGAAAGCGAAATATATTGTAGATTCGCTTGAATTACACTCATAGCTTCAGTACTGAGAGGAAAGGAGCGATAAAAATTTTGTTGACGTGTGCTTTCGGTCGCCAGACGTCATATTAGCTAGTCTCGCGTTTCACCTCAAGGCTACAGTCGTAGTCAAGAGTAATGTACTAAGACTGCAGTCAAAACTTCCTCTGGGAAGTGCCGCAATCTACAATGTTGCCAGATCGAGCATATTGCCAGACATAGGATTCTGAGGGAAGCACGACTGTATTGTCCACCTCACGTGAACGATTCGGTGGTCAATTTTTTGGTCTAAGACTGTATCTGCAACACATATTGCACGTTGAAGACCCAGAAGAATTAAAAAAACAAAAGTAGTTTATGAGAGGAACGTTAACTATGGCGTTCGAAGTATTCAAATTATTGTTTACGTGTGTGTAAACGCCTTCCAATGTCCAATCAAGGAAGACAAGGATACACAGTCTAGCTTCAATATTATAAATACGCCTCAGTTTGAGGATGAACTCAGACTTAAGTCGATCATCATTTTGAATATTTAGCAGTGCTGTACCCATTGGTGTTAAACTCGTATTAAACCAATGATTCCCACAGCTACAGGAACACATACTTGTGATAGCTCTTAGACAAAATACTTACGCAGTGCTATCAGACGAAAACATCAACCTGACACAAACTGTGGGAAGTTTGTTTTACAACCTCAGTACCTGGATAAAGAGCATTTCCTATTTGAGATATCTGTGAACGTTGCTGCGTAAGACGATTCAAGAAGAAACTAAATTCCTTCAGCTACGACAATGTTTAAGCAAAATCGTCTTAACGGCACTAAATCATGGTTTGTGTATCGTTTACCGGCCGTACTCTGCCGCATTTCGCTGGTTGTAAGGCAAAAGGCTTACTGACAAATTTCACAGAAGGAAAAGGGGGACGAAGTCACTCCCACTCGAAGGTCATGTTGTTTTATTTAAATGTTTACAAAATCAGTTAAAACGAACAGTCAGGTTGTTCGTATAAGCACATTACTGTTGTCTGTATGATGTTGCACTGCCAAGGGCCTGTAATGATAAAGCGCCCGTTTAGGTCAGGCATATTATATACAGAAGTGGAAGAGAGAGCACCACTAAATTCTACAATCTGTAAAAATTGCATACAGACGGAAATTACTGTTACAGTGTACTTATTTAGCCAAATGAGTGAATTGCGTATGTTCCAGTGAGAGAGAGCAAACAGTCTTCGCTACATTAAGGTTACTTCAACCGGTGTAACTCTGAACTATAATTCATGGTCAGCGACTAAGTGTAAGGTCAATGAGTTGGATGCGAGTTTTGCAACTGTGAAACACTTTCCTACATTATAGAAGCGAATTTTAAATGTGAACTAATATTGCCAAAATTTTGTACTTGGATAGCTTAGAATGAAAATATTTCTGTTTATTGCAAAGGAAAACAATTGATTTTCTAAAGCATTGTCTGTCATACACAACTTGAAACAGGTCACGTCGACCAAAACATATGGAAGAACCGACAGCGACGAATATCTGAAGGCAGTAAGATGTCTTGCCTTTTGGTTTGGCAGTACTCGATAGCCATTTCTAGGCGCAAGTAAATAAAGAAAGGGAGCGCGTTTTTGTTATCAAGTAACGTCTTCATCAATAACTTTAGTTTTAATGTAATCTTCGAGTAATTGCTAACGTTTGATATTATCATGAAAAGGATTCCGCAGACAGGGAAAGTGCCTGTTCTTGGGAAACTACTTCTATAATTACCAAAAGCCATTAAATGATCTTCAAGCACATGTGTTCCAGCAGCGGTATGAAGAAAATGATAGTAATAATGACGGTAATAATCGAATTATCCGGTAACTTCACACTTCACAGTGGATTTTCTCGAACTAAGAAATATGCTGAAGTTATGAAAATTTCAAAATGGCTAGCCTATGATGCCTAGAAGAGTCTTTACATCCTGCTGACATAAAAATAG
Source organism: Schistocerca piceifrons (assembly GCF_021461385.2). Classification (NCBI taxonomy): domain Eukaryota; kingdom Metazoa; phylum Arthropoda; class Insecta; order Orthoptera; family Acrididae; genus Schistocerca; species Schistocerca piceifrons. The sequence continues at coordinate 94,426,607 of NC_060138.1, read as the reverse complement.
CATAATCTCCGCGTCAGAAGCTTGCATCTACTTAACCATTGAATAGAATCGCATTTTTGCCACCGTGACTAATTTTGTAAGCTAAGCACATTATCCGTTACAGCACACTCGTGGGGTTGGGAAATGTGGCCACAATGGTCTTGTGGGACGTACTGTCACAGGTGCAATGCATGGGTTCAGGAATTTACATTTAAGAGGCGCAAATCGATTTGCTTTACCACTGGTAACCTCAAGAGAAAGACGTTATAATCCAGAATCCGCATTAAACATCGCATTCCTTCGCAATCTTCTCTAGGTCTCCTCCAAAGGTAAGTATGTGGGCCCCAATACTGATCCAATACAAAAATATTCATAATATCATTTCAAGCCCTATCACGTACTTACCGGCCTGCCAGTGAAAATTAACGTGCATTTTGAATGTCTGTTTATGTGTTGCCAACAATCGCAATTTCTTTACAAACACGCACACATGTTACTGTTGCTGAGTAAGCAGCTGAGACTTAAGCTATATTCGTTGATGCACGGTAGGTGTGCAGTTCGATTGTCGCTTAGGCACGAAAGTCTGCATCCTTATTTTAAATTCAAACACCTAGCAGCTGGTAAGAAAAACCTATACGTAACATTTGATTTTACTTAGTTAACAATCCGATTACATGTTGGGTTCGTATCTCCGTCACAGAACTCAACATCATTCACTTCATCTTTAAATGCATGCACACTTTGTTACTTCAGAATGGAGGTATATCAGACATCTTTCGCGGTTAGTTAACAGGGACGAAGGGTCTTGATAGGAGTCCCGGTTTATTACAAAAATTGTCGTCTTTTATTGTCAAGTATAGATTTGGTTACTGGAATTGGAAAAAGTTTCGGTAATTCATGACTCTTCACTGCATTTCTCAATATGATATGATTACATTAGATTACATTAGACTAATTCTTGATCCATAGATCATGAATACATTTCGTAATGATGTGGAACGCGTTACTATAATGAAAGAGTTCTTCACATACCATGATTTAATTTCTTTACAACAATTGTTTACTCTCTCTCTCTCTCTCTCTGTCTCTCTCTTATTCGTTTTGATTTCTCTCTCTCTCTCCCTCTCTCTCTCTCTCTGTCAGACACACACACACAAACACACACACACACACACATTTTTTTTTAAATTTTTATTTGTTTGTTGTGCTCGACTATCAGCGAGGCACGAAAATTTCTGTGAATGAGTCCTTAGTATAGAGTACACTTACGAAAGAAATATAAAAACAACTATGGGAGTTACTGATTTATGATGCTTAGTTTGCAGTCAGTTCTGAGTATTATTAGTAACTACGCTCCAGTCCCTAAACCTAGTTACAGAAATGCGAATCAGACGCATTACGTATTCCAGGCCGTGGCAGCCACGACTTGGAGAAGCCAGTTATGGTCACTTCCCAGCCCACTGTAGGATCACATCGGTTCGTCTTCTTCCTGCTGGTACTGTAACTGAGATTTGGCAACAAGGCAGGGTATGTTTGGCAACGCTGTAGTCGACGATTTACTTCCTGGTGTGCACGGAAATAAGTCTCAAACTTCACTTGATTTTACCTGTCATTTCCATTGAATAATCTGAGTTATTATCGCTTGAGGTGTAGTAAAAGATTGAAAATTTACGGTTTTCAGCCCAGAAAAGTCGTTGCACGTGGAAATCGCAACTAATCTCGTCCTTCAAAGTAGCGGTTTACGAGTTCTAGTAACCATTGGCCTCATTAGACGAAGCTAAAACACATACCTCTTCGCCAGCTCTTTGGTAACGAGCTGACCTGCAAAAAAGCGTCCGTTATGTTTCGCAGTTCCAGTTTCACTAACTGTAATGTTTTATCCCTTCTGTGGAAGAGCTTCAAGCAGTCAGGTCAAACATCGATAAGGAAATCGCAAGAAAATACTTTCGGCTAATAGTGCAATGGTGAAAAACTTAGAATGCTTCACAACGGGTAACGCCTCTTTCCGCTGCTGGCAAGCAAATTTTGGGTTCTAGGAATATGTAACTTTATCTATAAAATGCCACATTTGTATACCCCTTGACTATGTCACAGCATACCAATTAAACACAGACCCAATCTAAATGAGTAGTATTTTACTAATTCGTGTCCATAGAGGCACGCTTGTGTACAGATACACAGTTTTATTAAAACAGACTTTCGTCATAAGGTTATCGTGGGTAGTTTTATTTCATTTCTTATAACACAGTGCACAATTTTCGTAAGTTTTCCTTTAGTGCTGTTAAAACAATAGCAAACATGAGAGAGATATTAATTAACAAGAATACATGCGAATTCTCTGATGTTATCTATAACAGTCTGACAATGCACATACAGTTTATTGATTACATCAAGTAGAAAACCTGTTCTGAAATAAACCTGTCAAACAAGGTTTGAAGAAGAATAAAATGTCACCACCACACCACAGCTAATGTAGAAAATGCTTTTCTGATGTATTTTGGCACGATGCACTCTCCCCATACATAATACAAAAGTTTCGAGATGCATCTGCTGCCTGGCTGTCTATTAAACCTGAAAAGAACAAAATGTCGCAGAAGTTAGCTCTGTTTTTACATGTGACAATTTTGGGTTGAGAAGTCAAGGGAATTATGTTCAAAGTTCCATTAGATTGATAACTTTAGCAGACAGCTGAACTGCGTTTTAAAAGACATAGAAATAAATGTTCTCTAACTCGCGACATCTTATCTACAGTGCGCGACACTTACCATGAACTCAACAATTCCTCCAGAACTTCTGCATTCCACTGCACTGTGAGATAATGCATATGGCCGGGTCTAGACTTCTGAGAGACAAAGAGTTACAGCTTTTCTTTTGCACTGCACGACGTTTTCAACAAACAGAAAGCGCAATACAGTAGCTCAAGTAGAAAGGAACACTTCTATTTAAATTTCTGCATCCTACACTGTTGGCTGTTCTGTGAAGGTGGCAGTAACGTGACTTTATTTCGGTGATAACAAAATAGAGTCCAATGTATGCACTGGGTAGCCGAGGCAGCTAGTTTAAGGTGATTCGGTCAACCAAGGAAATGAATTTATTGAACATGCTGCAAATTACTACAGGGAGCCTGTGTGTAAGAATTCTCATCCAGTGTGGCGCAACGGCGTTACGATTGAAAAATGAGCCACAGAGAAGGGGATTTGGTGGTCTGTTGGACTGATGATATGTTCACATACCTACGGTCTGGGTTCGTTTCCAACTCCTGTCAATGATTTTATATAGGAAGAGACAGATTCCTTTCTCTTCTGGCTACACCAAGCAAAGAAGATATAATGGCGCTGTGGTCTGAAATTCACATTAAAAATGACATTCCTTCTCTACCAAGTAGACGTTAGTTTGAACCACAATAAAGTCTGGAGTGGCGACATGTAGAAAATCTATCACAAGTAACCTTTCTTATACTAGTTATTTATATCTAGTGACGAAACAAACGTCATGTAGCGTCGCAGGACACTTATTCCATCTTTTATTTGAGCTTGTGTATGTCGATAAAATTGGTTCTGAATTGGGAATGCAATTCAGATCGCCCTTAACGCAGAATTTGATCCCTTCGTGACAATACAGCTCGGCTGCAATTTGTTGTTTGTCCAAAAACTGCAGATTCCTCAACACCTCCACATGTTGCGCCTGAATGGGTTCAAATCCTGGTCCGGCATTAAAGATTTCATTATGTATTAACAAGCTCTAGCATGAGAACACCTATCTGCTGGTGGATAATTATTTTGATGTTTATTGTATTTTCATTCGTTGTCAACACTAACGATATTTGACGTTTTTGACTCCCAGTGAGACACAGACCTTTTTGCGAGATCACTGCAAGTTCAAGATGATAATCCGAGCCGCTGGTGGAGAAAAATTCGGTAGCTGACCTCTCTTTGTGTACAGTCAACAACGATATGTGTGGGCCTCTTTTCCCAGTCAGCACTGAACTCTTCGTCATGTTATTTGTAGTTCAAACATGCTCACATGTCGCTGCTGTTACAACAAACCCATATTTAACGTTCGTTTTCTCTAGAATATTACAGCGATAGGTGCCGGGTTGGAGTCCTGGGAAGGAAAAAATTAATGTTTCATCTCGTCATTTCAGTTAAATCATCTAGCTACTGCCGAGAAAATCCGATATGTCACAGTTGATTGTTCTTCGATAAAAATCCGATTAGGTTATGGGTTCGAATCCCTGTCCAACACAAAGCTTTACCTCACGGCATTTCAAGTAAGTTACTTGTGAAGAAGCAATATTTAACATCTCTCGTAGTTCTTTAACAGGGACAGTAGATGCTGGGTAGGAATTCGCGTCCGTTAAAAATGTCTGCGTTGTGTAATTTAAAGTTGATATTTGTTAACTGATACTGTCTAAAATCGAGGTATATCACTGTCTGTATGCCTAATCAGGAATGACTGTTAGTTTCCGTCAGTCACGAAATCTTTCCTTAGTCTGCATGACCTGGGTTTGAATCCATATGCAGAACGAGACGGTTCGTCGCGTCATTTGAAGTTCATACATATTCTCAGCCAGCTGCACGTGAATAACTTAAATTTTTAATGTCATTTTGTGTTAAATAATAAGTACGTTATGTTACTTCCAAGAGTAAATCATGACTACGACGAACTTACTACGTGCATTACCTATCTGACGTAATAATGAGAGTGGGAAAGTTTCAGGTATGTCATTTATTGTAATAAATGTGAGCTTACAAGCCTTAAGGACAGTCTTATCTGTGATAAGGTGTTCCCCTATATTTGTAGTATCGTGGTATTACTTTACATGTTGAGTTATTGCGATACAGAGCAGTGTTTTCTAGTGGTGACTTGTTGGAACCATTTTCAATAGTCAAACGACTGTACCAAGGAGCGATTAGAGGACCTGCTAGACAGCTGCGTTATGCCGGTTGCATGCGAATCAGGAGAAATGCTATTCAGGTCGTTCGGATACTTTTGAGCACGACTGTACCTTCCACTGCTGGTGTTGCTACCTGCCATTTGTGAGTGGTTATTGCACGGTGACGTGGAACATATGTGGTGGCCACATTAATGTGATTGGATAGTGTATTTTTCTACATAGTGTCCATCGCATTATATGGCCTTACGCCAGCTTAATGTGAGAAAATGTATTATTTGTTGATAAAAGCTGTTGTCCTCTGCTCTTAGCCATTCATAAGTGACCCAAACAATTCCAAGTCCGACGACCCTAGGTCTGGAGTAAAGGGTGGATGAGGTAATGATATCCTACTAAATTTGGCAATGCTTTCCTAGGCTGTGAGACGTATGCGAGCGTGCATTGTCATATTGGTGCAAGAATTCTTTTAGGTTCTAGTAGACAGAAAATATGAGTCTGTTCAACCTTCACATGTGCCACTGAATTAATGGTCGTCTCTTTTTGGATCACATCTACGAGAGTAACAACATCATTATCTAAAGAAACTGTCATCATGACTTAGCAGATGGTTTTGCCTTGAATTTTAGTTCCTTTTGGTGGCTGCGGACGGCTACGCTCCAGTGACTGGCTTTTTATTTAGGGCTCAAATTGAAGATCTAATTGCTGTTAGCTGTAACGAGCCGCGAGAGAAACGTCTCATCCATTAGCCTCAAACTGCTACGACAGTTCAGATGAAGTGGTAGTCGTATCAGAACTAGAGGACTGTGGTTCGTGGACCTGACCGTTTGCACTGCCGGCAGCTTCGTCGTGCTAGTAGATACCCACCAATTGATACAATAACTGAGCTATGGATAATAAATGTTGGACGTACAGGGTAAACTCAGCGGCATTCAATGCAAGATAGTGGTACGGTATTCCGGTGGATGGTGGGTGGGTTCGGACTGACGATGAACGTGAACACTAGGTCTCCCACGTACTTGTTGCGCCATTTTGCCTAGAGACGAAGCAGAAAATACAGAGTTCACTAACTCAGAGGCCACGACAATATTCATCTATCGTGACATTGGAACATATACATCGTATTATCATTCGTATTCGTAACCTACTCCATGGTAAATGCCACTTTAGGAAGTCACGGTACCCGAAAGGGGAAAACAACAGGATATGGTTTCGCCACGTTTGTTTACACATACAGGGTGTTACAAAAAGGTACGGCCAAAGACATGTGTCTGGAAACGCTTAATTTCCATGTTAGAGCTCATTTTAGTTTCGTCATTATGTACGGTACTTGCTCGATTCTGATGATCAAATTGTAAATTTTCACAATCAACATGTGTGGGATGACGAGAATCCGCACGCAATTGTGGAATCACGTCATCAACACAGATTTTCTGTGAACGTTTGGGCAGGCAATTTTGGTGATGTCTTGATTGGGCCCCATGTTCTTCCAACTACGCTCAATGGAGCACGTTATCATGATTTCATACGGGATACTCTACATGTGCTGCTAGAACATGTGCCTTTACAAGTACGACACAACATGTGGTTCATGCACGATGGAGCTCCTGCACATTTCAGTCGAAGTGTTCGTACACTTCTCAACAACAGATTCAGTGACCGATGGATTGGTAGAGGCGGACCAATTCCGTGGCCTCCTCGCTCTCCTGACCTCAACCCTCTTGACTTTCATTTATGGGGGCATTTGAAAACTCTTGTCTACGCAACCCCGGTACCAAATGTAGACTCTCTTCGTGCTCGTATTGTGGACGGCTGTGATACAATACGCCATTCTCCAGGGCTGCATCAGCTCGTCAGGGATTCCATGCGACGGAGGGGGGATGCATGTATCCTCGCTAACGGAGGACATTTTGAACATTTCCTGTAACAAAGTGTTTGAAGTCACGCTGGTACGTTCTGTTGCTGTGTGTTTCCATTCCATGATTAATGTGATTTGAAGAGAAATGATAAAATGAGGTTTAACATGGAAAGTAAGCGTTTTCGGACACATGTCCACATAACATATTTTCTTTCTTTGTGTGTGAGGATTGTTTCCTGAAAGTTTGGCCGTACCTTTTTGTAACACCCTGTAGGTTCGGGTAGGTTCTCGTTGGTTTCCTACGACACACTCCCACACAATCGTCTCAAATACATGCATCCTTCTGTGTCATGTGATGCTTCTATTTAGGATTGTTTAACATTCTCCAGTAGTTCCTCCTGTATAACATTAGTGATCCCTCTTGGGACGTCCATGGCGATCTGTATCAACTCGTAGACTGCGGAGAAACTTACGCGACTCTGTCATATGAAGGTTGTGAACTCTTATAGTCTGACGGGTGGTTCCAGTAGTTTGCGGTACGGATCGTGCCTTATGGTAGCCTGCGGTGTGTGTACTGGTGTAGGTTCTTCGAAGTATTGATATTCATCACTTCCTGCATAATTTGTAGAGGTCCCCTTTCCCGCATAATTTATAGAATCCCCCAGTGCATTGCGGCTTTTTACTGTTCTCTATTATTATAGAAATTAAGTTATCCGACACGAATCCAAATACTGCTTGTTCTGTTACAATGACAATACCATGCGTTTGGTGGTTTTTGCCATGGAAATAAAATTAGAAAATTTTCAGTAAAATGTTGCCATGGACTCAGTTTTGTAAAAGTCTTTACAGAGTGGTCAGAAACAGTCTGAAAAGTTTGCAACTGTGTTGCAGGTTAGGTTGCTTAGAGGAATAATTGTTAAGGAAAAAGCTTGACATGTTGCGCTGTTTTCGAGTTAATTGATATTGAAGTTAGCCAATCGCACCGCTGCACGCGCCAATTCAAGCGGCTCGCCAGGTGCCGCTTTTAGTATTGTCCAGAGGTCGAGATCATACGCCAAAGTCGCAACGCAGGTCGATACCACAGACAGTAGAGAGGGGTCGCTGCGATCTGCAATGATCAAGGGGGGGGGGGGGGGGCGCACTCAGAAGACACGCCCTCCCTCTCTGTATAGCAGTGACCTCATACTGCGCTCAGTGTAGTGTCGAGGACGCTTGAGCTCTGCCCGGTTCATGATATGATTTACAGCAGTCCACATTATAGTGTAAGACCAACGATTTGTTATAATTTCAGATTGGCTTGTACTGTCGAACACTGTACTCTGGAGGACGGTTTGTTACATATCACCTTAAGTCATGCTTTCAGAGCAATGATAGGTGGATATTTTCCAGTACTCCTGTAGCAAATAAATGTGTCAATGTTAATTAAATCTTTTATGCATTTATGTTATAAAGCGAACTAACGTTGCATGTGTTCAAGTTTGCTGAGTATTCTCCCAGAGCAACTAAAGAACCCAGTCATGGCCGGACGAATGTAGTTCCGTGTGGTCATTACACTGTTAGTGTCGGTTATTCTCACAGCGTAGATGATAACGCACAAGACTGCTCAGCCTTTGGCTCGGTTCCGATCCTTACTACGGTCTCATGTACAGTTTTTGTATCGCTCTCTTGTTCGGTCTTAGGAAAGCAAATGAAGTACATTTTGCCGACACTGTCTCCTATGGTTCACTTGAGTTTGCATGTGCAATAGCGTGATTGCTTAACTTCACTGCTAACTCGGAAACGTAGCAAGGAATCGATTCTTTTTTTCTTAACAATTATGTCTCAGAACAGCATACCCTGCAAAACATATACAACTTTTTCAGACTGTTTCTGAACGCATGTATAATAGGATGTTTTCGTTTTTTAGTTTTCTTCAAACATGATGCATCAATTAAATTTCCAGTATGGACCATAAAATTGGCAAAATATTTGTTTAGAAATGTACACGGTTCCCATTTACGTGTTTTTTTCCTGAAGTACTTGTTACATTTTTTGATGTTGTCTCCTGTGGCCAGCGAACTACCAGTTCAACAAATCCTTCCCTTAAGGAAATGCGTATGCATCAAAATGACAGTTACAGATTTACTCCTTACAACTGCACACAAATTGTAATTTCACAACAAAAAATTCAAATCACAAAACTGAAGTGACAAAGTAGACGTTACAAATAGAAAAACATGTAGGCTGCGAGGAGGGAGATTTGCAAAGGGATGTAACATTATTAATAATAATAAAGAACAAAAGAGGAATGAGGGAAAATAGGAAATGAGTAAAGTAATAAAACAGGACTGATAATGTAGAAGAGTAGTAGAAAGGTTCTGGCACACGAAAGAGAGATTATGCGAGAAACTGTCCCTATGGCCACGGGAGTAACTGCGTCCGCTGCTCACAGCGTGAATGTAGAGGAAATTCGCCATAAAGCAGGCAGCCCCGAGGCTCTCGGGAAAGGCCGGCGCTACGGAAGACAGGAGTCCGCATTGGACGGCCAATGTGTAGTTGCCATTGTTAGCAACGGGATGGGGAACGAAGAACACTGAAACTAACCAGACACTTGAAAAACAAAGTCTCTCGTGCAAGCAGCACAGCAACCAGAGTTCACTAGAACTTTCAGGCTTCAGACTGAAATTGCTCCACCATAAATATCGTTCTCTCTGTCCATAGAATCACAGTTGTTTGTTAGAGTGCATTAAAGAATTCCATACTTTAAAGTAACTGTGTCTTGAAATCATTCTTCGCGTTCTCTGTACCTGGAAGTAGATTTAAATTCTCCAGCCATGCACTGACATGTGGAATCAGTGTTTGCTGTGCACTTATGTAGCTTTATCGCCATGCAAACACCATATCACATAGACGCCGAGGCAGCTAGACAGGCCACCGAAACAGTACAAGGAATTGTGAAGTAGAAAACTTTTCAGTTTGTTTTCGAAATTTATTTTGCTGTCTGTGACATTTTATATCACTGGGTAAGTGATCTAAAATCTTTGTTGCAGTATTGTGCACACATTTTCATGTTAAAAACAATTTTAATGTGGAGTAAGTTTGTTAGAATGCCATTATTCCTTGAAGTATTGTACACCATTGTTCCCCTGGAACCGTCATGAATTATTTACAACAAGTTTCATGAGGGAGTAAATATACTGTGAAGCAGCAGCTAGAATAGTCAACTCCTTAAACAGATGTCTACAAAGTCACAGTATTCTTACAGCACGTTTTAAGAATGAACTCTTTCTTTCTTAAAGACGAGTTACGCCAGAACGCTAGCCCGTATGACATTACTGAATAATAATATGAAAATACGGCAACTTACTGATTTGTCTCTTCAGTAGTTTGCAGTGTTTGAAGTGCAAATGTGGCTGAACTAAGTTATTTTCGGAGTTCCATAATGTACTTTTTCCATTTTAAATTCTTATCAATACGGACGCCTAAGACTCTTGATGTTTCCACTCTCTTCGTTATTTCCTCACCGTGTGTTGCATTTATCATCGCAAAGTGCTCTTATTATGAAACACTGGGTGAATATAGTCAGCAGAATTTGCGCTCCATTTTAATCAGATGCTAGTTTATCATGCATCTCATGTTTTTGACGACATATCTCCTGAGTCATGGGTCATAAAATCAAATATGTTTGCAGGTACATTCAGTGATATACATAGATATTTTTGACGAAGTATTTGCGAATAGAATCGGTAGAAAAGAAGGAAGAAGCTAGTATTTCATGGCTGATGCGAAAGTTTGACTGCATGGACAGTGAAAAAGTAGTAGTGATAAATCATTTTTCTTTTTCATTCTTTTTTTGGGGGAGGGGGGGGGCGGTTGAGGGGTGTCAGCGAGAAAAAGGTTCTTAAAGGTCTGCAAAAATGTGTGTTAAATCTTATGGGACTTAACTGCTAAGGTCATCAGTCCCAAAGCTTACACACTACTTATCCTAAATCATCCTAAGGACAAACACACACACCCATGCCCGACGGAAGGCTCGAACCTTCGCCCGGATCAGCCGCACAGTCCATGACTGCAGCGCCCTAGACCGCTCGGCTAAACCCGCGTGGCTAAAGGTCTGAATTTACGTGTAAAGTCTACTGGAAGTCACTAAGTGCTCTCATGTTCTAGCTGGATGAAAAATATCCAGGCATTTGCACACCGTCAGTTTCTAACGGCAATAATTGTCTTATTGTGTTAACCATTTAAAATAAGGTTATAACTCTTAATGAGTGGTATTGTGACAGTATTTTAAATTTTCACATTAGGTCAATAATTTCCTAAGTACAGTAAATCAAATTTTTGATGTATGCGGAAGCTATTACATAGGCTGATGGTATCAGGCTGAGGGGTAGCGGTTTAGTAATGTAGATACTATAATCCTATAACAATAAATTTTTATGAAGTAGAAAATAGCAACCACAAGAAATCTTCCATTTTTATTAGTTGGCCAAATACTGGAATTGCATTTTACGTAGCAAGGAATTGGAAAGGGAATTACAATAGTGAATCCCTCTTCTAACAAAATTTTGTCTAGGAAATTACTCCCAGAGAATTTTATGACTGACGTTGCAGCTTGCTTGCAGTGTCCTTTAGTGTCTGGAGACAGCCACACACTGCTCCTCGCAGTCCCACGATTTGTTAACGCGTTGCCCACGCGCTGATTTGCACCCTTGCTTTACACGAGAGCTTTTGTCGGTGGCTGCTTGTAAGCCGTTGCTGAAATCATGTCCCTTTAAGGTAAGTCCATTAAGTCCGGTACTAAGTTCCTGTATTTGGAAGAAATATTTGTTAAGTGTTCATAACTTTAATTATCCTAATTTAGCTGCGCTGCACATTTGCAGACGAAGCAGGTTGTCAGGCAACTGCCACTTAACGTACTCGTCAAGTGTGGTAAATACCTTTGTGATTTTCTAGGTAATGGAGATCGTATTCTACACATATTTATAGACTGTTTAGCGTACGGCAAATCAGATATTTTCCTATGTTAAGAATATTGTTTGGATTGTCGTTATTCTCATTCATTATAATATTTAAATAGCATTTACGGTCAACATTCTCGCAACACATCTGTTATTTGTATATAATTAAAGCTTAAAAATCATTAAATATCAAGATCTGGTAACATGATCGAAAACTCTTTGTTACTGGCTAATGCTCTGGTGACGTCACAGGATAGGCGTAAGACGAAACGATAGTTGCGTTATAGGAGTGTTAGCCCAAGTTACGAGGTTATTACGCACTTTATTTGGAAACATTTTAGGTGTTTAGTGATGAAGAAACTGCAAAAAGGTGAGAATTTAAGGAGATGGGACCTGGATAAACTGACTAAATCAGAGGTTGTACAGAGCTTCAGGGAGAGCGTGAAGGAACAAATGTCAGGAATGGGGGAAAGAAATACAGTACAAGAAGAATGAGTAGCTTTGAGGGATGAAGTAGTGAAGGCAGCAGAGGATCAAGTAGGTAAAAAGACGAGGGCTAGTAGAAATCCTTGGGTAACAGAAGAAATACTGAATTTAATTGATGAAAGGAGAAAATATAAAAATACAGTAAATGAAGCAGGCAAAAAGGAATACAAACGTCTCAAAAATGAGATCGACAGGAAGTGCAAAATGGCTAAGCAGGGATGGCGAGAGGACAAATGTAAGGATGTAGAGGCTTATCCCACTAGGGGTAAGATAGATACTGCCTACAGGAAAATTAAAGAGACCTTTGGAGAAAAGAGAACCACTTGTATGAATATCAAGAGCTCAGATGGCAACCCAGTTCTAAGCAAAGAAGGGAAAGCAGAAAGGTGGAAGGAGTATATAGAGGGTCTATACAAGGGCGATGTACTTGAGGACAATATTATGGAAATGGAATCGGATGTAGATGAAGATGAAATGGGAGATATGATACTGCGTGAGGAGTTTGACAGAGCACTGAAAGACCTGAGTCGAAACAAGGCCCTGGGAGTAGACAACATTCCATTAGAACTACTGACGGCCTTGGGAGAGCCAGTTCTGACAAAACTCTACCATCTGATGAGCAAGATGTATGAGACAGGCGAAATACCCTCAGACTTCAAAAAGAATATAATAATTCCAATCCCAAAGAAAGCAGGTGTTGACAGAGGTGAAAATTACCCAACTATCAGTTCAGTAAGTCACGGCTGCAAAATACTAACGGGAATCCTTTACAGACGAATGGAAAAACTAGTTGAAGCCGACCTTGGGGAAGATCAGTTTGGATTCCGTACAAATATTGGAACACGTGAGGCAATATTGACCCTACGGCTTATCTCAGAAGCTAGATTAAGGAAAGGCAAACCTACGTTTCTAGCATTTGTAGACTTAGAGAAAGCTTTTGACAATGTTGACTGGAATACTCTCTTTCAAATTCTGAAGGTGGCAGGGTAAACTACAGGGAGCGAAAGGCTATTTACAGTTTGTATAGAAAGCAAATGGCAGTTATAAGAGTTGAGGGGCATGAAATGGAAGCAGTGGTTGGGAAGGGAGTGAGACAGGTTTGTAGCCCCTCCCCGATGTTATTCAATCTGTATATTGAGCAAGCAGTGACGGAAACAAAAGAAAAATTCGGAGTAGGTATTAAAATCCATGGAGAAGAAATAAAAACTTTGAGGTTCGCAGATGACATTGTAATTCTGTCAGAGACAGCAAAGGACTTGGAAGAGCAGTTGAACGGAATGGACAGTGTCTTGAAAGGAGAATATAAGATGAACATCAGCAAAATTAAGTCGGGTGATGTTGAGGGTATTAGATTAGGAAATGAGACACTTAAAATAGTGAAGGAGTTTTGCTATTTGGGGAGCAAAATAACTGATGATGGTCGAAGTAGAGAGGATATAAAATGTAGACTGGCAATGGGAAGGAAAGCGTTTCTGAAGAAGAGAAATTTTTTAACATTGAGTATAGATATAAGTGTCAGGAAGTCGTTTCTGAAAGTATTTGTATGGAGTGTAGCCATGTATGGAAGTGAAACATGGACGATAAATAGTTTAGACGTGAAGAAAATATAGGCTATCGAAATGTGGTGCTACAGAAGAATGCTGAAGATTAGATGGGTAGATCACATAACTAATGAGGAGGTGTTGAATATGATTGGGGAGAGGAGAAGTTTGTGGCACAACTTGAGTAGAAGAAGTGATCGGTTGGTAGGACATGTTCTGAGGCATCAAGGGATCACCAATTTAGTATTGGAGGGCAGCGTGGAGGGTAAAAATCGTAGAGGGAGACCAAGAGATGAATACACCAAGCAGATTCAGAAGGATTGAGGTTGCAGTAGGTGCTGGGAGATGAAGAAGCTTACGCAGGATAGAGTAGCATGGAGAGCTGCATCAAACCAGTCTCAGGACTGAAGACCACAACAACAACAAGTGATGGGAAAAGCAATTAAGACTTTTAAATAACAACAGATATGAATTTTGTGAACGCTGATATATGAAGCCTTGCGGAAGTTGATGCGTTTATGTTCGGCCCAGTTAGAGCAGCGATATGTTCAACGACGGATATTATTGTCCCTGCTCTCTGCAACATCATTAAACTCGCTCAAAACTATGTAGAACTTTTTGCAAATGGGTCCTTATGTTATAAGTAGGTTGTCGTCTGTTGGTTATGAGCTGCGACCAAAAACACAGTAAAATCATTCTTGGGCAAACTTAGAGCAGATTTCCTTTCCAGAAGACACTCAGCAGCAGTAGTTTATTCAGCTTGCGTTCGGTGGCGCAACGGACACTGCAACCGACTGAAGAGGACGACCTCACATAATCGAATGCTGAAAGAGCTACAAATTGTTAAACTTTTTACACGAAATACGAATATAGCGTTAGCAAGAACTGATTGCAACAGTTCTTTCTATTGTGGAGTGTATTATATATAGTTTCACATTAGACTTAGTCTGAGAAATGAACAACAAAGATTAAATGCATGTACTCTGCGAACAAACAATTCACTTATCTGGATAGCATTCATAGTACTGAAGATATCACCATACGCACATAGTACAGCGAGATGTAAGACAATGAAATTATACAGATAGACATAAAACGTGTAAAACATGCAGGTGACACAAACAAAAGGGCTGTGATGTTTGTAAGTGTACACTAACGTTAGCGTCTGAAGGAGACTTTCTTCGTCTTTATGTAAGACTATGGAACTGCAAAAGTTTATATAACGAGCATCCTAGCTGGAAGCTGGCAATACGAAGATAAAAACATTGTTTCTAGTAAAGTAAAAAGTATGTGGGTACATAAACTAGAATATATCTTTCTGAACGTGACGTGTGAAAACAACAATTGCAAATGGAAGCGCATGTAAACAGCGAGGAAAACACATTAATACTCTGTTTGTGATCGGTGCGGTGAAGATTTGTATTTTGATTTGGTTTTCATATGAGAGGACTGTCGAATCGTTTTAAAAATAAGTTAAAATGTTCTTTCGGTTTAGATTCGAACTAGCGATGTGTGTATGTCATCTTATAAAGTTCGTGACTACCGCTCTAACAACTGTGCTACCCAATAATTCGCGTGTAGTTGGGTAAAACGACAATTTTCAATAGGGGTTTAATTTTGTTCTGTGACGCTGTCTTCCGTTGCAACAGTGGGAAAGCATGTCTTGGACGTCAGTTAATGTTAACTTCACAGTGCAACACATTTTAATTAAGTTGGTGAACTTGAGAGTCGACGTGGTGGCAATTTGCCGGTAAAGTGCCACCCCATTTTACACATCTCATTCTTTGGAACACTCAAAAGCAAATTTTCATGAGTTTTTATAGATGTATTTGTACAGTATGGTATCCACACAGCATTTGTAACACAAATTCCAAAACAAGACAATACTGTGAATTAGCATTGTGACAGTAGGAACAGCGAGCTAGCCAGTGACGTCACAAGCGTCATGTGATTCGAATGAAGCAGGCTTTAAAATTATTTGAATTTCATTTTCGTTTTTACAGAAGAATACTGAAATTGAAGAGGAAAAAAAGCATGTTAGAAGCATAAAATGACATAATTAATCATTTAAGGCAATTTACAGGAAACAGTCAGATACTCTACTGTCGGAAATTTTGTTAAGCTTGTGGAACAAACCTGAGCTATAGCTACAGAAATTCAGTCTCCCATGTAGACACCATACTTTCCTTTCCTACAACTGTCACTAAGTGCTTTTAATTAAACGTCGATTTAGAAGGCAGAAAGAACTTGCAAATCAATATTTCAGTCATGTCGTTTGGAGCGTTCTCACATATTATTAGCGAATAAATCCTACGACCCACATCGGTGTATTTGTCTACTTTGATGTTGAATGCTTTAGGATCTAGATCAGTTAAAGAAATAACCAGTAGCCTTGTAAGACGTCGTGGTCACCTGACCTTCATTGGTTACATATTCTGCCCTCACAATCATATTCCGCATATCAAGACGCTTCATTCAAACTCAAACTCGATAAGATAAAGTCAATGTTGTATGAATTCATGCAAACGATACGTAATTAACAAGTGTGCACCGGGGTTGCGATACTCGAGGCTGGCGTACACACGCACATTCAAGACACAACAGTCACAAGAGCTTTTAGTTTGGGAGAGGCGGACCGCACGCCGAGAGGCCAGTCCCTTCAGAGGACGATTCAGCCTATCTACGTCGAACGGCGACCACCCGTGGAGCAGACAGCGTTTGTCTGAGTGAAAGGGGAGAATGACCCTGTGTTCGGCTTAAAAGCAAATACCGCTACATTGCGTGGGAGCGCCCAGCCTACGCATTTTTTACGAACATAGCACGCAGTTTCAGAGGTTTTCACAGGGAGACAGCAAACGCCAAACGCCGATGCTACGGATTTCCGGATTGTTCGCCTTAAACGAAACATCATTCTCCCATTTTAGAAGAGCAATGCTGATTGGCAGACGATATTCCTGATGCCTTGAGCTGAAGGAGTAATGGAAGAGACGGAAAGATATACCCCTTCACGTCTGGCGTGGAGAGGGGCTGTTCCGTTATCGCTCTTGGAGCGAGAACACATAAAGAGAGCATGTGCGCTCATACATGTACTCAAAGAGCGAGGAACAAGTCTTTCCTCAGTACTTCACTGGGAGAGCACCTATGTCGAGAGCGAAGCGCAGTGCGACTCTATGTTGAGTCCTTGCGATTAAGCGTTGTTCATTGGGTTGGCCACCATACTTATTGTGCGGTGTGAACGGACAGAGTTATAGTTAAATGCCTGCGATCGAATTTTTGAGTGGCATCACGATGGACTGGTTATTTGACTAGTGTACCGCGCCAATAGTTAGACTAGGAACGAATAGGAGTCCTTTATTTCATCAAGGCATAGGGAGAGTTTGATTGGCGTAGGTCAATCCAGATGGAACGAGAGTTATCTTATTTGTCAGCAGCGAGCGGCGCAGACAGCATTCATCACAGCTTACAGTATTGTGCACTACAGCTCTTGTGAGCCCCATTTTTCCTCCACAACAGTACACTTCACTGCATTTCACATGCGACAGCCTCGACCGTACCTAGCAACATTCTAATGGATTATTATTCAAGTTGAGTAGGCGCAGCTCTCAGCCATTCTGCCAAGTCCATAACAATCTTAAACTTTGTATAGAAATTTCATTAGCGAATCCTATCGTTAAGAGGTAACTTCACATTCTGAAAAGAACCCGGAAATAACTTGTTCAGTTCATAACTAAAAGTGCCATTGTGACTTCTCAGAATTTTTGCAAAATAAATAATAATTTTCGTTAATTTCATGTTTTTCTTACACTAACTAGCACTACTCCAGTACCCAAGTATCCCACTAGTTACCTGAGAAATTTTGTGAATTTTGTGTCATTTCCTTACAGCGGGTGATTCCGAAAGATATTTATTGCTGAAAGCTTTTCAGGCATAACTTTTTAGAACGTTTGGAGCGTCTGTCTGACTTCTGTAGTAGTGTGGGGGTGGAAATTGCATCTTGCAGGAGCCACAGGGTAACAGGTACATCTGACATTAATCCGTTGTGCAGAATGACAGAATAGCACCCACACGCTCACAGCATATATTATTGAAGATTTGCTCATAGAGCTGATGCATGGAGGGGTAGGTTGCCTGCCGAACTTACAGTCGTGCATCCGGTACACTGGCAATGTGAATCTTTATTTCTGCGCCATTTACCGCAGCCATCGGCGCAACTGTCGATCAGTCTTCTCGTCGTCGACTCATAAGCGTCGAAAACAAACTGTTAATCGTCAAAATTTTCTTGTGCCTCCGTCCCTCATCAACGCAGTGTCGACATAGTTATTAACAGACGTGGCGTGGTTAATTTGAAAATTGACCGGTTGTCCACCCTGTTGTGGATTGGCAAGACAGCCAACCCACTATAAGAGGAAGCCGAAAGGCACGCGTTTTAGCTCACGCAGGCTGGCGTGAGGTCTGGAACAGGTCAAGGAAATGAGACTAGCAAAAAAAGGACGTAGCTGTGGAATATTTAACTTTAATCCATAAATGGTGAACATCGCTCTTGACGGTACATGTTTTACAGCATCGATAGTAGCTGGTAATGGCGCCTTGCTAGGTCGTAGCAAATGACGTAGCTGAAGGCTATGCTGACTATCGTCTCGGCAAATGAGAGCGTATTTTGTCAGTGAACCATCGCTAGCAAAGTCGGCTGTACAACTGGGGCGAGTGCTAGGAAGTCTCTCTAGACCTGCCGTGTGGCGGCGCTCGGTCTGCAATCACTGATAGTGGCGACACGCGGGTCCGACGTATACTAACGGACCGCGGCCGATTTAAAGGCTACCACCTAGCAAGTGTGGTGTCTGGCGGTGACACCACACACCCTGTAGCCATCCCTCCACCCCTGGGACGGAATACGTGTACTACTCGACCACGATATTATTGCACTCGGCTTCCTGTGGCCGTTATGGGAAACGTACAGTGACGCTACAGTAAACAAACGAAAGTTTTCAGAACACTTGTGCATATGCTGTCCTTTGGGTCAAAAGGATAAGCCGACAGACGTGCTCTCACTCCCGGTTACATTAATAGCTCAACCTACCTGCGTCATATGTATGTCAACCTTTGGCACGGATAACAGCTGCGACGCGCCATGGAATGGAAGAAGTGAGGCCTTCGTAGGTCGCTAGGGGGAACTAGCACCACATCTGCACGCACGAGTCACCTGATTCCCGGGGAGGGGGGCAGTGAGCAGTGGCGCCACGCTCAGTCGCATCCCAGAGGTCTTGGACTGGGTTCACATCTCGCGAGTAGGAAGGCCAGCACATCAACTGTAACTCAATACTGATTTCCTCGACCCGACATTAAAGTCTGATGTTAGATCCACCACAGTTCGCCACCTGTCCTGTTCTACCCAGTCTACGACGTCTGATATCTGTAATGAGGGCCGGCCGCCCAATACCAGGACGTGTGAATGTGGCTTCACCTTGGTTTCGCCACGTGTTGAGGACATTCACCACAGCAGTCCTCGAACGCCCGACAAGTCGTGCTGTTTCCAGAATGGTCCTGTCAAGACTCCGGGCCATCGCAATCTGCCCTCGGTCCAATTCAGATAGATCGCGCACCTTCCCCACTCTATACGCTTGCAGCATGGTCACTGATACTACATGCATCGTGCGTGTGTCTCACTAGCTGTCATTCCTCGCCAGGTGACGCTGCTATCGTCCGGAGTGGTTTATATCGATAACAGGTCGATGGTCATAATGTTCTGGTTTAACAAGTGTGCACGTGAGACTGAGTGAGAGCAAATCGTGTACCTTAGAGGGACATGGGTAACAGCCTGTCATTCACCAAGTGGGGTCTGAGGAACAGGCTATGGTGGTTAGCACAATACCATCATTAAGCCGCAGGGAAGATTTGTGTTGGAGCCGAAGCATTTTCGCGTCCCAGGAGTGCTGCTTTAATAGGCACGGCTATCCAGGCTGTAGCAAAGAAATCGTTTGTGTACGAATAAATACACGATAAATGTTACACGATTCGTTAACAGACTGCATATTTCTTTTCAGCTGCCTTGGTAGTGTAATTTCCGATGTTGGTGACATGAATATCATCCAGCGACGGAAAATAGTAATTACTGAAGCTTATATTGTAGAAAACATAACGATAGGAAAGAGAATGTGACGTGCACTATGGTTGGTCCGCAGCTCGTGGTCGTGTGGTAGCGTTCTCGCTTCCCACGCCCGGGTTCCCGGGTTCGATTCTCGACGGGGTCAGGGATTTTCTCTGCCTCGTGATGACTGGGTGTTGTGTGATGTCCTTAGGTTAGTTAGGTTTAAGTAGTTCTAAGTTCTAGGGGACTGATGACCATAGATGTTAAGTCCCATAGTGCTCAGGGCCACTATGGTTGTATTTTCGCATTTGACGAATTTGAAAAGGTATAAAGGAACTGAACAAAATATGCACATCCAAGACGCTGAACTGCAAAAAATTCATAAAATGATGTAAAAACGAAGGTAGCACTTCAACGGTCTGCCGACAATAAGTATACTTAAGGCAAAGTGTTACCGAAGCTGGTTAAACAGTGGCATTGGTCAAGTCTCCATCATGTAATTTGCGTAAAAAAGTTGCGATAACCTTGAAAACTCAGTGGTCATGTTCGTATCTACAACACACACACACACACACACACACACACACACACATGGGCGCTTGCTATTATAAACGAGACACACGAAGAGAGAGAGAGAGAGAGAGAGAGAGAGAGAGAGAGAGAGAGAGAGAGAGTTGTTCTGAGGGTTTTTCTGTGTCTCGGTCCGACTTAAAATAGATATTAAAAAGTATGAATCAAGATCAGAGAATTTAGAGGTAGAAGAGAAACGACGCAATATTCAGTACCGATGACTAGCTTCACGTATTTCTCCATTCCTTTGCTGACTACTTTCTGTGACAGTATTTCCCTCGTGATGCGAATATTATCTTTACCTACGTAGTGAAGAATGCGGGAATTTTCTGAAGGATATCCCGTAGAAGACGCTCTTTATTTCTACACCTATGTGCACATGTTTAGGTATTCTATGTTTAAAGCTCAGATGGGATATTAAGAAGAAATTATATTATGATGGAATGGGATACCGCCCACAAACTTCATCTAACTTACCAGTGTGGCAAACCATTGTGAATTAGCTCGGCGTGCTGGTTAGAGGTGTGTTGTGACTTGGCAAGACAGCCAAGACACTAGGAGATAGCTGAAAGGCACGCGTTTAAGCTCACGCAGGCTGGCTTAACGTCTGGAACAGTTAAAGGATTTGAGTCTAGCAAATAAAGTACGTAGCTGTTGGAATACTTAACTTTAATCCATAATTGGTGAACATCGGTCGGACCGTACATGCATCACAAGATAAAGAGCAAATGATAATGGCGCCTTGCTAGGTCGTAGCAAATGACGTAGCTGAAGGCTATGCTAACTATCGTCTCGGCAAATGAGAGCGTAATTTGTCAGTGAACCATCGCTAGCAAAGTCGGCTGTACAACTGGGGCGAGTGCTAGGAAGTCTCTCTAGACCTGCCGTGTGGCGGCGCTCGGTCTGCAATCACTGACAGTGGCGACACGCGGGTCCGACATATACCAACGGACCGCGGCCGATTTAAAGGCTACCACCTAGCAAGTGTGGTGTCTGGCGGTGACACCACAAGGTGTGTATTGACAACAATCTTATCGAGTGCAAGATATTAAAACAGTTTTCACAATCCAATCAGAGGCGTCGACTCCGATACTAGCAACCTGTGATGATGTATGTTGAGGACATCAAGTATAACTTGGCGTGTAACATTTCATAAATGGTGGAGTACATTGTAACAATATTTTCAGGAATTGGTAGTTTGCAATGATTAGGTGGTGTTCCGTATTTATAGTATACGCATTCCACACAGATCCTGGAGTTTACAAAAATATACATGAAATATGTTATGATAATATTAAAAGTGTAACGTAGTTTTAGTTCCTTCGCCAAATAAACATCTCACAATAAGACAGTATAGACGCTATCTCTCTCATATTTGATATGTACTCCAACTATTATTGCTAAAGGATTAACTGAAAAAAAAACGTAATGCTGATACGATAATCATCTCTGGCAAGGGTTATTGGTCTTGCAGCATTCAATGATGAGTGAAAGATTTATCAGATGCTATTATGTGATGAAACATCGTACGCTTAGAAAATACGTTTTATTTTCATGAAAAAATTGAAGAGTACTCAATGAATTAAAAATTACAGCCAGCAGAAACAAGCGAATCTGAAGACCAGCTCTTGAATGTGTCTCCTGAAAGTACTGTGATACAATAAACTTACGAGAGGTATGACTCAGCAGCAGTATAGATAGATAACGTATAATGAACATTTTGTTACTTGTTAAACGAACAGTAATGTTGGAACTGCCTGTATACAAGGCTGTCTTGAAACTAGGTTGTTCTTTCTGAGGGGCCAGTGCTGTTTATTGTGGTGTCGTTTCCCGATGGGGACTGGAGCGGAAGTGCGCTGTCTCTCTGCAGTCCTTTCTCTCCGTCATGAAACGCGGTCACTCCGTGTCTGCTTGCTAAATATCACTGCTCTGTACTCTGTACAGCTGCTGTCATTGGCGGCTCGTGCTATCTCAAAACAGGCAGTGCAATCGGCGACATGGCGACCGGAGATGGATGTAGGTCTCAAGTTTTCAAAACGCCAGTTATTTCGATTGCGTTCGACCCCTTCGTTCACGTTAAACAGGCTTTTTATCACTACCATCCTCTGTTAGTGGGAAGGGGTATAAAATAATTTCTTCGATGCTGTGTAATGCTTTATGTGGCAGCTTATAACGTTTTGGTTCGACCTTCATTAAAATACTTTACACTATTGTTTCGAAATCGAATACATTTCTCGGACAAACTTTCTATCCCCATTATCAGAAAGGGTTGTAATTTCATGGGAGCTGCAGTCTAGCCTGAGGATGTTATCCGCAAATGGGCGCGACATGTAGGGGTACTCCAAGAAATTGATAAGAAAAAGGCCCAGTACCCTCAAATACCGGGTGTATCAAAAAGAATCATCCGATTTAAAAAAAATTGTAACTATTATGTTATTTGAGATATGTGCGACAGCAACGTACTGTTGAAAAGAGCAAACTCTCGAGTTTTGCATGGTTTCCGCTAGGTAGAAGCAGTAGGTGACCCACTTCAGTTCTAGTAAAAATTGTGTCGGGACGACAGAAAGCGCTTTGTGTCTACGTTTTTCGAAGTGCAGATTAGTAACAACTGTTCACGGCGACTTTCGCACTAGCTACGTTGGGGATTCTCCCGGAGCACAGAGTCTTAGACGGTGGCATGAACAATTCCGAGAAACAGGTTGTTTGTGCAAAGGCAGATCGCCGAACCTTCCCCGAACATATCCACCATAGTTTCACAAGGAGTTCGCAGGAATCCGTTCGCAGTGCAGCACGACAGCTCAACATGCTCCAGACATCCCTGTGATATGTGTTGCGTCAACATTTACACATTAAACCATACAAAACTCAACTACTGCATCTCTTCGTGAAGGTGACAAACAACAACGGGTGGAGTTCTGTAATTTCGTTCTTGGCTAGATGGAAGATAAAAGTTTTCTTACAAGCTTAGTGACGAGGCAACATTCCATTTAAACGGAAAGGTGAACCGCCATGCCCGCATCTCGTGGTCGTGCGGTAGCGTTCTCGCTTCCCACGCCCGGGTTCCCGGGTTCGATTCCCGGCGGGGTTAGGGATTTTCTCTGCCTCGTGATGGCTGGGTGTTGTGTGCTGTTCTTAGGTTAGTTAGGTCAAAGTAGTTCTGAGTTCTAGGGGACTTATGACCACAGCAGTTGAGTCCCATAGTGCTCAGAACCATTTGAACCGCCATAATGAGAGAATGTGGGGTACGCAACAACTTTATGAAGTTCTATAACATGAAGGAGTCTCTCCGAAATTTAATTTGTTTTCTGCAGTTTCGTGGGAAAAGGTGTGTGGTCCATTTTTCTGTGCCGAGAACACTCTTACAGAAAGCACATATATCGATATGCTTTATACCTTTCTTTACTCACAGTTGGAGACTGATTCGACTGACTTCATTTACCAGGGGTTGGGGCAGAGTCACACTGGCTTCTGAGAGTCAGGGAATTTTTAAATCAAAGGATTACTGAACGTTGGATCGGTCGAACTGGACCATATGATTCACCTTTACATTACTGGCCTCCAGCGTCACCGGACCTGACTGTATGTGATTATTTCTTGTGAGAGATTATTAATAAACTGAGACATCGCATAGCAGCAGCTGTGGAAGCTGTAACTCAAGGCATGTCCGCTGCAGTGTGGGAAAAATTTAAATACCAAAACGACGTATGCCGTGAATCTCAAAGGGAGCGTGTTGAACACCTATGAAAAGATATAAAAAAAAACTTTTCAGTTCCCTGTCCATCAAAAACCAAAATTCATTGTACACACATTACATTTACCCCACCATGCTGCGAGAAATTCAGAGGTAGTGGTCCAGATTGCTGTACACACCTGCACGTCTAATACCCAGTAGCACGTCCATTTGCATTGATGCATGCCTGTATCGTCGTGGCATATTATTCACAAGTTTATCAAGGCACTGTTGGTCCAGATTGTCCCACTCCTCAACGGCAATTCGGCATAGATCCCTCAGAGTGGTTGGTGGGGCACGTCGTCCATAAACAGCCCTTTTCAATCTATTCCAGGCATGTTTTATAGGGTTCATATCTAGAGAACATGCTGGCCACTCTAGTCGAGTGATGTCGTTATTCTGAAGTATGTCATTGACAAGATGTGCACAATGGGGGCGCGAATTGTCGTCCATGAAGACGAGTGCCTCGCCAATATGCTGCCCATATGGTTGCACCATCAGTCGCAGGATGGCGTTTACGTAGCGTACAGCCGTTTCGGGTGTCTTCCATGACCACCAACGGCGTACGTAAGCCCCACATAATGCCACCCCAAAACATCAGGGAACCTCCACCTAGATTCACTCGCTGGAGGCCGGCCGGTGTGGCCGAGCGGTTCTAGGGGCTACAGTCTGGAACCGCGCGGCCGCTACGGTCGCAGGTTCGAATCCTGCCTCGGGGATCGATGTGTGTGATGTCCTTAGGTTAGTTAGGTTTAAGTAGTTCTAAGTTCTAGGGGACTGATGACCACAGATGTTAAGTCCCATAGTGCTCAGAACCACTCGCTGGAGAGTGTGTCTAAGGCGTTCAGCCTGACCGGGTTGCCTCAAAACAAGTTTCCGACATTTGTCTGATTGAAGGCATATGCGACACTCATCGGTGAAGAGAACGTGATGCCAGTCCTGAGCGGTCAATTCGGGATGTTGTTGGGCCCACCCGAACTCTCTGCATGGTGTCGTAGTTGCAAAGATGGACCTCACCATGGACGTCGGGAGTGAAGTTGCGCATCATGCAGCATATTGCGCACAGTTTAAGTCGTAACACGACGTCCTGTGTGTGCACGAAAAGCTTTATTCAACATGGTGGCTCTGCTGTGAGGGTTCCTCCGAGCCATAATCCGTAGGTAGCGGTCATACTGCAGTAGTAGCCCTCGGGAGGCCTGAGCGAGCCATGTCATCGACAGTTCCTGTGTCTCTGTATCTCCTCCATGTCAGAACAACATCGCTTTGGTTCACTCCGAGACGCCTGGACACTTCCCTTGTCGAGAGCCCTTCCTGGCTCAAAGTAACAACACAAACGCGATCGAACCGCGGTATTAACTGTCTAGGCATGGTTGAACTGCAGACAACACGAGCCGTGTACCTCCTTCCTGGTGAAATGCCTGGAACAGATCGGCTGTCGGACCCCATTCTCATGCATGATTGTTTACATCTCTGAACAGTCAAAAGGACTATGTCTGTAATACAATATCCACAGTCAACGTCTACCTTCAGGTGTTCTGGGAACCGGGGTGTTGCAAAACTCTTTTTGATGTGTGTATATGTTTCTTAGTTTCAGAAATATAGACGTGCCATATCAGATGATTCTTTTTGATACACCCTGTACTTTAAGTGACATTTCCTGTGACGAGTATTTACATTTTACACACGAATCGCTGTGAACGAAAAGCTATTGAGAGAATTTCGAATATTTGTCGCTTCTGTTCTTCATCCCGGGTGTGGATAACGCTCGATCCAGGTTAGTAGCTGGCTGTAGATTAAGATGTGTGCAGACCCCCAGAGGAAGCAGCTCCCCTGTATCCTGGTAATTAGTTTTGTGTTCCCTGTCGTCTACCACGTGATCTCGATTAACTACGACATTTGTGAATACTTGACACCTTTCTTCAGGTTTATAACTGTTAGGAGCACCTGTTTTGGACACGTAAGCCGTCCATTAAAACAAGATTTTCATGTTATTTCTCAGCATGTGAGTTGCAAAGCCTCTATAATCTACGCTTTCGTATGCTAGACTGTTTGAAAAGTGCAGGACATGTCTTCAGCATGTATTTTCAACGTGTAGTCTAGCCAGCCAGTTATACTGCTTGGCACCGAGCTTTAAGTTCGGTAGTACAATGCGGGTGTGCAGACAAAGCACTCTGAATTTCAGCGTGAAGCTGTGAACATTGCTCTGTCTGCCGCCAGCTTGGGAAGTACAGATATTCGTCTTGTGATACTGAGATGAGAATTTACAAGGTATATCGTACAGGATTGTTAGGTGTTCCTTGCTCGTGCTGTAGTGCCACAGTTCTACGTTACACGATTTTTCATGTTCATTTACGCGACATGCTTTGTCATCGTGTATCAGCGTGAGCTTTGATAGCTCTTCGCTGGATTCGCGTCCGTATTAGAATACGAGAGGATCACTATCAAATTTTCATTGCATCATCAGAGCAAATCGGTCACCTTGCACATAACGTAACTGGAATTATCGTGAATAAGAGATTACTTTTCTGTAGTTTGTAAATGTGTGATTCTATAGAGCCAAATGGTCTGTATACGAACATTTGTACATGTTGTTCATAAACTCCTGTGTCTACTTTCTTAAAAATCTCTAAGGAATCATTTTGCTCGTACGATCAGTTTTCAGTAATCCGAACTTTAATTTCAATTCTCGCATGTGCTAATTTAAGCTTGGTTAATGATTTCAACACGTACACCTGCAAACTATTTGAAATTTTCATTGATCTGCCCTCAGCAGAGACAGCGTTGCTAGAAATGTCTTCAGGAGCCATATCATTTCCTGATTGCCATGCAATCTTCAATTAACTAGGGTAAGTAGGAGTAGCAGTAATCTTCAATGTTGCATTGTAAAATACTTCGTGAGTTTGCTTTAAGATAAGTTATACTTCGTTTAGGTATTGACATGAGGTGACAAACGTCATACGATACCTCTTAACTTCGTGTCGGACCTCCTTTTATACAGCGTAGTGCAGCATCTCGACGTGTCAAGGGCTCAACAAGTCGTTCGAAGTTCTCTGCGGAAATATTCAGCCATTCTGCCTCTGTAGCTGTCCATAATTGTAGGATTTTGTCCTCGAACTGATCTACATCTACATCTACATGACTACTCTGCAATTCACATTTAAGTGCTTGGCAGAGGGTTCATCGAACCACAATCATACTATCTCTCTACCATTCCACTCCCGAACAGCGCGCAGGAAAAACGAACACCTAAACCTTTCTGTTTGAGCTCTGATTTCTCTTATTTTATTTTGATGATCATTCCTACCTATGTAGGTTGGGCACAACAAAATATTTTCGCATTCGGAAGAGAAAGAAGGTGACTGAAATTTCGTAAATAGATCCCGCCGCGACGAAAAACATCTTTGCTGTAATGACTTCCACCCCAACTCGCGTATCATATCTGCCACACGCTCTACCCTATTACGTGATAATACGAAACGAGCTGCCCTTATTTTGCACCCTTTCGATGTCCTCCGTCAATCCCACCTGGTAAGGATCCCACACCGTGCAGAAATTCTAACAGAGGAAGAACGACTGTAGTGTAAGCTGCCTCTTTAGTGGACTTGTTGCATCTTCTAAGTGTCCTGCCAAAGAAACGCAACATTTGGCTCGCCTTCCCCGCAATATTATCTATGTGGTCTTTCCAAGAAGTTGTTCGTAATTTTAACACCCAGGTAGTTAGTTGAATTGACAGCCTTGAGAATTGTACTATTTATGGAGTAATCGAATTCCATCGGATTTCTTTTGGAACTCATATGGATCACCTCACACTTTTCGTTATTTAGCGTCAACTGCCACCTGCCACACCATACAGCAATCTTTTCTAAATCGCTTTGCAACTGGTCTTCGGATGACCTTACTAGACGGTAAATTACAGCATCATCTGCGAACAACCTAAGAGAACTGCTCAGATTGTCACCCAGGTCATTCATATAGATCAAGAACAGCAGAGGTCCCAGGACTCATCCCTGTGGAACACCTGATACCACTTCTGTTTTACTCGATGATTTGCCGCCTATTACTACGAACTGCGACCTTCCTGACAGGAAATCACGAATCCAGTCGCACAACTGAGACGATACCCCATAGACCCGCAGCTTGATTAGAAGTCGCTTGTGAGGAACGGTGTCAAAAGCTTTCCGGAAATCTAGAAATACGGAATCAACTTGAGATCCCCTGTCGATAGCGGCCATTACTTCGTGCGAATGAAGAACGATGTTTTCTGAAACCATGCTGATTACGTATCAATAGATCGATCCCTTCGAGGTGATTCATAATGTTTGAATACAGTATATGCTCCAAAACCCTACTGCAAACCGACGTCAATGATATGGGTCTGCAGTTCGATGGATTACTCCTACTACCCTTCTTAAACACTGGTGCGACCTGCGCAATTTTCCAATCTGTAGGTACAGATCTATCGGTGAGCGGGCGGTTGTATATGATTGCTAAGTTGGGAGCTATTGTATCAGCGTAATCTGAAAGGAACCTAATCGGTATAAAACCTGGACCTGAAGACTTGTCCATATCAAGCAATTTGAGTTGCTTCGCAACCCCTAAGGTATCTACTTCTAAGGAACTCATGCTAGCAGCTGTTCGTGTTTCAAATTCTGGAATATTCCATTCCTCTTCCCTGGTGAAGGAACTGCGTTCAATAACTCCGCTTTAGCGGCACAGTCGTCGGTAACAGTACCATCGGCACTGCGCAGCGAAGGTATTGACTGCGTCTTGCCGCTTGTGTACTTTACATAAAACCAGAATTTCTTCGGATTTTCTACCATATTTCGAGACAATGTTTCGTTGTGGAACCTGTTAAAGGCATCTCGCATTGAAGTCCGTGCCAAATTTCGCGCGTCTGTAAATTTTAGCCAATCTTCGGGATTTAGCGTTCTTCTGAACTTCGCATGCTTTTTCCGTTGCCTCTGCAACAGCATTCGAACCTGTTTTGTGCACCATGGGGGATCAGTTCCATCTCTTACCAATTTATGAGGTATGAATCTCTCAATTGCTGTTGCTACTGTATCTTTGAATTTGAGCCACATCTCGTCTACATTTGCATAGTCAGTTCGGAAGAAATGGATATTGTATCTTAGGAAGGCTTCTAGTGACACTTTATCCGCTTTTTTAAATAAAATTATTTTGCGTTTGTTTCTGGTGGATTTGGAACAAACGGTATTGAGCCTAGCTACAACGACCTTGTGATCACTAATCCCTGTATCAGTCATGATGCTCTCTATTAGCTCTGGATTGTTTGTGGCTAAGAGGTCAAGTGTGTTTTCGCAACCATTTACAATTCGCGTGGGTTCGTGGACTAACTGCTCGAAATAATTTTCGGAGAAAGCATTTAGGACAATGTCGTAAGATGTTTTCTGCCTACCACCGGTTTTGAACAAGTATTTTTGCCAACATATCGAGGGAAGGTTGAAGTCCCCACCAACTGTAACCGTATGAGTGGGGTATTTATTTGTTACGAGACTCAAATTTTCTCTGAAGTGTTCAGCAACTATATCATCAGAGTCTGGGGGTCGGTAGAAGGAGCCAATTATTAACTTAGTTCGGCTGTTAAGTATAACCTCCACCCATGCCAATTCGCACGGAGTATCTACTTCGACTTCACTACAAGATAAACCACTACTGACAGACACAAACACTCCACCACCAATTCTGCCTAATCTATCTTTCCTGAACACCGTCTGAGACTTCGTAAAAATTTCTGCAGAACTCATTTCAGACTTTAGCCAGCTTTCTGTACCTATTTCAGCTTCTGTGCTTTCTATTAGCGCTTGAAGCTCAGGGACATTTCCAGCACAACTACAACAATTTACAACTAGAATTCCGACTGTTCCTTGATCCAAGCACGTCCTGTATTTGCTATGCACCCTTTGAGATTGCAGTCCACCCCGTACTTTCCCGATGCCATCTAACCTAAAAAACCGCCAAGTCCACGCCACACAACCCCTGCTACCCGTGTAGCCGCCAGCTGAGTGTAATGAACTCCTGACCTATTCAGCGGAACCCGAAACCCCACCATCCTATGGCGCAAGTTAAGGAATCTGCAGCCAACACGGTCGCAAAACCGTCTGAGCATCTGATTCAGACCCTCCACCCGGCTCTGCACCAAAGGTTCGCAGTCGGTTCTGTCAACGATGCTGCAGATGGTGAGCTCTGCCTTCATCTCGTAAGCAAGACCGGCAGCCTTCACCAAATCAGATAGCTGCTGGAATCCAGAGAGAATTTCATCAGATCCAAAGTGACACACGTCATTAGTGCCGACATGTGGCACCACCTGCAGCTGGCTGCACCCTGTGCTGTTCATGGCATCCGGAAGGACCGTTTCCACATCAGGAATGACTCCACCCGGAATGCACACGGAGTGCACAATGGATTTCTTCCCCTCCTTGGCAGCCATATCCCTAAGGGGCCCCGTTACGAGCCTAACATTGGAGCTCCAAGCTACCAATAAGCCCACCCTCTCGATTAATGTCCGATGGGATTCAAATCAGGCAATCTGTGTGGCCAAATCATTCGCTCGAACTGTCCAGAATGTTCCTCAAACCAGTCGTGAACAATTGCGGCCAGTGACATGGCGCATTGTCATACATAAACATTTCATGGTTGAATGGCTGCAAATGTTCTCCAAGTAACCGAACACAGCCATTTACAGTCAGTGATCGGTGCAGTTCGACCTGAAAATCCAGTCCATTCCTTGTAAACACAGCCCACACCCTTACGGAGCCATCATCAGCTGGCACAGCACTTTGTTGACAACCTGGGTCCGCGCCTTCGTAGGTTTGTGCGACACTCGAACCCTACTATCAACTCTAAGCAACTGCAATCGGAAATCGGAACTCTTTTGCCCAGGCCACAGTTTTCCAGTCGTCTAGGCTCCAGCTGATATGGCAGCGAGCTGAGGGGAGGCTCTGAAGGCGATGTGCTGTCAGCAAAAGGATTCGCGTTGGTCGTCTGCTGCCATAGCCAATTTACGCCTGAATTCGTCTTACTGTTCTAACGGATACGTTAGTTGTACCCCGCAGATTAATTCCTGCGGATCTTTTAGCACTGACAACTCTACCCTAACTCCACTGCTCTCGGTCATTAAGTGAAGGCCGTCGGCGTTATTCTTAAGAATTTATTTTATTTGCTAGTGATTCATCAAGAACATTGACACATTAATCACACTATGTAAGCATGGAAGTAGTTGCTAGGGAGTAACTGTTGAAACCATAACCAAATTCCTTTTAACAAATGGGAATTTTATTCACTTTAATAGTGCCTAAAAGCTGTTTTTTTTTTTTAAAAAAAGAGACAGATTTAAAATTATAATCAGAAAGTACCCTCTAAATATCAAAGTTACAATTTATTCAGAGGCAGAAAGAAACAAGTTTTGACTGTATGAGCTTTCGGGCAGAGAACCGTGCCGCTCCCTTTTGACATGGCCGTAGTTACGACCGCTCACAACAGGCCCTGAAATACTACACTGATGCAAATCTGCAACACACCAGATAAACTAAGAGTTTTAACAATTTACACAAGCACACAAACTATGCACCCCCGTAGGAGGGGTGGAAATGGTACAAAACACTAACAATTAAAATATTAACCTTGCCACCGAAGGTTCAACTTGATTTTAACTTCTAAAAAATAGGTCTTACGGTCAAAGGGTGGCAACTTTATATACGGAAATGATCATTTAAATAAAAGTTCATGAAATGCAATCTTATATAAAATCCTTCAAGGTTGGCCAAACAATAAGATGCTCTACAGTACACAGATACCGCCTCTCAAGATCATAGGCAATAATAGCAAATTTTCCAAAGATCAAAACATATTTCAGGTATTCGTTAACACCCCAAATCCGACGAACATGACAGTGGCAGCTACTAACGTATGGTAGATTGATAGGGAGATTACAGAACAACCTAAACAACAGGTTGCTCTAACCCGCCCCTACTCCACAAGGGAAAAACGGATCACCCAATTTGTAAACAACCACCTTTCCGTGGATGGGCAAACGGAGAAGAATGGAGGGACGACCCCAAAGCAAAACAGCCGGCGACCTCACCAAGAAAACAAGTACAATTTAACAAGAGTAAATCAGCGCACGGGAAAGCTCTCTGTGTGGCGCCACCCGGGGAGCTGTGTTGCCTTCCCTAACTGGGCTAAAAGCGGCAGGAGACCCTCTGATTGCCAGGAATCTTCGATTGTTATGAAGTGCCCCTGAGGCTCAGAGGAACCTGAGTGGGGCAGGGGCCGTAATGTCCTATCCTGTGGCCTTGAGTTGGCTCCAGAGCTCAGTAACCGCCTTAGATGGGGTGAAGCTAACACGGGAAGGGCCATCCATGCATGACGTTAAAATGGTAGCCCTTAACTGGCTGCAATCCTCACTGAACCGCACTGGCCCACCGTGAATTACCGAAAGCAGTGGGTGAGACGTGGTCGGCAATGACCCCCCAGTACGCGTGGAGGGCCTCTGGGGAACGTAACTCGGGTTTGAGTGCCACACCGTCTCGATGATGTCAAACTCCACAACATAACACCCGGGTCATAACATCATAATCATCACATCATCACAATTTCCGTAACATCTCCGGGCTGTGGAACGGTGAGGGTTGTCGTGTGTCAAGGAAGGACGTTAAACTCCCGTCAAGGTAGGACGTTAAACGCCCCCAACCCAAGGCGAAAGCGAGCTGTGTCTGAGGTACTGGCCATCTGTCCCTCCCTCAATTCGCAGGGCACAGACCAGCAGGCGCTCTGCATGCTGGCGACCTCGTTTGTCGGCGTGGGATCTCGGCGCGAGTCGGCAAGTGCGCTTCGCCACGCCCATGGGTAACCGGGTCGTGTTATGCCAAACCCAGGGGGTGGTGACATCGCCTGGGCCAGTTTAGTTGGGTCCAGACCGTTGAACGACTGGGTGACCGGCCCGCCACCTGAGTAGGAGCGGGTCCTAGGCCTTTAGGTGGGAGCTCGGGCAAGTAGGCGGCGAAGGAAGAGAAGTGCATCCGCTTCTTCGGAGTGCGGGGTGCACTTGCCGGTGGACACTGGGAGAAATCGTCGGTGACGAGGCCATTGAAGGGGACCAGTACACAGGCAACGGTGTGCTGAACCCGGTGGCTCAGGGGTGCTCTTGACCTAGATACAAGGTTGGTGGGCGAGCTGCATCTTAGTCCTCCCCCTCCCCCCCCCCCCTCCCAATGCCAGAGGAGCCGGTCCGGGGTTAGAGACGGGCTCCCAACCGTCTTCTTTATCGCCTGTCAATTATGGCCGATCCAGAGACAAGCGATTCGTGTGCGTCCGCGAGAGCTTCAATGCTTTCTGCTCCCGACACATCGGGGGACATGGAGGAGGTCGATGAAAGCGTAAGCGAGAGACACAACAGAATTACACAACTGTCGGAGTCCAATGAGAAAAACGGGAAGATCAGTCAGACATCGATATTAGCTCTAAAAAATGAGCTCGCGTCTTCGGCGATTGCTCACACGAGGCTTGAGGGGCGAGTTGTGGAATTACAACGAGAAAATTTCCAGCTGGGAAGACAACCAGCTAAGACATGCGCAGGTGTAGTAGCTCAGGCTGCCCCAAAGACACAAACAACAAAAGAAACCATAGCGAAGGTGTCACAGAAACCGGACACGGCGGTCTTTTTAAGACCTCTGCCCGACCAAGACACAAAAAAGTGCAGGAAATCTTCACCACTATGGTTAACCCAATTACGGAGAAAATAAAAAAGTTAATAAGGTAAAAGCAACCAGAAACGTAGTCATTGCAGATGTAGCTACTGAAGAGGACAGAAATAAAATCGTAAATAATCAAAACCTGTGTAAGGAAGTCAGATGCGAACCTCCCAAAAAGTAGAACCCACTTGTAATCATGTACGAAGTACTGGTTACAATAGACAACAATGAACTGTGAGAAACGATTAAGAACCAAAACTTCGACGACATGACAGATTAACAACTCAAAAACGATTTCAAACTAAGATTCAGGACAGGCCCAAGAGATATAAACGTAGTACACCACGTAGCAGATGTATCTGGATCCACGTAGAAGAAACTTACATCTATGGGTAGGATATACACTCCTGGAAATGGAAAAAAGAACACATTGACACCGGTGTGTCAGACCCACCATACTTGCTCCGGACACTGCGAGAGGGCTGTACAAGCAATGATCACACGCACGGCACAGCGGACACACCAGGAACCGCGGTGTTGGCCGTCGAATGGCGCTAGCTGCGCAGCATTTGTGCACCGCCGCCGTCAGTGTCAGCCAGTTTGCCGTGGCATACGGAGCTCCACCGCAGTCTTTAACACTGGTAGCATGCCGCGACAGCGTGGACGTGAACCGTATGTGCAGTTGACGGACTTTGAGCGAGGGCGTACAGTGGACATGCGGGAGGCCGGGTGGACGTACCGCCGAATTGCTCAACACGTGGGGCGTGAGGTCTCCACAGTACATCGATGTTGTCGCCAGTGGTCGGCGGAAGGTGCACGTGCCCGTCGACCTGGGATCGGACCGCAGCGACGCATGGATGCACGCCAAGACCGTAGGATCCTACGCAGTGCCGTAGGGGACCGCACCGCCACTTCCCAGCAAATTAGGGACACTGTTGCTCCAGGGGTATCGGCGAGGACCATTCGCAACCGTCTCCATGAAGCTGGGCTACGGTCCCGCACACCGTTAGGCCGTCTTCCGCTCACGCCCCAACATCGTGCTGCCCGCCTCCAGTGGTGTCGCGACAGGCGTGAATGGAGGGACGAATGGAGACGTGTCGTTTTCAGCGATGAGAGTCGCTTCTGCCTTGGTGCCAATGATGGTCGTATGCGTGTTTGGCGCCGTGCAGGTGAGCTCCACAATCAGGACTGCATACGACCGAGGCACACAGGGCCAACACCCGGCATCATGGTGTGGGGAGCGATCTCCTACACTGGCCGTACACCACTGGTGATCGTTGAGGGGACACTGAATAGTGCACGGTACATCCAAACCGTCATCGAACCCATCGTTCTACCATTCCTAGACTGGCAAGGGAACTTGCTGTTCCAACAGGACAATGCACGTCCGCATGTATGCCGTGCCACCCAACGTGCTCTAGAAGGTGTAAGTCAACTACCCTGGCCAGCAAGATCTCCGGATCTGTCCCCCATTGAGCATGTTTGGGACTGGATGAAGCGTCGTCTCACGCGGTCTGCACGTCCAGCACGAACGCTGGTCCAACTGAGGCGCCAGGTGGAAATGGCATGGCAAGCCATTCCACAGGACTACATCCAGCATCTCTACGATCGTCTCCATGGGAGAATAGCAGCCTGCATTGCTGCGAAAGGTGGATATACACTGTACTAGTGCCGACATTGTGCATGCTCTGTTGCCTGTGTCTATGTGGCTGTGGTTCTGTCAGTGTGATCATGTGATGTATCTGACCCCAGGAATGTGTCAATAAAGTTTCCCCTTCCTGGGACAATGAATTCACGGTGTTCTTATTTCAATTTCCAGGAGTGTATGTAGGATTCCATGCTATCAACGTGCGGGACTACTTGATGGTACCTCGCTGCCACAATTGTGGAGACCTTGATCATATCCACAAATACTGTGACTGGAAGCCGGCTTGCTCCAGATGTGGTGCAGAAAGCCATATAAAAAAGAACTGCACAAGATCTGGATTTTGTACTCCGTGTGTCAAGAGACGGAAAAAGACATGTAACGCCTCAGGAAGGAATTGCCCAACCTATAGGATGTTGGATCAGAGACCGATTTCAAGAACAGATTATGGCTGAAGCCACAGTAGTGCGCGGGATGCCAAAAAGAATGTCCCCAGGGAAGAGGCGCAGGGATGAGGCTAGGGCTGTAAAATTTAAGCAATTCCTGACCTTCTTTGCAGAAAGTAAAACAGGAAGAGAAGGAATGGTGGACGTGTGTGTCCAGACGGATCCATGTGAACAGGTGGCCGCCGCTTCCCCCTCCCCCCCGGAACTTGAGATTGGCAGAAGATCAAGCACTAAGACCTAGGTGTCCTGCCATAACGAGCCAAATAACATCTGCAAATACTAGCTCCACATCTGAAGAACCACTGCAGGCAAATGCAGTAAGCAGCACGAATGCCACAGCTACCTCAGATCAACCACTGGTCAAGCGCCTAGAGGTAGATCCTGTTAGGATCTATCCAAACTTAGAACATGCTCTGCAAGTATCCCGTCTAGAGGAGCCCGCTGTCCTGACCACAGCATTAAAGCACATAGTGCGGGTAGGGCATCAGTATGGACGTAAGGTCACCTTCTCGGCCATGGAGGCTTTCGATAGAATACAGTTAAAGATCATGAATCTCCCCACTGACTTTGGCGCCCTGCGTGACCTTGTTAAAAAGGTTTTTTAAAGAATGATTGAGAAATTTGGTCTCGATGAGGTCTATAATCAGGCTGTCTTAGCTAACGGTAGGATAGCTTATGACTGGAGAAAGACCTTTCCAGACTCATACGTTCACACGTACTTTCCATGGCTACCATGATACAGCAGGACAACTCAACGCAACCAAGAGCAGACTAGTCATGCAGGAGCTCCGAAGGGCGGTGGAGGAGATGAGTCTTGACGTACTCTGTCTGCAGAAGCCATACTCTCTTGCGGGAAACATAGCTTTTGCTGCAGTGAACTGACAAATAGTATGCTTCGGAAATGACCCTAAAGCCACCATCAAAAATAATAAATAAAGCTCTATGAGTCACAGTGTTTGCGCACCTCTCAGACGAACACTGCATTGTTGTCGAACTCCAAACGCCTGTTGGAGTTGTACATCTAGTAAATATGTACTTCCAATACGGTGATGAAATTGAAATGTACCTAGACCAAGTAGTACAGATAATCACGGCACTAATGAAAGGTCGAAGAATAATGAAGGTGGCAGATGTCAACGCGAAGTCCCCCTGTGGCACAGTGGCACTCGGGATGGAAGAGGGGAGAAGATGGAGGAAACAATAATGTCCTTGCAGTACTTGGTTGCCAACAGAGCAGGGAATCCCCCCTCCACCCACCTACACGTGCGGAGGAGGAGAAGGAACAAATATTGACTTAACACTAGTCTCGCCAAATATTGCTCGTCACCTACAAAACTGGACAGTAAGAAAACAAGTCACTACAAGCTATCATAATCTAATCACCTTCGAGCTCCCTGATAGAGAGTGCCACTGGGACATAGGATGGGAATTTCAGCTCAATTACAATAAAACAGATTGGGAGCGCCTCGCAAGAGAGTTTGTCACCCCGACATGGCCAGACGGTGATGAAGACTTCGACAAGCACGCTGAAGACCCAGTTAGTGCCATCACTAAAGCGGTGAAGGCTGCAGTACCAACCAGGAGGAGGGTCGTGGCCGCCTCCCCGTCACCATGGTCAGCCGAACTATGGCAGATGCGTCAGTCGGTCAGGAGGGCGAGGAGGTACCACCAGCGAAGTGTCGTCTGGGAAGAGAATCAGAGATGGCTACAAATTTACAGGAATGCCGAGGAGGAGTTCCAAAGGAAACTCAAAAGGGTTAGACTCCAAAGCTGGGAAAAGTATGTTCAGAGGCAATTTGCTATAGATCCCTGGGGCATACCGTATAAGAGAAAAGATTAGGTCGCCCATGGTACTGCCAACTGTCTGGGATGCGAATCAGATGACAGGATCATGGCAGGAAACTGCAGAGGTCAATCTCCAGTCCCTGCTTCCGGATGACAAGGAAAAGGAGAGTACTGAAGAACGAGGCCTAATTCGGCAGGCTCTGCAGGAAGAGTACTAAAATAATACTGTGGTGTACCCTTTCTCGGAGATCGAGGTGGCGATGCACATCAAGTCACTTAAAAGGGGTAAAGCCCCAGGACCAGACAGCATCATAGTGGAGGTGGTGCAATATGTCGCTCCTCAACTAGTAACACGTCCAGCAAGAATCTACAACGACGCCCTGAGTCTCAGGACGTTTCCCACCATCTGGAAACAGGCTAATGTAGTAATCATTAAAAAAAAGGCGTTGATAAAGATCCAGAAGAGGTTAAGTCGTACTGACCTATATGTCTGTTGGACCTGCTGGAAAAATTGCTGGAGAGGTTGCTGGCTGACAGGCTGATGGCACACCGGGTACTCTGTGGGATGAGCACCAGGTAATTCAGCTTCCAGCCCGGGAGATCTGCGTCTGACGTCGTACTGCTAGTGTACCTGGTCGAATGATATTTCTAATTGTTTCAATTAACACTATAAATGATACAGTCGCCATTGCGGCCGAGGTCTGCGGGTCGTCCACACATAAGTACATAGTTGGCATCATGGTAGACATCAGCGGCGCCTTCGACAACCAGCGGTGGCCTTCGCTCTTCTCCCACTTGGGAGAGAAGGAGTGTCCAGGGCCGCTATGTGGATGTTTCAGGAGCTATTGTATGGATAGGGAGGTCTGGCTATCATCCCCTAGCGGGAGAGTGGGCAAAAAGATAACGAAGGGGTGTCCACAGGGCTCTGTCCTGGGACACTCTTTTGGAATGCCAATATGGAGCCTCTCCTTGACACCCTGGAGAACAGTGCAGATGTGCTAGAGGTGATAGCCTACGCTGATGACCACCTCCTGTTGGTTGGCGGCCGTAGCCGAGAGGAATTAGAACTGAAAATAGAAAGAACCATGACAATACTATCACAGTGGTGCCACAGAACCAAACAAAAAGTCATACCAAATAAATCCACCTATTTACTCTTAAAAGGCCAATTGTGCAGAAACCCTACAGTCAGGATAGATGGCACACCAGTAATACATCATCGGGGAGCAAGATACTTAGGAGTAGCACTAGATGAGAAATGTAGCTTCGCCCAGCACATTGAAGTCACAACACATAGGTCACTAGAGGTACTAAATAACCTCACTACGATAGGGCATAGGCGATTTCACCTCCCACCTAACCTCATCAAGTGGTACAACACAGCTACGGTCGCAGGTTCGAATCCTGCCTCGGGCATGGATGTGTGTGATGTCCTTAGGTTAGTTAGGTTTAAGTAGTTCTAAGTTCTAGGGGACTGATGACCACAGATGTTAAGTCCCATAGTGCTCAGAACCATTTTTTTTTTGGTGCAACACAATCCTCGCCTCCATCGTGGGCTACAGTTCTTGAGTCTGGGCCCACAGGCTCAAGAGGGTCGTTTCTTCTATGACCGTGAGGAGAGTGCAGCAGAACATGCTATTGCACTCAGTCGGGGCCTACCGTACATCTCCTGGGGGAGCATTGTTGATTGTGCCCCCTAGATGTAAAAATCAAGGATCAGGCCGCATGGTACCGAGTAAAAAAGGGGTAGACTGAAAAAACCAGGGACATTATGGGGGCCCGAGTGGGGGATAAACAATCAATCAAAAGAAATGGGATGGAACTTTGGCAAGAGATGTGGGATGGGGATGAGACAGGGAGAAGAACACACCAGCTATTACCAAACATCCAAGAACGATTAAGACTGAAGCATTTTCAGCCTAGTAAGGGACTGCTGCGCTTCCTCACGGGGCATGGCCCGTACCCAGAATATCCCTGCCGGTTCGGGAAAAGAGCGACACCCTCGTGTGACTGCGGTGCTGGGATAGGTACACCGGACCACGTGGTCTACGAGTGTCCCATTTTCGATGACGTTGCTGCAGAGTTAAGGAATTCACTGCCAAATACAGATACTTCCATCTAATCAGGAACCCAGTTACCTTCACGATCATCGATAGATTAGCCAGCGAGGTATCCGCCAAAGTCCTGAGAGAATATCGTAGGGAGATAGAGTAACGACAGAGCCAAAACGTGACATTACGCACCATCCCATTCCGCCAGGATGCGTACTGGTCGACCGCCGTGACGATCGTGATCCGTCGCGTCCAGGACTAGGGAGAGGGTGCGAACTTACCGACTATAGACAAAGCACACCGATTATTACTTAGTAGATAAAATTACTAGTAGGAAATAGATAATAGGATATTTTAAAAGACCTGCAGCGATTTTCTAAAGGCCAGCCCAGTGCCAGGGGCACGCCCACTGGGATTAGCTTGGTGGGCACAGCCAAGAGACAGGTTCATATTTCTACTGGCACACATGTAACGCTGCAGGATGTAGTTTTTAGTAGAATAGGGTAGAGGAGATAGCATGGTAGGTTAACAGTAGGTCAACTACTAATAATACCCACAGAGTAACTAACCTTCCATCCTGCAGTTGATACTAACAACAAGTAGATAAAGTCTTGGTAAACGCTGCTGAAAGTTACTAATTTTGTATGTTACTTCGACCCACTAATGTCTTAGGTCGTGGGTTATTTTGTATGATATTGGTTTTGATGAATAAAGATTAAAAATAAAAATAAAGAAAGAGTAAATCAAACAAGATATCACCAGTCACTTATCTTCTAATACACTGCAATTTCTCGGGAAGACCTGGCGCAGCACCCCCAAATCGCTCTCCCGAACCGTCCACTGCCAGCCGCTTCAACGGACGCAGGAAGGCGCGCCGATCTTCCGTCTCACGGCGTCGCAGCTCGCACCGGCCAGACTGATGTCGTGGGTTGACTCCTTTTGCTCTCGTGTCGACCGCGAAGTCACTACCCTTCGCTATACGCCGCGGCCCACTGGACTCACGTGGCGACCTCACATGCGCCGACGCTCAAGACGGACAAGTCGTCTTGTGTCTCAGTGCGCGACCGACCAAGCGATCGATCCAACCGCGACCATTGCCTGAGCAAACTCGAACAGATTGGCGGCCTAACGCGCAGACTCAGACGCAGGAACTAAGCCCCGACCGAGCGACCACTCGCTTTCTCTTACTGGCGGAGTGGAAAGACTATTTTGCCGGCTTTAAAGGTTGATCCGACGACAGACAGACATTAACTGCCTCACAAATGCGGACGAGACACAGACTACCAAGCTGGGGACGAAAGACTGACCCAGACTGAAAGACTGGCGAGCTCATGCACGTGAACAGGCAACCTTTCCCCTGTCCCACCAGAGAGAGACACCAAAGCTGCGATTGCCACAGCGGCGCCACCGCTAGAAACGGAGGGCGACTGCTTCACACTACGCGCTGCGGCGCGCTCTTCAAAACAGCAGTTTTTACCGCGGCTCAACCCTGCTGACAGATAATACCTGAAACTTGAAATTCTGTGCACACGCTTGACACTGTAGATCTCGGAATATTCAATTCCGTTACGGTTTCCGTAACGAAATGCCCCATGTGGCTAGTCTGTTAATTCGGATCGTGCGGCCACAACAGCTGGACAACATTTTCACGTGAATCACCTGAGTACAAACGATAGCTCTGCTACTTCACCGCCCTTTTATACCTTGTGTACGCGATAGTACCGTCATCTGTCTATGAAGGGCTTATTTTAATAGTGGTACAGGTCCATTTTTGTTCATATTGAGATACAGGGTCCTAAAGTTAAATGGGCGCTGAAAAATCTGCAGTTGAGATACCACAAATATTCAAGCATATGGCTTTCTTTCTGTTCGTTTGGCTCATTAAATTTAGAAGCATTATAGACAGAAGTGAAGGTAATGGACTTGTACCACTATTGAAATAAGCCCTTCATATGTGCATATCGCTATTCCCTGACTTCGTCGACTCAGTGTAGAACAGAAGTTGTGCAGTTGCACTGCACCTTTCTTCTAGCATTGGTGGGTGGTATAAGGACAGTCGATCTTTGGCTCAGTTTATATTGCCTTAAGATTAAATCCGTTTTCCATTTCCATTGAACAACGAAAGTTATTTCATTACCTCATATCTCACTAAAAGTTGTCAGATCGCATTGTTGTTGACTCATTGGGTCAAATTTCTTACAAAGCGGAATATTTTCAGGGCGTTAAAATTAGAGACATACGTTATAAGATAGTGGCAACTTTCGGACTCTTATACAATTTGCGGTGGGGTGGGTTATGATATTTTTCGTTCGTCGCAGTGCTCAACATTGAATGTCCGCCTATCTCAGTACGGCGTCCGCTCGCTGTCCCTTTTCTCTGCAAGCGTAGATACTCACTAGATAACGAAAAAGCAACATTGAAGAAAGACGTCGCCTAATATCTATCCTGCAAAGTCCGCGTAAACTCTAGTAGTATTTCAGGCCCTGCAATCTCTCATTTATAGTGACTTCGTGCGCTAATATCATGCATTTAACTGAAATGAACGTCCTACAGTGTTTGGACTAGTAAAGTTTATTGCTGAATAGCAAGAGTTTAAGCGCTACGAAGTTCGCATTTAGTGAAAAACTGTTCTGTCGTTCTTAATGTTCAGTCAAACAATAAACATCACAAGCAAAGCAGCCAGAATTTTACCCAAGTCCGACCCGATCGATGACGTGATCTCAATGTCACAGATCCGCTACTATAAATGAGTATCACATTTGGTCCTTTTCAGTGGGTTTCTTTAAAAGAAACTGCTGCTCGCCAAATACTCCATAAATGATTACAGAACACACCACGCAGAAGGCTCACAAAGGACCAAAAGTTCACATGCTCGGAACTTTCCAACACAACAATCCAAAAACTCCAAAATTTCTTCAAACTGTCCGTAACTGCAACGTCTTCCAGTACGACTCGTTTTAAACGTGCGGCATTCAATAATTTTTATCTTACACATAATGAACACAGAGACATTTAACATGACGTTTGCGCGTCCAAAACTGGCGAGCAGCTGTCACGACACAGCATATCCAACCAGTTGTGCACGGGAACTACATAGTTCTGATTGGCTGATCAGTCTGACGGACCAAAATGATCCTTCGAGATCATGCTCGCGGCAAAACTCGCCTAAGCCAATCACTATTCAGAAACGCATATGAGTCTTCCAAAATGCAAATACTAACACAATGTATAATACAACAAAACGGAAATAAAATTAATCTTGAAAACAATTTCTAAAACGATTGCACTTTAAATTCATTTTCTGGCTGCGTTCTTACGAAAGCAATCGCACCTAAACATACGTCATCAGCAAAGTGGGTAAAACACATCTTTCCCACGTTCCAGTTATGTAATGTTGTTCATAACATAATATTGATTTTTTTTAACATATGTCCCACACACACACTCTCACTCAT
Organism: Schistocerca piceifrons; assembly: GCF_021461385.2. Lineage (NCBI taxonomy): Eukaryota > Metazoa > Arthropoda > Insecta > Orthoptera > Acrididae > Schistocerca > Schistocerca piceifrons. Next base: position 94,383,438 of record NC_060138.1, on the reverse strand, counting down.
TCCCATATATTCACACAACAGCATCATAAACAGATATTAATTTTTCCTGAATTTTGATCTATGAAATGAAAAGTAATTAACGTTTTGAAAATAAAAATCCAAATAAATTGATTGGATACCTCCAGAACTCTGTTAATGATTTCAAATGATAACAAAAGACAAACTGTTGTTGTTCCGAACTGAATTTTGCACTCTGAGTGTCGGTTTGGGGTTTTTTTATGTAAGTTTCTGAATCTCCGAAACAGCTTATGTACAGCTTTGAAATTTGGAGGAGATCTTCTGAGTAACAAAAAATAGTATATTAAGTTTGAATATAATCAGTTAATATTTAATATGTTTTATTTATATTCGTAGGGGTAGCTGAGAAGGCCCTATGGGAACCCTGAAACGTGACGGCTAACGGGGCTCTGGTGAAGCTGCGATAGGCCTAGCAAGCCAGTAGTGGATAAATCAACTGCTTTCAAAAAGGGAACATGCCTCGGATCACGGAACGGATTTAAAGGAAACGGACCAAGCAATGGAAAAGGATTACGAGATGGTTTACGGCTGGGCACCTTAAACATAAGGACTCTAACTGGGAAGTTAGAAGAAATTGTAGAAATGATGGAAAGGAGGAAATTGGACATCTTGGGACTTGCTGAGACTAGGTGGAGAGGAGTTGGTGAAAAACCACTAAGTAAAGGATGTAAACTGTACTGGATAGGGAATGAGAGGGGAAGAAATGGAGTGGCAATAGTGGTCAGAGAGGGTCTGCAGGAGGAGGTGGAAGGTATCAATGATCGAATGATAAAAGCCAGAGTACGAGTGAAAGGAAAAAGCATTGAAATCATCCAAGCATATGCCCCACAGGTGCGGTGTACAAAAAAGGAGAAGGAGGAATTTGAAGATGACATGCAAAAGCAGCTAAATGGAGGAAATCAGATTATAATAGGGGACCTCAATGCACATGTTGGCACAGACAGGAAAGGATTCGAGGAGATAATGGGACCAGAGGGCCGGGGGAACCGAAATAGAGAAGGAAAATTGTTGCTGGAATTCTGCAAGAGGAATGGGCTGGCGATCGCAAATTCGTGGTACAAGAAGAGGAGTAGTCACAAAATAACTTGGTACAGTGGGGACTGGTCCCAAACTTCAGTAGTAGACTATGTACTAGTGGATAGGCAGATGATGAGCAGCCTCACAGATGTTAAGGTCATACCATCTGAGGCCTTAGACAGCGACCATCGGCTGTTGGTAGCCACCCTAAGAGAGAAAAAAGATAGGAGGGCAACAGATATACAGGAGAAAAGGTTGAAGACATGGATGCTGAAAGAGGATGAACGGAGGACCCAGTACCAGACACTGATCAGGAAGAAGCTGCCAAAGGAAGATCAGAGAACAGTGGAAGAAGAATGGGGCGATTTTAAGAGGGCTCTAGTTGAGGCAGCTGAGACTGTGTGCGGAAGAACTAGCACAAAGAGGAGAAGTAGGGAAACCCCATGGTGGAACAACATATGTAAAGAGGCAGTACTTCGAAAGAACAAAGCCTTCAGAGAATGGTTCCAGACCCGAACAGAGGAAGCTAGGGTAAAATATAAGGAAAGCAAGAAAGCGGCACAGACCATAGTAAGGGCGGAGAAGAAGAAGTGGATGGAAAAATGGACAAGAATGTTAGAAGAGGACAGTGAAGGGAACAAAAAAGTACTTTACACCATGGTAAGAAATAAGAGGAATGACAGAAGCGAGTGCCTGAGGATCATGGATAATAATGGAAGAGTTGTGGAGGAAATGCATGAGCTCAAAAAGATTTGGAAGGAGTACTTTGAAGATCTGTTGAATGCTGCCAAGCAGGTAACTAACAGCGATGGAGAGCCTAAGGCAGCAGACGATTATAATAGTGGGGAAATTGATGATCTAACTTGGAATGAAGTGGAAGAAGCCATAAAGAGGATGAAAGGGGGCAAGGCACCAGGTTGGGACGAAGTAACAGTGGATATGATACGAGCAGCAGGAGAAGTAGGAACCCAGTGGCTATACAGAGTGCTGAGGGTGGTGTGGAAGGAGAACAGAATTCCTGAGGATTGGAAGAAAGGAATTATAGTCCCGATCTTCAAGAAAGGGGATAAAAGGAGATGTGAGAACTACAGAGGAATCACCCTGCTATGCCACTGTGGAAAAATCTATGAAAAGATGCTGGAGAAGAGAATAAGAAGCAGTATTGAAAGTAGACTGCAAGAGGAGCAGTACGGTTTCAGACCGGGAAGATCAACAACGGACCTCATATTTGCGGTAAGGCAACTGCAGGAAAGGCACTATGAGTACGGGAAGGACTTAATCATGGCCTTTTTGGATATTGAGAAGGCGTATGATAGTATCTGTAGGGACAAGCTCTGGGATGTGCTGAACGCAAAAGGGATAGATGAAGAGATTACACGAAAAGTCAGAAAAATGTATGAGGGAAGTGAGAGTTGTGTGAAAGTGGGGAGGGAACGTACTGCATGGTTCAAGCTGGAAAATGGGCTGCGACAGGGAAGTGCACTTTCGCCTTTATTGTTTATTATTGTTATGGATGAAATCCTACAGCAAGTATCAGATGCAATTGGAGATCATAAAATGAAAGCAGTGCTTTTTGCCGATGACCTGATGTTATGGGGAAATTGCGTGAAGGAGGTGCAAGAGCAGTTAGATGCATGGGAGGCAACGGCAGCACAATATGGAATGCATTTCTCTGCAAAGAAAAGTGAAATAATCGTCACAACAAGGAAGAAGAATAGGCCAAATGTGGATATAACTTGTGGAGGGGAAAAACTACAAGTGGTAGAGAACTTCAAGTACCTGGGAAGCGTGATTGAAAGTAAGGGGGGAAACACAATGGAAATAAATGAAAGATGCAGAAAAGCAGGGCAGTTCTACAAATGCATTAGGGGGCTTATTTGGAGCAAGGAGGTGCCACAGAAATCCAAGGGAATTATATACCGAACCTACTTTGTCCCCATATTGACATACGGAAGTGAGACATGGGTAATGCACAAAAGCGACAAAAGTAGAATACAGGCTAGTGAAATGAAGTTCCAGAGGAGCAGGTTGGGTGTAACAAGACGAGACAGATTGCGAAATTTGTATGTGAGGGAAAGACTAAAGGAGGAACCAGTACAGGACAGGATAGAAAAATCAAGACTGCAGTGGTATGGACACATGAAGAGAATGGATGAGGGAAGAATTCCAAAGAGGATGTTTGATCTGCAACTGGAGGGGAAGAGGCCCAGAGGAAGACCAAGAGATAGATGGGTGAAGGGAGTGAAGGAATGTGTGGTGAGAAGAAGAGAGAACTGGACGAAGGTGGAAGAGGGGGAATGGTGGAAAGACAGAACACGGTGGAGAGGCTTGTGTTCCCGACAGACCCAGCCAGTGGCTGGAAACTGTCCAAGATGATGATGACGTAGGGGTATGAATATACGGTTGTTCTAAGTGACACAGCAGACCGTTCTCACGCTGCTTAAGAATCATCGCAACTCCTCTTCTCGCTTATACAGGGTGTTTCAAAAATGACCGGTATATTTGAAACGGCAATAAAAACTAAACGAGCAGCGATAGAAATACACCGTTTGTTGCAGTATGGTTGGGACAACAGTATATTTTCAGGCAGACAAACTTTAGAAATTACAGTAGTTACAATTTTCAACAACAGATGGCGCTGCAAGTGATGTGAAAGATATAGAAGACAACGCAGTCTGTGGGTGCGCCATTCTGTACGTCGTCTTTCTGCTGTAAGCGTGTGCTGTTCACAACGTGCAAGTGTGCTGTAGACAACATTGTTAATTCCTTAGAACAGAGGATTTTTCTGGTGTTGGAATTCCACCACCTAGAACACAGTGTTGTTGCAACAAGACGAAGTTTTCAACGGAGGTTTCATGTAACCAAAGGACCGAAAACGATACAATAAAGGATCTGTTTGAAAAATTTCAACGGACTGGGAACGTGACGGATGAACATGCTGGAAAGGTAGGGCGACCACGTACGGCAACCACAGAGGGCAATGCGCAGCTAGTGCAGCAGGTGATCCAACAGCGGCCTCGGGTTTCCGTTCGCCGTGATGCAGCTGCGGTCCAAATGACGCCAACGTCGACGTATCGTCTCATGCGCCAGAGTTTACACCTCTATCCATACAAAATTCAAACGCGGCAACCCCTCAGCGCCGCTACCATTGCTGCACGAGAGACATTCGCTAACGATATAGTGCACAGGATTGATGACGGCGATATGCATGTTGGCAGCATTTGGTTTACTGACGAAGCTTATTTTTACCTGGACGGCTTCGTCAATAAACAGAACTGGCGCATATGGGGAACCGAAAAGCCCCATGTTGCAGTCCCATCGTCCCTGCATCCTCAAAAAGTACTGGTCTGGGCCGCCATTTCTTCCAAAGGAATCATTGGCCCATTTTTCAGATCCGAAACGATTACTGCATCACGCTATCTGGACATTCTTCGTGAATTTGTGGCGGTACAAACTGCCTTAGACGACACTGCGAACACCTCGTGGTTTATGCAAGATGGTGCCCGGCCACATCGCACGGCCGACGTCTTTAATTTCCTGAATGAATATTTCGATGATCGTGTGATTGCTTTGGGCTATCCGAAACATACAGGAGGCGGCGTGGATTGGCCTCCCTATTCGCCAGACATGAACCCCTGTGACTTCTTTCTGTGGGGACACTTGAAAGACCAGGTGTACCGCCATAATCCAGAAACAATTGAACAGCTGAAGCAGTACATCTCATCTGCATGTGAAGCCATTCCGCCAGACACGTTGTCAAAGGTTTCGGGTAATTTCATTCAGAGACTACGCCATATTATTGCTACGCATGGTGGATATGTGGAAAATATCGTACTATAGAGTTTCCCAGACCGCAGCGCCATCTGTTGTTGAAAATTGTAACTACTGTAATTTCGAAAGTTTGTCTGCCTGAAAATGTACTGTTGTCCCAAGCATATTGCCACAAACGGTGTATTTCTATCGCTCCTCGTTTAGTTTTTATTGCCGTTTCAAATATACCGGTCATTTTTGAAACACCCTGTAGCAACTGCAGGCTCTTTCCGTTCAGACACAGACAGTGTTCCATGCGAGTCTCATGCAGCCTCCGTGACCCCTGGCGCCATTCACGAAAGATCTCGTAGGTGCGGCCAGCACACACCCGCCTCCGCAATGACGTCATTCGCTACCCAAGACTGACGCCTTCGCTAGAGGCAGGCAGCACAGTAGCGCGTCTCTGTGCCAAACTCGGCTGGCGGTGGCAGGCGCCGCCTTAGGCAGAGGCGGAGCTAAGCTACTTAACTCTGCCCTCACAGGCATCGCCTGCTTACACGATTCACGGAAGAGATTCGAAAGTTGCTGAACACAGTTTAGATCAGCGGTCATCAAACTACTTTCCTCAAAGGCAAATACTGTCGTTATTGTGGTGCGGCTCCTCGGGCTGCATACATATCGATCTTACTATTAATTGGTAGGGCATATAAATTATCATGTTATGAGCTCCCAACAATAGCTATAGTAAATTTAAACATAGCTGCGCTACAGCAACGGTTCCACGTAATCAGATTAAGAGCAGCCGACCAGTTGCAAAGGATAAAGTAATCTTTACCTAGGTTTCAATAGATATAAATCAATCTTCTTCAGAAGACGGCCTGGGGACAATGAACATCGTAATATATATTAAGGTATGAAACATGAGTCAAGAATAAAGTTTAACATATATTAGGAAAATATTGTATTACAAGATGTGAGTAGGATTCCTGGTACTTACAGTATTATAATAACATGAAGTGACATGTCCTTATCGTTTAGACAAACATCTGCACAGTTTCATTAGTCACATAAAATATAGCCCTGAGAACAACTTCCATGTACCTATTTTATTTGTCTGACAAACCCTGTTCTCAGGGCTATATTTTATGTGACTAATGAAACTGTGCAGATGTTTGTCTAAACGATAAGGACATATCACTTCATGTTATTATAATACTGTAAGTACCAGAAATCCTTCTCACATCTTGTAATACAATATTTTCCTAATATATGTTAAACTTTATTCTTGTCTCATGTTTCATACCTTAATATATATTACGATGTTCATTGTCCCAAGGCCGTCTTCTGAAGAAGATACATTTATATCTATTGAAACCTAGGTAAAGATTACTTTATCCTTTGCAACTGGTCGGCTGCTCTTAATCTGATTAGCTATAGTAAAGGTGTGAGAAGCTGGCTGCCGGCCACCAAGAACCGGCCATTAAAAGTTGGCACCATCCGGAACAGAACACTTCGTGTCGACCGTTCTCTTTCTCACAATGCTCTGGTGCCGGCAGAGGTTCGAGTCCTCCCTCGGGCGTGTGTTTGTCTGTTTGTCCTTAGGATAATTTAGGTTAAGTAGTGTGTAAGGCTAGGGACTGATGACCCTAGCAGTTAAGTCCCATAAGATTTCACACACATTTGAACATTTGAACTCAGAATGCCGCCGCGTTCAACGACACCAAAGTTGTGACACTGAATTTCCTCACGAAGTTTTCGTGCGTTGTCTGTGTGATTCATAATAATAATATTACTTGCAGGGGTTGGACGAAAATATGGAAACAGTACGAAAAACGCGTGACTGAACGTAAATGCAGATGGTAGCCAAGAACGCGAGTTGCGCTGTTTTATTCGACGACGAACGGCACCTGTTGAAAGTGTTACTTGTGATGAGAACAGCGTTCGTGAGTGCTCAATGTCGGACTTAGTGAATATTAGTGTGGGTAAACTGTTTGCACTCGCATGATGAGTGCCTCCGTAAACAAGGCAGCCGAAGTGTTTGGCGCTTCCAGAGGCACGGTATCGAACATTTATACCGCGTTCAGGGGAAGCGGGAAAACATGATCCGCTACGCCACAACGCGGACAATAGTGTGTGTCGTGTGATAGTGATACACTGTGGAGGAAGATTGTTACGAGAAATAGGTAAACAACAGCTGGAAAAGTCACTGGAGAACTGAATGTCGTACTCGTGAACTGTGTCAGCACCAAATCTACACAAAGAGAGCGCCACAGACAGGAAATTGCAGGCCGAACTGTAATTCCAGATCCCTTCATTACTGATGCAAATTTCCCAAGACATGTTGCCGAAGTCATAAAACCTGCACTATGGAGCCATTGGAGGAAGTAATTTGGTCGGATGTGTCTTGCTTCACGCTGCTTCCAGTTTCTGCTCGAGTTTACGTCCCAAACGTAATCATGCTGGCTGCTCGATGATGATTTGGGAAGCCATATCGTGGTATTACGTAAGACAATGGTTATTGTCTGTCGTCGCTTACTGCCAAGTACAATGTGGTCATTTCGAGTAATCAGTTTCATCCCTTGGCGCTATGTATGTTCCCCAGTGGTGTCAATGTGTTCCAAGATGACAGGACTCATGTTTACAATGCTGGTTTTGTGAGGACAAGGATGAATTGCCGCATCTCCACTAGCTACCACAGCCAGCAGATTTCAGTGTTACTGACAAGTGAACCTCCCCATCGCAGCCCCCTCAGATTTAGTTATAAGTTGGCACAGTGGATAGACATTGAAAAACTGAACACAGATCAATCGAGAAAACAGGAAGAAGTTGTGTGGAACTATGAAAAAAATTAGTAAAATATACAAACTGAGTAGTCCATGCGAAGATAGGCAACATCAAGGACACTGGGGGTCTAGGTGCGGCGTGGTCCCGTGGTTAGCGAGAGCGGCTATGGAACGAGAGGTCATAGGTTCAAATCTTCCTTCGAGTGAAAAGTTTACATTTTTATTTTCAGTTCATGTGACAAACTCTTATGTATTCACCACTATTTTGGGAGTGATTATCACATCTACAAGAAAACCTAAATCGGGCCAGGTAGAAGAATGTTTTTACCCATTCGCTAAGTGTACAAGTTAGGTGGGTCGACAACATATTCCTGTCATGTGACGCACATGCCGTCACCAGTGTCGTATACAATACATCAGACGTGTTTTCCCGTGGAGGAATCGGTTGACCTATGACCTTGCGATCAAATGTTTTCGGTTCCCATTGGAGAGGCACGTCCTTTCGTCTACTAATCGCACGGTTTTGCGGTGCGGTCGCAAAACGCAGACACTAAACTTATTGCAGTGAATAGAAACGTCAATGAACGAACGGACAGATCATAACTTTGCGAAAATAAAGAAAATAAAATTTTCAGTCGAGGGAAGACTTGAACCAAGGACCTCTCGTTCTGCAGTTACTCACGCTAACCACGGGACCACGGCGTTGCTGAGCTCGCATCTTCCTTGATGTTGCCTATCTTGCACATGGACTACTCAGTTTGTATATTTTACTAATTTTTTTCACGGTTCCACACAACTTCTTCCTGTTTTCTCGATTGATTTGTGTTCAGTTTTTCAAGGCCTATCCACTGTGCGAACTTATAACTAAATCTGAGGGGGTTGCGATGGGGAGGTTCCCTTGTGAGCCTTTTTGGTCTGCTTTGGACAGAAGGGTGCGAGATCGCTATCCACCTCGTTATCTGACCGTGCCACTATTTTGCTGGGACAGTGGCATAAGATTCACTTGAAAACAATGCAGGAGCCGTATTTATCCATTCCGAGACGACTGGAAGTTGTTTCGAACAGCAACGGGTTTTTCTACACCGTATCAGCTATGGTAATGTGTTGTGCTTCTCGTGCTTCCGCGTTTCCGTCCACCCCTCAGTACTTTTCCATGCATTGTGAGCCGCGATCCCAAATGTTTATTAATTGTTTTCAGTGCCATTATTCTTCTACTCATGATATTGTATCACAACAATGTACAGGATGGCAGCCAGTCAAGGAATATTTTAGGGAATTAGTTTAAAAAATTTACTTCAAAGGTCCAGTGCAATCTTTACAGATTTTCTCCCAGAGTAATTCACGCCGTGTCTACGTGACACAAGTCGCTTGCCTTTCAAAACCGAGGCGGTTCTGACCTGTTAAAGCTGCTGACAGGAGACGTCCCGAGACCTCTGCTGAAACTGCTGGTGAATTCACGCCATTGGTGTTAGCCAATAGCGTGCACGGGATACCGATCACGTGTGTGAACGCTGGAGTCTGTGCGGAACACAGTTGCCTCTCTCTCTTGTAATCCAGACCTCGAGCAGAACAGACGTCTTTTTGGAAAGCACAGCCTCTGGCTCTGCTCTTCGCGACCGGCCACCAGCGTAAGTCAACATGAACCGCTTCCTTCCCTTGCCCATTTCATTTAATTGTTCGACGTTCTATACTGGCCTAAACCTGCTAACTTCCGACCCTAGGTGCGCCTTTTGTACTCCGTACATCGAAATACATCCTCTTTATTGTATTTAATTCCCTGTTTTGTCATTCAACGGTAAACCTGCATGCCCACTATCAAATCCTGACACTCGACCTCCCGCACACTGCCGCCACAAGGCATATTTAACAATCTTCTTCCCTCTCCCCTGCCACTTTATACATTAACATTGGTGTCAGAAGTTTCTCACCCCATCAAAAAACCACGTACTCTTTTACATTTGTTGTCAGAAGTGGGATGTAACAATTATATCCCCCCCCCCCCATTCCCGGCAAGAAACTCTTCTATTACAGCCTTAATTTAATTTTATATTCCGTGCTACATATATGTACCGAATTTGATGATGCCCGTGTCTATAATACGGATCCACAAACGCAGGTTACCTCCGTGCCTAGATTTATACCGTAACAGCTGATCGATACGCGTCGCCACGCTGTTTACCTCTCTTCCCCTGGGGTAGGTGGCGAGCTTCACTTACCTCACAGCGGAATCCCCCAACGTCAGTCGAACGGTCATGATGGTGAAGGGGCTAAGCACCAGTTTTTCATCCGTTATATTTTCTGCTTCGTTATGTGGATAACGAACAGGGCTTTTACATACTAAAAGAGCTATCTACAATATGGCAAACATAGATGCTAAGAAGGCCAATCAATGGAGTACGAGGAAGCTCCCTTGACTTGTTTATGCTAAATGGAGTAAGCGCAGAACGTGTTATACGATTTGGCTATATTGGACATAGAGATCATACACTTTCTCATCCTCCTGCCGTTTACCGAGCGAGGTGGCGCAGCGGTTAGCACAATGGACTAGCGTTCGGGAGTACGACGGTTCAGTCCAGCGTAGAGCCATCCCAATTTAGGTTTTCCGTGATTTATCTAAATCGCTCGAGGCATCCGGGATGGTTCCTTCGAAAGGGCACGGCCGACTTCCTTCCCCATCCTTACCTAATCCGACGAGACCGATGACCACGCCGTTTGGTCTCTTCCACCAAACAACCCAACCCAATCTTGTTGCCACTACCCTAGCTACACACCACACTCCTCCTCACCTTCTGTCTTTCCCATCTTCTGTACTCCTATCACCCACGCCAATCCGTACCTTCATCATCATTCTGTCGTTTCGTAGCCTGTCTCTTGCTTGCCATCATTGGCGTGGTGCCAACAAGTCAATAGAACACAAATATTACGTCGATCGATAAGTTCGTAGCGTTATTTATAACTTCAATAATTACAAGAGGTACACATTAGAGAAACTTTCAGCAATAATATATTCTCCTTCACTATTTACAATAGTCTTCCAACGCTGGGACCGAGCGAGGTGGCACAGTGGAGTCGCATTCGGGAGGACGATGGTTCAACCCGCGTCCGGCCATCGTGATTTAGCTCTTCCGTGATTTCCCTAAATCTCTCCAGGTAAATGCCGGGATGGTTCCTCTGAAAGGGCACGGCCGAATTCCTTCCCCGTCCTTTCCTAATCCGATGAGACCGATGACCTCGGTCTCTTCCCCCAAACAGCCCAACCCAACCCAACCCAACACTGGGAAAGCTTCTCGATTCCACCACCGTTGAAATCACGTGATTTTGAGGCGAAGAACTAATCGAGCAATGTTCGGAGCACATTTGCGTCCAGAAAGGACGTTACTTGAAGGTTGTTCGATAGAGAGCGGAAGAGATGAAAATCTGAGAGTGCAACATCAGGTGAAGAATATGGGCGAAGAATGACTTCCCAACCAACTTCTCTATAGCGTTTTTTGTCAGTCTAGCCAAACGAGGGCGGGCGTTATTGTGGAGTAGCATCACTTCATGCAGTCTTCCCGTCGATGTTTTTGGAAGTCATCTGCAAGAGTCTCAATTGTTTACAATAAAAGTCAGCAGTGGTTTTTACACCTCGGGGAAGCAATTTGTAGTACACGACACCGTCGTTGTTCCACCATTACCTTTTGTGGATGCGCGCAGGTTTCTGTACGGGGAGTTGCGCTTCCTTTGGCCTCAGTCATTCCTCTCTTTTCCCTACGTTAGCATAAATACATAGTTTACCGTCACGAGTAAAGTTAGAGGATAGGAATGGTTGGTGTTGTTCAAGACCCAGCTGATGATGAACAAGCAGAGATGCCATATGGGTACCCGATGATATTTGCGATTATTGCTTAAAGCATTCAGCACCCGTACACCCGATTTATGAACCTGCATACAAATGTCTCACGGAGATGGAACGATCATAGTTCATCACATCTACCAGTTCTGGATTACACTGACATGAATCGTTGTGGACTAATGCATTTAAACGATTTTAATCAAACCCCGAAGGTCCTCTGAATGGGGGGAGTGAATAACGTGAAAATGATCGCCCTCAGTGATTTTATCGCCAGACATGGTGTAAATGTTTCTTGCTGCCCTCGCTACTGTCACCTCTCTATTGAACTGAAAAAAAAAAAAATACGTCGGAAATGCCCCGAGCTGCGCGGGATTAGCCGAGCGGTCTGGGGCGCTGCGGTACTGGACTGTGCGGCTGATCCTGGCGGAGGTTCGATCGAGTCCTCCCTCGGGCATGGGTGTGTGTGTTTGTCCTTAGGATAATTTAGGTTAAGTAGTGTGTAAGCTTAGGGACTGATGACCTTAGCAGTTAAGTCCCATACGATTTCACACACATTTGCACATTTGAACAAACGTTCCGATTTCGTCACTTGGCACTCCATTTTCTAGCGTCCACAGCTGCACTCACTACCTCCAAGTGACAAAATGGCAATACAGAAAGTCAAATAGCAGTAGTAAACTACAAATAAAGACTGACAATAGATAAATAACCTAATAGATAGCGTATTACCAACATCCAAAACAAAAACACTACGTAATTGTGCATAACGCAATACTTAATTTCTTGGCACAGATTTTTACCATGTGACCGTGACTTCACAGTTATTCGAGACTAGAGGGAAGGAAGGAAGCAATTTTTGTGAATGGTGTGATGAAAAAAACAGCAATAGCTTGCAATAAACAACCATTAAAGCGTTCGGATGAAAGGAATTTGTGGTGTCACCGCCAGACACCACACTTGCTAGGTGGTAGTTTTAAATCGGCCGCGGTCCATTAGTACATGTCGGACCCGCGTGTCGCCACTTTGAGTGATCGCAGACCGAGCGCCACCACACGGCAGATCTAGAGAGACGTACTAGCACTCGCCCCAGTTGTACGGACGACGTAGCTAGCGATGCACTCTGACGAAGCCTCGCTCATTTGCAGAGCAGATAGTTAGAATAGCCTTCAGCTAAGTCAATGGCTACGACCTAGCAAGGCGCCATTAGTAACATTGCATGTATCTACAGAGTCTCACTTATATCATCAAGAACGATGTACCACAATGATGGATTAAAGTTAAGTATTCCAGAAGCTACGTACTTTTCTTTATAGCATTCATTACGTATCCTGTTTCAGACCTATCTCTAGCCTGCGTGAGTTAACGCGTGCCTTCCGGCTACTTCCGTGGCGTGGCTGTCTTGCTACGCCACAACAGAATCTATTGTATGAACTTTTAGCAAACAACTGACGTGTTCATTAACACTACTAAGGTTCTGCCTCACGAGTAAAAATCAACATGTTTGCTGTAATTCAGGAAAACTGACATTTGACTGGAATAGAGAGATTTGAAATGATACAAGTCGTGACAAAACGGTGGCGAAGTGAAGATCGTTGAAAACTATCGCATCCACTGAGGTCCTGGCGCAAAAGGAACGTCTTGAGAGAAGAAAAGAGGCGTCAGAAGTATCATGGAATACCTACTAGATTTGCACAAACAGTTTTATAGTACATTATGCCAAGACTGAACAACAGAATGATTACTAGACGTAGAAAATTACAAAGCTTGCAATTTTAAAATGTTGCCGTCTCCGGATTTTTCTTAGTTACCGAGCAAGAAAAATGCACTCTTCACAGCTCTTAACGTTAGTTGCCTTTTTTGGACACGGCTCTTACCTATTAGATGCATATTATTGTAAAATAGGGCTGAGAACTGCGGGCCGCGGTTTGACGACCACTGATTTTGATGCTCCCGGCTTAGAATCAAGTTTTATACTCTCTACGACTTCGCCCTCCCTCATACCGTAACATTTCAGAGTGCTACAGGACACTCGAATATGATGAGAAGCAGGAACAATGAATGCCATGGATGCTGAAAGATCTTGCGCATTCAATAATTCCAATGAGATGCACCCCTTGTTATTTTACGTGTGTAGCCTATGCTAAAATACTGTGATAAAGTCATCATCGTTGACGCCCGTGTTCACTGCACAAACTCACTACCGTTTTAACGAAAGGTTGTGAGGTCAAATTTCGTCCTGTAATGTATGTGAACCTTTAGATTTTAAATGTTCCTTTGTGTTCATACTCAGGCAGCACTAAAAATTAAAATGGATCTATTTCAGTCTCTCTTCTTTTATGGCCTCCCATATCCTACCATCAAGCACGAATTGAAGAGAAATTGACAACACAGTAACGTTTTTTTTTGTTTCTTTTTTTTTTAAAATAATAGCTTACACCGTTTTATTGTCACTTGGTTAAAATATCTCTTTCTAACAGTAACAGATCACTCTCATGTATAATGTGACACTATTAAGCGTATGCATGGCAAATTACACCTGAGGATGATATGTTTCTGATCGCAATTGGTTGTTTACGAAAATGAGAAGACAGCTGTGGGTAAATAATGAGTTTCCTAAAATTTCTGGAAGCTGTAAAACATCGGCCCTGAAAATAATGTAGTAAGTTATGTTTGGCAGTTAGTTGTCTAAGGGAGAGTGTAATGTAGTGGCATTAATTTCAAGTGTTCGGTGGGTCAGCTTATAGAGTTGCTTCCAATCGATCGTATCTCATTCGAGGTTTCATCTAGTCGAATGGCCTTGGCACCGGAATTTAATGCTGAATTTAAGTCAGCTCTTAACTTTTGTAAGATTTTTAATATCTCTTTGAGTGTTTTGTCACACTGAGGCAGACGTTTTTTACACATCATTTCTCTTGACCTTTTGTAATTCTTGTTGAGGCCATATCATTATCATATCTTGCTGGGAATTACTATAATAAATATGTAAACTATTTCCCAGTCCGTTTTGCAACCACTTAGTATGCTTCTACTGACCTCTAACTATCCATTGTATGTATAGTTTTATTATAATGCAGCCCCCACCGCGTCCACGTAGGTTAAGACAAAGAAAGGGCAGATTAATATCTAGTTCACGAAGTATAACACAAAGACCCACAATAACACCATATGAAATCCCAAACTGCAAACATATGTATTTCAACGTGACTATATCGGGGTTGGACAAAAGTATGGAATCACGTTGAGAAGTACATGCCTGATCATAAATGCAGACGCCAGTCAAGAATACCCGTTGCGCTGTTGTATCTGACCACGAACGACACCTGTGCATTGTCATCAGTACGTTGCATGTATCAGTTGTGGTCAGAGCAGTGTTCTGTGATATGTGAGTGTGTTGCGTCGGAGCTGAGTGAATTCTAACGTAGGCCAGATTTGGTACTAGTATGGTGGGTGCTTTCGTAACCACTCTAACCAAACCAGTCTGGTGATTCAAGAGGCACAATATCGAATATTTACATCGCATAGAGGGACATCAGGGAAACATCATCCGCTAAGTCACAACGTGGATCAAAGTGTGTGTTGATTGACAGTGACGTTTGCTCACCGAAGAGGATTCCGATTAAAGATAAGAGGACGACAGTACCAAAAGTCACTGCAGAACTGAATGTCGTGAACCCTTTCAAAATCTATTCAGCAAGAAGAGAGGTCCATTGGTAGGAAATTCCAGGTCAAGCTGGAATTACAGAAACACTCAACAGTGATACAAATCCCAGTGTGAGGAAAACATGGTGCCAAATCTATAAAACCTGGACTGTGGCGCAATGGAAGAATGTCACTGGGTCGGATGAGTCTTGTTCCACACTTTTTCCAGCTTCTGGCCGTGTTATCGTCCCAAGAGTGACTATTTGGCAAACATGAATTGGTATTCTATTGCCATGGGCCCCACGGTTATTCTGCGAGGTCACTTTGCTGCCAAGAATTATGTGGCCATTTTGATTGGTCAGGTACATCCCACGGTACAGTGTGTTTCGCCAGTGGTGATTCTATGCTCCAAGACGACAGAGCCCTTGTTCACTCGGCTCCCTATCCACGGCTTGTTTTGTTAGCAAGAGGGGGAATTTTCGCATCTCTCTTGGCCACCACAGTCACTAGATCTGAATACTACATCTACATCTACATCTACATGGATACTCTGCAAATCACATTTCAGTGCCTGGCAGATGGTTCATCGAACCAACTTCACAATTCTCTATTATTCTAGTTTCGTATAGCGCGCGGAAAGAATGAACACCTGTATCTTTCCGTACGAGCTCTGATTTCCCTTATTTTATTTTGGTGATCGTTCCTCCCTGTGTAGGTCGGTGTCAAGAAAATATTTTCGCATTCGAAGGAGAAAGTTGGTGATTGGAATTTTGTGAGAAGATTCCGTCGCAACGGAAAACGCCCTTCTTTTAGTGATGTCCAGCCCAAATCCTGTATCATTTCTGTGACACGCTCTCTCATATTTCGCGATAATACAAAACGTGCTGCCTTTCTTTGAACTTTTTTGATGTACTCTGTCAGTCCTATCTGGTAAGGATCCCACACCGCACATCAGCATTCTAAAAGACGACGGACAAGCGTAGTGTAGGCAGTCTCCTTAGTAGGTCTGTTACATTTTCTAAGTGTCCTGCCAATAAAACGCAGTCTTTGGTTAGTCTTCCCCACAACATTTTCTATGTGTTCCTTCCAATTTAAGTTGTTCGGTATTGTAATAATTTATCCATTCTGAGACGACTGGAAGCTGTTTTGAATGCGAACAGTTTCCCTGCACCGTATTAGGCATGGTAGTATTTTGCGTTTGTGGTGTTCTCAGTTTTTGGTTCAAATGGCTCTGAGCACTATGCGACTTAACTTCTGAGGTCATCAGTCGCCTAGAACTTAGAACTAATTAAAGCTAACTAACCTAAGGACATCACACACATCCATGCCCGAGGCAGGATTCGAACCTGCGACCGTAGCGGTCGCTCGGCTCCAGACTGTACCGCCTAGAACCGCACGGCCACTCCGGCCGGCGTTCTCAATTTTTGTCCTCTGCTGTATCTGACTACTGAAATTAGTACAGCGATAAAACTTGGTAGACTGTCTTAATATCTGCACGGACAAAATCCAATTACAATAAAAATTCCCTGTCTTTCATGGCAGTAATTTTTTGAATAAAGGTAGGGTAGGTGTAGTGGCCATGCAGGAATAACGGTGATTCCAATATCTGATTTGTTGGAGTGTTGTGATCGTAAATTAGCTGCATAAAGGTGTCACACGAAACCCCTTCAGCTATGCCTAGTCTTTCGTAGGAACCAGAATACTGCATTGTCTCTAATTCGCGTTTTGTGTAATTTTCAATCCTTTTAGTCTAAAGAAAGTTCCCATTTCATGTAATTGTTGCAAATTGGTGTTGTTTTAACGTAACTGAATTGAAAGTGTGGTTGCTTAGGGACAAATTCCCATTTCGACGAATGCGTCGTCGCAGGCCGTCGCCAGCTAACAGCTTTCATGAAATAACGTCTAGGCAGCACAGAGCCCACCCAGTCGCCAAATATCTTCGCCGCTGTGGCCCACGTACCAGGCCTAAGCTGATATTTGATTCCTCCCTTTTTTACGCTCATTTTTTGTGAACAAATATTGAACAAGGGTTTATAATTTAAAAAGCGGCTAAAATGCATTGCTGCAGCATGTTTACAACGTAGCGTGACTCCGATGTGATTTTATCAGTGATGACAAATAGGCAAGAGATTCAGTTCCTGAACCTTCCATCTCACTGCAGTAGTGTCCCGAGACTCCTTTGTTTCTCCTCTCATTTATCTCCTCTACATTGCTGATATGCCCAAATGAACCCCACCAGTCCACCTGCTTCATTATGCTGATGACACCGTTTTCCCCGCCCTCTACAATAACTCTAGATCCCAACGATCCCTCCAAATCCAGCTCAGTTAATCTCCTGGTGGACCCAAAATCAAAATCAACCCATCTAATGCGAGGCAGTAATTATACGTCGAACCACTCGCACCTTTCGCTTCCGTGACTTCTGCCTTACACTTTACGACGGTCTTACCCGGTTAACTAATACATTAAAATATCTTGGACTTGACCGGCAGCTAACGCGGAAACCTCAACTACTAATTATCCAAAGCTAGTCCACAATAGAGTGAAGCTACTAACAGGCCTAGCTTGGAGATTACAGCCTTCCACTATTGTCCACATCTAAAAACCCTGATCCAACCAGTCCTTCACTATGTGAATGTTGTATAGAAGTCCGCTCCATCCAAGTCCCTGCAAATTCTCGAGCACCATGCAACCCGTCTCGCTTACCACATCCGTTTACCTTCCCCACACGGATCATGTACCACCTTGTCAAATCCCCATGCCTTCCCAACCATATCGAACACCTCTGCCTCTTGTATACTATCCGCAGACCAGATTCCAGTAACGCTATGGTCTCCCCTCTGGTAACCAACCCTGGTATGCTGCCACGAGTTCACAGACACATCCCTCCATCCCTACACCTATGCACGCACCATATCCTATCTAAATGCAACTTCAACCAGCTCCCTCTCCCAGACAATGAGATTCACTCCAATACTTACCCCTCCTACCAGCTTTAACTCTTCGTCATATACCCTACTCAACATCAGGGCCCCTCTCTTATTTTCCCTCTCCGCCTATTCCTATCCCTTTCCTCTTATACCACTATATTCCCTACATACCACACTACTTGCCACTGTATGCAGTCCCACTATTCGCCTCACCTGCTACCTATCATCTTCGCTGCTTCCCTACCTAATCGCTCCTATCTCTCTGCCCACACAACTGGACCCTATTGAACAATACTTCTCACCCATTGCAGGTACTTCAAATTTTAAATAAAAGAGCAGTGCTTCAGTGTTTTATTAGATGAATTTCACCTTTCTGTGATATGTTTTTAAGGAATATATATTTTCGTTTTTTAGCTGTCCGTCCTTGATTTAATGTAAGACAACGGCGCCAAATTTTGTTTCTCACTCTATTCTTTTTTTTAATTCGCTTGGCGAAAGAACGGAACATTGTACCGCTGGCAACCCAACCTAGCACATGTAGGACGGTAAGGAACTAGGGTGGGATTTTTCCGATCACCGGTAGATCTCCAAGGATGTGTATTGCGCAATTAAGGCGAAACATCTGGGAAAGCTGCGACGAGGGATGATTATCACAGCTTTGGTCCCTCAAAAATAGCCTTGGAGAGTCGAGGATTCCGCTCGGACAGGTACGAACTTCTTCAGGCAGCAAGAATACTATGGGTATCTTCAATCCAGAGCGTCGGCGAGATTATTGCTTTAGTGGTCACGCGGTATCTATCTGATTTGGATACCAATTCTGGACTATCCTATCTCCGAACAGAAACTTTTTATCGCCTCTTATACGTAATAATAATATAAATAATCAAGAAATCTAACAAGTAACATATAATACGTAATAAGTATTAATTGTTATCAAGAAATGAAGGTAATTTATTTTTCTGTAGGCGGTGGTGTACGTAAACAATCGCAAAGGAAACAGTCAAGTTTGGGATCCAAGTGGTATGGACAGAGAAATGTAGGCAATGGAGGACGACATGCCTTACAAAATTGCTGCAACCATTCTTCATGTTGAAAGGATTATGTTGAACAGGATAGTTTTGAAGAAGCGTCTACATGCTCAAGCCAAGAAAAGGAAATTTACGACCATCTGCTGCTACTGGAGACAAAATTTTTGGGCGTGGCTGTTAAGAATTTGCGATGTGCAGCACTTGAACTGACTTAGATGTATTATATTCTCCATAATTTTAATAAGGCGACTCGAATGGCTGGAAAGCGGTAGTTTGCTGGTGTCCGGGAAAGGTTTGTAACATTGGGGCTGAGTTCTAGCGCTCAGGACATGTTCAAAAAATGGTTCATATGGCTCTGAGCACTATGGGACTTAACATCTATGGTCATCAGTCCCCTAGAACTTAGAACTACTTAAACCTAACTAACCTAAGAACAGCACACAACACCCAGCCATCACGAGGCAGAGAAAATCCCTGACCCCGCCGGGAATCGAACCCGGGAACCCGGGCGTGGGAAGCGAGAACGCTACCGCACGACCACGAGATGCGGGCTCAGGACATGTAATGTGCAAGCACCGACGTTGTGTGGCTATTGGTAATGAGGGAAATGACTGTGCGAAAACAGGGCCTAAAATATTTTGAACTCCTTTAGTTTACTTTTTCTTGCTACCAGTGGTAAAAAGTGAAGTCGTATAGCATTATTGGCTGGGAGACCCTGAAGGGCAGGTTCAGCCGCGTAGTCGGAAAGGTTTTCCCAATCCTTTGCTGGCTGGAGGAACCTTTCTTTAGTGAAGCATGAGAGCTGTGTGCGTGAGTGTATCTGTTACGTGTAGGTGGCTGTAATGAGCGTGTGTGTGTGTGTGTGTGTGTGTGTGTGTGTGTCCGTGTGTGTGTGCGACCTTGACACCCCTATCTGACGAACGAATCATCATCAACGGTGTCACAAGCTCTCGCTTCATGAGACACTGTGGAGAGGTTGGATTATAATCTGGGACAATGGCACAAAGACTGGTGATGTGGAACTTTACATTGTCACCACACCTTGCTCCCTGTTGTAAAGGCAAAGAAAAACTTGTGAACAACCCGCGGCGCACCCGGGTCGTGACCCATCCAAGTACTGGCCATGACCGACGGTGGTTATCTTCGGTTATCTGACGGGAACCGGTGCATGAACCCCGGCACAACCGTTGAAATTAATAATAATCACCTTAAAATGACTATTATATTATGTAATAAAGTTCGTACTTTACATGTAATTTTTACCATAAATAATTTCCTTTTTCTCTCAACACACATTTCTTAAACTTAAGCTGGCTTTTCGATTTTTTAGCCCATTTTAGCTAAGTGGCATTTTGCTTTACCACATATGGCACAATGGCCAATTTGGTATTTTTCGGAATCTGTTATTAATTAGTACCTTTCCTTTTGTCTAACAGGGATACAAAAAAAAGAGACAGATAGAAGGATAGTCTAACTGTACACCATTTAATTCTCTAGTTTCTAGATCGAGTGAAATTTAGTTAAGGAAATCGCCTAACCTCTGGCATTCCGCTATGCCCGTCCTTTCCCTACGTCTGCTGTGTGCAGGACAGCGTAGTATCACTATTCTGGACTGAAAGGAAAGAAAGGTACAAGTACATACTAAGACCGCTTAAAAGCATCGTCCGAGGAAATATCGTCATCCACTCAGCGGAAAGGATTCTGACTTGGCCCAGCACACTGGTACCTAATTTGGTATTCTGCGTGCTGACGTGCCTCCGTTGATTTCTGTAGGAGCGGTGGTACTAAGACTTTATTCTCATATAGAACTTGTACCATATACATCAGAATTTATCGGCGTCATTGCGTCACTTTATTAGTGAGTGCGGCAGCGGAATTTGTAGACAGTTCAGCTGTAGTACTGTTGAGTACGACGAGTTTGATCGCCACGCTGATCGCCGAATTTCAAACAAGACTGTCACAATTTATCATTTCTAATACGCTAGAGTTTTGGGGTTGTGCCGTTAAAACAATGACATCGATGTGGCAGGAAATAATTTCAGGTAGCACTGATGCCCAAAAAAGCAATTACGCGTGAAAAAGGGAGGAAAATTGACGTCCAACGTCCCGTCAAGGATAACGAGACAGAGGGAGCATATGCTCTCATTTAGTAAGGGTGCGGAAGGAAAAAGAATTTGCACTTTTTCAAGAAACCATCTGCGCTCGAGACAACGAAGTGACGGAGGGAAGCCATGGAATGATCTATATTTTGAGGGTCGGAGTGAAAGTGAACTGTCGTAATGCCGAAAGCGAATCCAGTGCCATAATTTCTGCAGCAGTTGCTTCTGTAAATTAGAGCTTTAATTATTTATTTGTATTTTCTGCTACCAGTCAAATTTATTAGTTTTACTCTTAATTTAACATAGCGCAACGAGTTTCGCGCGTGTTCTGCACATCTTCCGGCATTTATACATACAGAAAATTTCTGGCCAACCGCTGGTAAAACCTCCCCTCTCCAAATACTCCAACAGTCAGATAACAGGAAACAAAAATTTCTATCTTAATTTAGTTAAAAACAGTTTATTCCTTGGTAACTATTTCCCGTGGGTACAAACGCCTGAAGATGGCAGAACATATTCTATATGCGTTGCGTTATGTAAAATAAAATATAAAACAAATAAAAGTTACTAGCAGCAATGGAGGTTATACATGGTGGTCCATTGATCGAGACGGGGCTAAATATCTCACGAAACAAGCGTCAAACGAAAAAAACTACAAAGGACGAAACTTGTCTAGCTTGAAGGGGGAAAGCAGATGGCGCTATGGTTGGCCCGCTAGAAGGCGCTGCCATAGGTCAAACGGATATCAAATGCGTTTTTTAAAATAGGAACCCCCATTTTTATTACATATTCGTGTAGTACGTAAAGAAATATGAATGTTTTAGTTGGACCACTTTTTTCGCTTAGTGATAGACGGCGCTGTAATAGTCACAAACATATGGCTTGTTGTGGATTGGCAAGAAAGCCAACCCACTATGAGAGGAAGCCGAAAGGCACGCGTTTTAGCTCACGCAGGCTGGCGTGAGGTCTGGAACAGGTCAAGGAAATGAGACTAACAAAAAACGTACGTAGCTGCTGGAATACTTAACTTTAATCCATAATTGGTGAACATCGCTCTTGACGGTACATGTTTTACAGCATCGATAGTAACTGGTAATGGCGCCTTGCTAGGTCGTAGCAAATGACGTAGCTGAAGGCTATGCTAACTATCGTCTCGGCAAATGAGAGCGTATTTTGTCAGTGAACCATCGCTAGCAAAGTCGGCTGTACAATTGGGGCGAGTGCTAGGAAGTCTCTCTAGACCTGCCGTGTGGCGGCGCTCGGTCTGCGATCACTGAAAGTTGCGACACGCGGGTCCGACGTATACTAACGGACCGCGGCCGATTTAAAGGCTACCACCTATCAAGTGCGGTGTCTGGCGGTGACACCACATAGCCGCGCAATTTTAGACGAACAGTTGGTAACAGGTAGGTTACTTAAAATACCGAACATAGGTACTTTTGAACATATTATTTTGGGTTGTTCCAATGTGATACATGTACCTTTGTGAACTAATCATTTTTGAGAACGCATTCTGTTACAGCCTGATACCTGTAAATAGCATATTAATCCAATAAATGCTCAAAATTATGTACGTCAACTTCAATGCATTTGGCAATACGTGTAACGACATTCCTCTCAACAGCGAGTAGTTCGCCTTCCGTAGTGTACGCACATGCATTGACAATGAGCTGACGCATGTTGTCAGGCGTTGTAAGTCGATCACGATAGCAAATATCCTTTAACTTTTCCCACAAAAAGAAATCCGTGGACGTCAGATCCGGTGAACGGGCGGGCCATGGTATGGTGCTTCGCCGACCAATCCACCTGTCATGAAATATGCTATTCAATACCACTTCAACCGCATGCGAGCTATGTGACGGACATCCTTCATGTTGGAAGTACATCGCCATTGTGTCGTGCACTGAAACATATTGTAGTAACATCGGTAGAACATTACGTAGGAAATCGGCATTCATTGCACCATTTAGAATCCTATCGATAAAATGGGGGCCAATTATCATTCCTCCCATAATGCCGCACCATACATTAACCGCGAAGGTCGCTGATGTCCCGCTTGTCGCAGCCATCGTGGACTTTCCGTTGCCCAATAGTGCATATTATGCCGGTTTACGTTACCGGTGTTGGTGAATGACGCTTCGTCGCTAAATAGAACGCGTGCAAAAAATCTGTCATCGTCCCGATATTTTTCTTCTGTGCCCAGTGGCAGAAGTGTACACGACGTTCAAAGTCGTCGCCATGCAATTCGTGGTGCATAGAAAAATGGTACGGGTGCAATCGATGTTGATGTAGCATTCTCAACACCGTCGTTTTTGAGATTCCCGATTCTCGCCCAATTTGTTTGCTACTGATGTGCAAATTAGCCGCGACAGCATCTACTTGGGCATCATCATTTGTTGCAGGTCGTGGTTGACGTTTCACATGTGGCTGGACACTTCCTGTTTCCTCAAGTAACGAAACTATCCGACGAACGGTCCGGACACTTGGATAATGTCGTCCAGGATAGCGAGCAGCATACATAGCACACGCCCGTTTGTCATTTTGACCACAATAGCCATATATCAACACGATATCGACCTTTTCCGCAATTGGTAAACGGTCCATTTTAACACGGGTAATACATCACGAAGCAAATACCGTCCGCAGTGGCGGAATTTTACGTGATGCCACGTACTTATACGTTTGTGACTATTACAGCGCCATCTATAACAAAGCGAAAAAAGTGGTCCAACAAAAACGTTCACATTTCTTTACGTACTACACGAATATGTAATGAAAAATGGGGGTTCCTATTTTAAAAAACACCGTTGATATCAGTTTGACCTATGGTAGGGCCATCTAGCGGGCCAACCATAGCGCCATCTGGTTTCCCCCTTCAAGCTAGAGGAGTTTCGTTCTTTGTAGTTTTTTCGTTTGATGCTTATTTCGTGAGATATTTGGCCTGGTAACTATCAATGGACCACCCTGTCCAAACACGTAGGAGGAAAGCGCGAAACGGAGCGATTTATCTGGCGTCCAAGAGAGCATGAGTATTAGCTTTCGGGATAGGGCTGAAAGTATTTCCGAAAAGGCTAATTCCGTCAACTGTTAGCCTGCCTCTGTGGTTAAAGTATACTGTGCACGGTAAAATGGCGCTATCCGAATCAGGCATCGAGGAACTGTGTTGCACCACGGACCACGGCTGGCAGGGGTGAACGACTGCAGCGGAGATGTATACGGGCCAATAGAAGTGCAACTGTTGAACAGCAGACAGCCCAGATGAACCAAGAGGCTACCAACAGTGTCTCCTCATCGACCGTTCAGCGAACATTACTCCGTTACTCCGTACGGGCCCCCGCTGCAGATGCCTCATTCATGCACCCATGCTGGCTGCTTTTCGTTGGCAACGGAGGCGGGAATAAGTCACTACTGCGACTGGACGTGTAATGAGTGGCGACAAGATGCATTTTCAGATGAATAGCCAGCCGGGGTGGCCGAGCGGTTCTAGGCACTACAGCCTGGAATCGCGCGACCGCTACGGTCGCAGGTTCGAATCCTGCCTCGGGCATGTGTGTGATGTCATTAGGTTAGTTAGGTTTAAGTAGTTCTAAGTTCTAGGGGACTGATGACCTCAGAAGTTAAGTCCCACAGTGCTCAGAGCCATTTGAACCATTTCAGATGAATAAATAATTATTCCACACGGTCACGGTACTGAAACGTTGCAGTATGGCCACAAATAAAAATGAGAGCATCTTACTCGCGTAATATCAGTATTTTTCGCAGTCGCCGTAAACATCGGTTGCACAGGACACAGAACTAAATGACTCCGATCCGGAGTAACGTATTGTTAATGTTAAGAACCAGTGGATAGTGATAGCGCAGTTATGGAATTACCTGATAACTGCGGCTAGGTCTAAACTAAAAATTGGGCGAAATGGCGTGATACTAAGACAGTGTCGGTTCAAATTCATGAGTTCCTTTGGTTTCGCTATCTCGCTTATGATAAATACTGTTGAAATGGGGTTGATGCAACGTGGAGTGTGCGTGGAAACCGGTGACAAGTGAAATAATAACAAGTACAGAGGACTTGCAAGATACAACTAATTTATTACTAATCAACAGTTTATCCCAAAGGGCACAGTATTTACCGAAAATTTTCTAAGAGTGTCTTTTATTCACAAGTCAGAAAAATACATTACACAATACCTTGGTAATTGAATTAGGTGCAAACAAGAACTTCTTATAATTTCTATACTAATTGTAATCACTTCAATAATAAAAGGTAAAATCAGTTTCATTTAACAAAGAGCACTTGAATACTAAAGGTGAAATAAGCTTGTTTTAAATAGGACACCTGGGCAGGCGAAATAGGACAATTCACATAATTTCCAATTTCCGATACCCATCAAGTATATCTCTTTGACATGTACATAAGCTCAACTCCTGCTGCACGTGAGGTATAATTCAGAACACTAGTCTTCTTCCTTTGTGGTTTTGAAGGTAAATATATAAGCAGTATAGCAAACGGAACAGACGCCTTGACGTCCCACTGCAGAGGAAACTTTAAGTTAATGCAAGATCCCCACTCACTGCAACCCGAAGAACTCAGTGGCCGCCGTATCGGTTGCCATTTTCCCCCCGGCCAAAAGAACCTCCCGTTCCCTCTGGTACTGGTCGGCCAAGGCGTCGAACTCCGGACATCGATTTAGACATGGACTAGGTGCTCGCTGCAGTGCTGCAACAGAAAAGCACAAACACACCGCCACAGCCAAAAGAAACAACGTTAACAGCCCCAGAATATAGTAAGATAAAATTCTGCAGAGATAGATCACACCAAGACAAAGGCAAATCAAATATGGTTAAAAGAATTAACTGTAGACCTCAAATTTCGAAATATGTAAAATTGTCCCAGTACAAACAGACTAGTTTTAAAAGGGCAACGATAAGACAAAGCATAATATTATTACACCAGTACGTCGCAGTTCCAGTACAATATTGACACTCATAAGAAAAGGTAGAACCTAGTGATAACACGGGTAGGTCCGAGAGCAAAACTGGAAAGCTTGAATGTCTACTTCTTCAATAGACAGCTGCGTGGTACAAAATTCCACTCCAATAGCCAAAATGAATAACAGAATGCTCAACGTCCTGTGTGGAAGACCATGGCCCAGTCACGCCTCGAGAACTTGCAGTAACAGACCCGCTTCCGCACTCCGAGCCACATACACCGGTCAAATCCAGCTAACTCCACGCAGACACAAGTTTCACTCTCTGAGCAGCGACACGTACCGGCCGTTCCGAAGCCAAAACCCGGTCTGCCCGCCAGCCTACCAGCACCACCACCGGCCAACGAGGCAAAGATAAGCAACGCCAGAGGGAAACAATCGATTCGGGTGAATCGAACGGAGAAGGCGACTGGCGCCAGCGCCTACCCGCGTACCACTTCACATTTTTCTTTTTCCATCCTTTTCCAAGATGACCCTTTACTCCGTCTCCAGCAATTACATCATGAACGGAACGATCGACCATCGTCTTTCTAGTCTTAACCATTTTTAACTGAAAGGGGTAACTTGGCTATGTGATGCTCCAACACAAAGAAAACTCAGAGTAATGCAGTTAGGTAATCTTACATGAATGGACAAAAGTCTGATAACTACCATCTGTAAGATACGATTAGCGTAGGCGGCACTTGGTGCCTCTCTAAATGCAGTGAATACCGTAAGCGGCTTTTCTGCTGTTGTTCAGCTCAGCCCGCGTGGCTGAGTCAGCGACGGTACTTCGCCTCATCTCAGGAGGGGAAACAGGGGTCCCAGAATTAATGTTACACCTTGTCCAGGTGACACCGCGGGGCGCACTTTTCACCGGTCATTGTTCTGTGCGAGAGCCGACCGCAGCGGACAGCGGCCAGCGCCCAAAAGGATGACGCCTGGCTGTCGGGCGTGGGCCGCGCGATGGGCGGTTGCTGTTCCGGTTTACGTCACACGACGGCCGGCCGGCCGAGTGGGCGAGCGCTCAGTCGCAACACGACGGGCTGAGCCGCGCAGATCAGCGGGCGAGGGCGAAAAGCTCCGGTGATTCGAGCGTAGGACGCGCGCTTCGTCGCTGGTAAGAGCGCGTATTTGTACGGCGCCGCAGGCATGCGTCTGGACAGAAGAAAATCATGGGACGTTTCACCCAACTGCGTAGTAAGTATTATCAGGTCTGCGTGATGTGAGTAACTAAAAGACAAAATCGGGTGAAACTCAATTAACTACATGGGTGTGAAAAGAATAGCGAGCTCCCCTTTTTTGTATCCCGCCTGGGAGGAGGCGCATGGGTAAGAACGGGAGAAGGTAATACAAGTCGGTACTGCAAGAAAATGGTCTCCTGGTGCAAAAACACGGTGATAAACGATTAAGTAGCTTTGTACGTAGGTGCGATGCTGAAGCGAAGTGTCCTCGCTGGCTGCACCTGATAAAAAGGGCTGAAGCAGTCGCGGAGCTCGTAGGCCTCGACAGCACCGGCTAGAGGGTGCTGTCGTTGGTGTCTCTTGTAGTGCTAACCTAGCAGAGCGGACCTACGTTGTGGCATTGTATATATCGATACCATACCTTTTTCGACATCTTAGTGAAGCCCAAAGCGGACGACACTACGGGACACAATGTGTAGAGAATACCCTTCCCCTCTGATTTGCATCTCCTCACCTGCAGCTCCCAAACACAGAGTACGCAAAGACACTTGACCCCTTCTTGCAGCGATGTACCGTAGGTCTCTAGAAGAGCGTAGCGTTCCAAAGGAGTGGAAAAGGGCACGGGTAATCTCCGTTTTCAAGAAGGGACGTCGAACAGATGTGCAGAACTATAGACCAATATGTCTAACGTCGATCAATTGTAGAATTTTGGAACACGTATTACGTTCGAACATAATTTTTCTGGAGACTAGAAATCTACTCTGTAGGAATCAGTGTGGGTTTCTAAAAAGACGATCGTGTGAAACCCAACCTCCTTTATTCGTCCACGAGACTCAGAGGGCCATAGACACGTTTTCCCAGGTAGATGTCGTGTTTCTTGACTTCCGCAAGTCGTTTCGAACAGTTCCCGACAGTCGTTTAGTGATCAGAGTAAGAGCATATGAACTATCAGACCAATTGTGTGACTGGAGTGAAGAGTTCCTGGATAACAGAACGCAGCATGTCATTCTCAATGGAGAGAAGTCTTTCGAACTAAGAATGATCTCAGGTGTGCCGCAGGAGAGAGTCGTAGGACCGTTGCTATTCACAATATATATAAATGATCTTGTGGATAACATCGGAAGTTCACTGAGGCTTTTTGCGGATGATGCTGTAGTCTATCGAGCGGTCGTAACAATGGAAAATTGTACTGAAATGCAGGAGGATCTACAACGAATTGACGCATGGTGCAGGGAATGGCAATTGAATCTCAATGTAGACAAGTGTAATGTGCTGCGAATACATAGAAAGAAAGATCCCTTATCATTTAGCTACAATATAGCACGTCAGCAACTGGAAGCAGTTAATTCCATAAATTATCTGGGAGTAGGCATTAGGAGTGATTTAAAATGGAATGACCATATAAAATTAATCGTCGGTAAAGCA
This sequence comes from Schistocerca piceifrons, assembly GCF_021461385.2. NCBI lineage: Eukaryota > Metazoa > Arthropoda > Insecta > Orthoptera > Acrididae > Schistocerca > Schistocerca piceifrons. The sequence goes on along the minus strand of NC_060138.1, from coordinate 94,354,769 downwards.
GATGCCAGACTGAGATTCATTGGAAGAATCCTAAGGAAATGCAGTCCAAAAACAAAGGAAGTAGGTTACAGTACACTTGTTCGCCCACTGCTTGAATACTGCTCACCGGTGTGGGATCCGTACCAGATAGCGTTGATAGAAGAGAGAGAGAAGATCCAACGGAGAGCAGCGCGCTTCGTTACAGGATCATTTAGTAACCGCGAAAGCATTACGGAGATGACAGACGAACTCCAGTGGAAGACTCTGCAGGAGAGACGCTCAGTAGTTCGGCACGGGCTTTTGTTGAAGTTTTTCGAACATACCTTCACCGAGGAGTCAAGCAGTATATTGCTCTCTCCTACGTATATCTCGCGAAGAAACCATGAGGATAAAATCAAAGAGATTAGAGCTCACACAAAGGCACGCCGACAATCTTTCTTCCCACGAACAATACGAGACTGGAATAGAAGGGAGAACTGATAGAGGTACTCAAAGTACCCTCCGCCACACGCCGTCAGGTGGCTTGCGGAGTATGGTTGTAGATGTAGATGTAGATCTTTACAGCATCAGGTTATACTACATACACTAATCCACAGGGACAGTACAATATCGAACTAAGAAAGCGTAGAAAAGGAGTTCAACCACCCTAAGGACGTATTCAAGAAGAAAGGATACGCCGGGAGAAAAATCCGATGTACTTTGGGCAGCAGGTGCAAACCCAGCAAACAGAGCAAGGACGAGAATTAGACAATGGCTTATCTGCCACACGGCAGCCGACTGTCAAAGAAAATTCCACATCCGAAAACGCATGCGCTGGTAAATGCAATGAAACATGGCTTTGGGCTGTTGTTTGTCTACAGCATTCCACGGAAATACGGCGAGGCATTCATCGGGCAGACTGCGCGGACGTTTGAAGAATGGTTCCAGGAGCACAGGAGTAGCGCACATTACAAGGAACAGAATCTGCTCTTGCTGAACTTTACGTAGCTACAGGGGACTCAATGAAATATGAACAAATGGAAATGCTGAGACAGACCTTGCATTTTGGGACCGTGTTCAGAAGGGGGCTTTTCGAATACAAATAGCTGACGGGTGATCAGTGTAGACAGGAATTTCACTCTCGGTAACGAGTCCAGCATTCGGTGATTGCATCGCCATGCGACTGCACTCGATACGGCGAGCGGCCAGGAAATGAGGTAAGAGGGTGGGGAGCGGTAAGATTACAAATGGGGCGCGATGTAGCAAGGACACCTGTTCCATACATATTATCTGTAGATGATGGCAGAATAAGCTGACGATACACTGATCAGCCAGAACACCGTAATCACCTACCTAATGGCAGGTACGGCCACCTTTGGCACCGAGAACAGCGACAACGTGTCGTGTCATGGAAGCAATGAGGCCTTGGAGGGAGATAACACTACATCTGTACACACAAATCACTTAATGCGTGTAAATTTAAGCGAGATGGAGGGAGGGGGATGTTGAGCTCTGACACCACGTTCCATCACATCCCACATGTGTTCCATCAGGATCATATCTGTTGAGCTGGGGAGACAGCACATCAATGGAAACTCGCCACTGTGTTCCTCGAACCACTGCATCACACTCCTGACCGTATGACATGGCGCATTATCTTGCAAAAAAATGTAACTGCCACTGTAGCTCTTTATTCGCACGAAGTAATGGCCGCTATCGACAGGGGATCTCAAGTGATTCCGTATTTCTAGATTTCCGGAAAGCTTTTGACACCGTTTCTCACAAGCGACTTCTAATGAAGCTGCGGGCCTGTGGGGTATCGTCTCAGTTGTACGACTGAATTCGTGATTTCCTGTCAGGAAGCTCGCAGTTCGTAGTAATAGACGGCAAATCATCGAGTAAAACTGAAGTGATATCAGGTGTTCCCCAGGGAAGCGTCCTGGGACCTCTGCTGTTCCTGATCTACACTCCTGGAAATTGAAATAAGAACACCATGAATTCATTGTCCCAGGAAGGGGAAACTTTATTGACACATTCCTGGGGTCAGATACATCACATGATCACACTGACAGAACCACAGGCACATAGACACAGGCAACAGAGCATGCACAATGTCGGCACTAGTACAGTGTATATCCACCTTTCGCAGCAATGCAGGCTGCTATTCTCCCATGGAGACGATCGTAGAGATGCTGGATGTAGTCCTGTGGAACGGCTTGCCATGCCATTTCGACCTGGCGCCTCAGTTGGACCAGCGTTCGTGCTGGACGCGCAGACCGCGTGAGACGACGCTTCATCCAGTCCCAAACATGCTCAATGGGGGACAGATCCGGAGATCTTGCTGGCCAGGGTAGTTGACTTACACCTTCTAGAGCACGTTGGATGGCACGGGATACATGCGGACGTGCATTGTCCTGTTGGAACAGCAAGTTCCCTTGCCGGTCTAGGAATGGTAGAACGATGGGTTCGATGACGGTTTGGATGTACCGTGCACTATTCAGTGTCCCCTCGAGGATCACCAGTGGTGTACGGCCAGTGTAGGAGATCGCTCCCCACACCATGATGCCGGGTGTTGGCCCTGTGTGCCTCGGTCGTATGCAGTCCTGATTGTGGCGCTCACCTGCACGGCGCCAAACACGCATACGACCATCATTGGCACCAAGGCAGAGGCGACTCTCATCGCTGAAGACGACACGTCTCCATTCGTCCCTCCATTCACGCCTGTCGCGACACCACTGGAGGCGGGCTGCACGATGTTGGGGCGTGAGCGGAAGACGGCGTAACGGTGTGCGGGACCGTAGCCCAGCTTCATGGAGACGGTTGCGAATGGTCCTCGCCGATACCCCAGGAGCAACAGTGTCCCTAATTTGCTGGGAAGTGGCGGTGCGGTCCCCTACGGCACTGCGTAGGATCCTACGGTCTTGGCGTGCATCCGTGCGTCGCTGCGGTCCGGTCCCAGGTCGACGGGCACGTGCACCTTCCGCCGACCACTGGCGACAACATCGATGTACTGTGGAGACCTCACGCCCCACGTGTTGAGCAATTCGGCGGTACGTCCACCCGGCCTCCCGCATGCCCACTATACGCCCTCGCTCAAAGTCCGTCAACTGCACATACGGTTCACGTCCACGCTGTCGCGGCATGCTACCGGTGTTAAAGACCGCGATGGAGCTCCGTATGCCACGGCAAACTGGCTGACACTGACGGCGGCGGTGCACAAATGCTGCGCAGCTAGCGCCATTCGACGGCCAACACCGCGGTTCCTGGTGTGTCCGCTGTGCCGTGCGTGTGATCATTGCTTGTACAGCCCTCTCGCAGTGTCCGGAGCAAGTATGGTGGGTCTGACACACCGGTGTCAATGTGTTCTTTTTTCCATTTCCAGGAGTGTATATGAATGACCTGGGTGGCAATCTGAGCAGTTCTCTTAGGTTGTTCTCAGATGATGCTGTAATTTACAGTCTAGTAAGGTCATCCGAAGACCAGTATCAGTTGCAAAGCGATTTAGAAAAGATTGCTGTATGGTGTGGCAGGTGGCAGTTGACGCTAAATAACGAATAGTGTGAGGTGATCCATATGAGTTCCAAAAGAAATCCGTTGGAATTCGATTACTCGATAAATAGTACAATTTTCAAGGGTGTCAATTCAACTAACTACCTGGGTGTTAAAATTACGAACAACTTCAGTTGGAAAGACAACATAAATAATATTGTGGGGAAGGCGAGCCAAATGTTGCGTTTCATTGGCAGGACACTTAGAAGATGGAACAAGTCCACTAAAGAGACAGCTTACACTACAGTCGTTCGTCCTCTGTTAGAATGTTACTGCGCGGTGTGGGATCCTTACCAGGTGGGATTGACGGAGGACATCGAAAGGGTGCAAAAGAGGGCAGCTCGTTTTGTATTATCATGTAGTAGGGGAGATAGTGTGGCAGATATGATACGCGAATTGGGATGGAAGTCACTACAGCAAAGACGTTTTTCGTCGCGGCGAGATCTATTTACGAAATTTCAGTCACCAACTTTCTCTTCCGAATGCGAAAATATTTTGTTGAGCCCAACCTACGTAGGTAGGAATGATCATCAAAATAAAATAAGAGAAATCAGAGCTCGAACAGAAAGGTTTAGGTGTTCGTTTCTCCTGCGCGCTGTTCGGGAGTGGAATGGTAGAGAGATAGTATGATTGTGGTTCGATGAACCCTCTGCTAAGCACTTAAATGTGAATTACAGAGTAGTCATGTTGATGTAGATAGGAAACATGATAGTGATAACGCAGTGTACGTGATATGCAACCAGCGTACGATACTCCTAGGCCGTCATGGAGCCTTTCACAAGCGTCACTGGACTCATAGACGCCCATCTGAATCATTCCCAGAGCACAATGGAGCCACCGCCACCTTGTCTCCGTCCCGTGGTACGGATGCCAAGGACCTGTTCCGTTGGAAGACGATGGATTTGCGCCCTCTCATCGACATGACGAAGATGGTATCGGCATCCGTCAGACCTCGCCACACTCTGCCATTGTGCCAACGTCCATTGGCGATGGCCACGTGCCAATTTCAGTCGTAGTTGCAGATGTCGTGGTGTTCACACTGGTACAGGCATGGGTCCTCAGCTGAGGACGCTCATCGTTAGGAGTGTATGCGTTCAGACACAGTTGTTCTCTGCCCAGCATTAACCTCTGATGTTAGTTCCGCCACATATCGCCGCCTGTCATCTCTTACCACTCTGCCCAGACATACGTACCGAAGGGTGGCTGCCTAACCTTAAAGGCGTCTGGACGTGCTTCACTTTGGTTTCGCCACGTGTTGAAGACCCTCATAACAGCACTTCCGGAACACCCGGCGATGTTCCTCCCGAGCATCTGGGACATCACAATCTGTCCTCGGCCAAACTCAGATAGATGGTGTACCTTCCCCATTCTACACACGGACGGCAGGCTCACTGACAGTACGAACACCGTGTGTGTCTCTGACCAGCAGTCAATCCTCGCCAGGTGACGCTACTATCGCCTGGACGGGTTTATATCGGTAGTAGCTAGGTGGTCACACTGTTCTGGCTGATCATTGTATGTCGTGTTAAGTAAACGACTGCACCTGGCTTCACAGTAGAGTAGTGTCTTTTTTACGCCCAACTGACACAAGCCGCAGGTGTAAGCACCATGCTGAGAGGGGCGCCAGAGCCGCCATAGCTGTAAAATTTCTATACAGAACGTATCTCGTATTTCTTGTCAACAACTTTATCGTCGGCACAGTGTCGTCTTTTAAAACTATCACAAAATAACTTCGTCTTTTAGATATTATTTATTTTACAAAACACTACGCTCTAATAGCTTTAATGACATGTGTCCTTGAAGTAAATGTGTTAAAACTTTACACTTGATCACTTTTCATGAACTTGTAGATGGTTTAGCGTAACACACACAACTGCTGGGGACTGGCGTACATGTGGTAGCTACAGCGACATCTGCACGAGACTGCGCCATCTTTAGCATGTTCTTCCGCGGCATGACGTCCGTTTTCCTACCTGCTGCCAGAGCTATAATTCTGACTACCCCAGCACGTCCCCAAAGTCAACAATCAGGACGTACATTTTCACGTGCAATACGCGAGCAACATCACCAACTTGTAACTTAATTTACGTAGTCAAAAGTCACTGTCCGTCAATATATCCACAAGTGTAAAAAATTTATACGAATCTTTACTGTGTCCTTCCAGTGTTTAGTTTAGCTTTACAACCCGAAATCATAGTATCTAAATATGTTGCTCTACTCGTCTCTTTCAAGCACATCCCTTCACCTGAATGTGAACAGCTGACGCTAATGGGTGATGCCTCTTAGGACTCACTTGGGTTTCTGATCTCCCTCCACATCGACTGTACTTTAAATTCGTTTGACGGTCTCCCGCTGTATGGATGCTTTACTGTACGCGGTGCCACTCAGCTGCTCCGGTTATTTTATATATGAAAGTACAGTGACTACCTTTTATATGAAAGCGTGGTATATGTTTCGTCGGACATGTTTGAAAGAACAGTCACCATACATTCATGCAATTGACTCGCCCCAGTGGGCAATGACTGCACAATCTTCATTGCGGACGCACATTTACGTCGACCTCCAGTGGGAATCTCAAATTAGTGGGCATGGAGTGCACGAATAGGGACTGCGGATAGGTTGTGGGAGGTGAGGGTGTAAGTCGACCGGGTGCGTGCTGGGTTGCAGTGTGGTCTATGCACCTGTCTAGTACACAGGAGATCCTGGGTTCGAATCACTGTCCGGTACACACTATCACTCATCGCCGATGATTCCACGTGGTGTCCCGATGCGGCTTACATCAGTAATTCCTTCCCATTCCTATCCTTTCTTCCCCTCCACCTTCAATTTACATATAATGTACCTCAACTGCGGATACCGTGTGGTATCTGTTCTTTCTAACATATCTGAAAGAACAAACACCAGGCATTCATATCATTGATTCGCCTACATGGGCAATGGATCCGCCTTCTTCAGTGCAGATGCACAAGTACGTACGACCTCCGGCGGAAATCTAAGACTACACATTTTGCATATGTCCCGATGGAGATGACAGCAGTGATCTCTTCCCTTTCCTTTCCCTTCCCCCCTTCCACCTTCAATTTACATATAATTAATTTCCGTCATCCAGTCCGTCTTCGATTTAAAGTTAACATGAGTTTTGTTAAGAGCATGACGTTCCCGCTTGCCAGTTACATTCTCGCGTTACTCTCAATATCCTTTATGAACTATTTCAGCCTCATTAGCAGCTTTCGTATTGCTAAAGCTGTATCTCATACTTACTAACTGTATATGTCCGCTTGCAAACACTTCATTGATAACTGGCGAAACCTGTATCACCTTAAATCTCCTAACATTTCCATCTCTATAAAATAATGGGCTGACTTACACATCGCCTTAAGTAATCTCCACAACCACAGCTCTTTGTGCCGGCTCTACCTGCTGCCCCATACATATCTCGTTTGCTGGTTGATTTGGGGGAGGGGACAATACAGCGAGGTCATGGGTCCCATCGGATTAGCGAAAGAAGTCGAACGTCTCCTTTCAAAGAAACCATCCCGGCATTTTCAGGAAGCGATTTACGGTTATCACGGGAAGCCTGTCTGCGCCACTTCCTCTGCTTCTTTGCTTTGTGTCATTATACCTGTCCTTTCACCACCTGGTTCTTCGCCACTCTTCTGCCCTAGTCTATTGCTAGACAGCGAATCTAACTGCTGATGCACATGCATTAAGTTACTGAAGTCATCTTTGTTGACTTTAGCAAGTTTTCTTGAACGGACCCTGGAAACTTAAGCATTATAACAGCAATAAATCCAGATTCCTTCAACAGGTCAGTAAAAAACATATTTTTTTTTCCAGTAGCATTGGAGAATTTATGTTTTTAATCACCACAACCGTTACTGGTTAAGCTTCTGCCTTCAAATATTTCACTTACTATACTGTTCTGCGTGCCGGTAGATAAGTATTGGTTCAGAGATGCACACACGAATTCATCGTGTGTGTAGTATACCGCTTCGTACATAGTGGTACGGAGAAGTGGGCTACAAAGTGATTCAGCAAGTGTCTTCGTAAGGAAGGTGGAAAGGAGGAGAAAGGATTAGCGAACTCACAAATATGGTAAACAAAAGTTTTACCTAACTTGTTGCTTTCCCCAAGTGTAGAGAAGGAACGTTACAGAAGAACAAACAGTAATAAAGTCCAGGTATTAGAAGAAGAACTGAAGAGAATTGTGGGGTGGGAGGTTCCTGCTACTAATTGCTGCTAATGCATGAGCGAATTGACGAAAGCTGTGTAAAACAGAAGACTGTTGAAGACTGCGACTGAGATTGGGCGATGTAGCTGCCGCCAGCCATCCTTTATCATGGCAGCAGAGGGCACTCGCAGTCAGTGCCGCTGGAGGCATGGCTCAGTAGGCACGCATCACTGGATCCGCCAGGTCCCGGAATGACCGCTGTCGGATTGTGCAAGAAACATGCGTTGCCGTTGCCAAATGTGGGACGCCAGTTGAGGTGGTATCGATTTGTGATATCACAGTATGCTGTCTGTGCATGTGTTCAGTACCCCTGGTTGTCATGTCAAAACCCTGATCAAATCTACTAACAACCCTATTAATTTGTTGTTGTTCTGGCCAGTGTTCAGGAATAATACTATCAAACTGTCGAATGTATACTACAGGTGGAAGTCTCCCTTTCTTGAGTAATGGAGGAGTTTATATGCACTAAGATAATCAGCTGAATCACATACATCACAAATGGGCAACCGATGTCCCATGGGCTGGGTCCAACCCACGATTGGTGTCAATGTGGCCTGCTGAAGAAATTCGTTGGAGAGTGAGGCGCTCGCATTGTACTCTACCTATGACGCATTTTCGGATATTTACGTTCAGTCGTTCACATCTTTTCAATTTCTCTTCTGTATAATACTGTCTAAATATGATAAGGTGAATTGATTTAAACTTTTACACTTTTTAAAACTAATAAAGAAATGATGGTTTAATTTATTTATTGTAACAGAAACAACCCATGCCTAAGCGATCAGTCATTAAAAGCATTCTTGAACAAATATCGTTAAAAAAGCTAGCAATTGGTATTTGTGGATATTAAGGCACTAAATTTAAAACTCTCTATGACCTGCCTGTGGACAAAAATCACAAATTTATTCCTAGTTGCATGTCGGCAGGGACTGCTTATCTCATGGCAGTATTTTGTTTTCCTTTTGTCTCTCCTATTGTCATTATTAAATAATTCCTGTCTATTTTATACATGTTAAAACATTTCAACTGTTGAAATTTTTTTGTACTAACGGTGTTCCAGAATTTGGAATGGAGGTTTCTAAGACAGTTATTGTAAAGCGTAAACTGTGTCACAATGTGTAAACGCTGACCGCTGTGGCCGAGCGGTTCTAGGAGCTTCAGTCCGGAACCGCGCTGATACTACGGTCGCAGGTTCAAATCCTGCATCGGGCATGGATGTGTATGACGTCTTTAGGTTAGTTAGGTTTACGTAGTTCTAAGTCTAAGGGACTGATGACCTCAGATGCTAAGTCCCGCAGTGCTCAGAGCCATTTGAACAATTTGAGCTACAATGCGTAAACATCTGTAGGAGGGATGCACATAAAATGAATGTAGTCTCAAAAGGCGACGTGAATCAGAGGTGTGGGTCGCCTAACGTTGCCCACGCCTGACCTACACGAATACAGCATTCCATCTTTCCCTGTTCATACCACGTGTTTACTCAAGGTTTCATCTCTATTTCTATTTTAGTGATTTGATTTGTAACAGGCTGCATTTCGCGTCGCCTCTCTACATTTTTTTTCGATTTATCTCGACTTAACCAGAATCACCTTCGTTTTCCCTCTACATTTATAGTTCATATTCTAACGTTTTTGCTAAGTTTACGTTGATCACTCATAACAGCGTCTAATTCGACTTGCTGCTGTTGGTATCTTACCATTACAGGTGCTACCAACCACAGCTCATATGTGCACGATTTTGCTAATCGTCCTGTGTATCACATTGATCTTTACGTCCTGAGAATCAAGATGCTTATTACATTTTCTTTAATTTCCTCGTCCAACTTTCTGTCTGTTTTATCCTAACACTCGTTTACCTTTTTGATCCAGTCTTCAGTTTCTGCAAGATTTTCTTTGATAATTTTGTAAGTGTTAACCTCTAGTTTCGTGACTTTCTGATCTAATGCCTATGCCTTGAAGCTGCTGCTAAATTTACTCTACCTTGCATAAACCTTTTTTATTTCATAGTTAGTTTCTTTTCGTCCTCCTCCTAATTCACTTTGCCTTCCTTCTAATTTATTTTGCGCTGCTTCTAATTTATTTTTAATTCATATTGTAAATGATTCCATTATTGATGTTAATATTGAAATCACTTCTGGTGATAAGGTTTGGTTACGTTTCTCCATATTATCTGTTGTGACTTGGCAAGACAGCCAAGCCACTAGGAGGTGAAGCCGAAAGGCACGCGTTTAAGCTCACGCAAGCTGGCGTGAGGTCTGGAACAGGTCAGGGATATGAGACTAGCAAAAATAGTACGTATCTGTTGAAATAGTTAACTTTAATCCATAATTGGTGAACATCGGTCTGACGGTACATGCATCACAAGACAAATAGCAAATGATAATGGCGCCTTGCTAGGTCGTAGCAAAAGACGTAGCTGAAGGCTATGCTAACTATCGTCTCGGCAAATGAGAGCGTAATTTGTTAGTGAACCATCGCTAGCAAAGTGGGCTGTACAATTGGGGCGAGTGCTAGGAAGTCTCTCTAGACCTGCCGTGTGGCGGCGCTCGGTCTGCAATCACTGATAGTGGCGACACGCGGGTCCGACGTATACTACCGGACCGCGGCCGATTTAAAGGCTACCACCTAGCAAGTATGGTGTCTGGCTGTGACACCACATTATCCTTACATGGCAAAATGTTAGATAATGTAGTGCTATGATTTAGCCTATTCAAGTCTCCTGTTGGATCATTTGAAATGTCGACGTCAGGTTTTGTATCTCTTGCGTCTTAAGGGGCTCCGGAACGCCCTACACTTGCAATGTTAAAATAACGCTTATAAATTACATCTTTCCTCACAAAGTATTTGTGGTAGGAAGTTGAACCTTTTACAGATTATTTATTGGATTATGGACTACAACTTATCACAGGTGTTTTACAAAATTTTAGTTCAGTTATTAAAGATGATTTTTTTTCAATTGTAATGACAATTCACAACATTTTTTTGCAATTTTTTATTTATATATTCAAAAACATTCAGTTTTTTAGATAAAGGCTGTGTTAAATTATGCAGAAGGTACTGTGTAACATTTACTGAAAGTTTGAAACAAATATGTTTGGAAGATCCTTAGAAAACATGTAATTAGTATGAGAAAATAAAAGTTTTGGGAATCGAGCGACAGAGATTGGATTAACTTTTTAGTGCATTCCAGGTCCATAGGATGGATTATCTTCATCCTCTGCAAACTCCTCCTCCAGCTTCCTCTTGTTCCTCCTCCTGTTTACTCTTGCTTGTATTTCTAGACTCTTTACAGCCCTGTCTGCAGCCCGAAGGCGTTCCTTGTCTAAAGCAAACATCGCTCGTTGTTGTGTTCGTAGATTTTGCTACCATTTTCTTCAGTTGCAGTTACTGCAACACTTCCAAAAGGTGGTCATGTGTGAACACTTATCACAATTCAGTTGTATTTCACTAGCAAGTCCTACGTGCTTTATTATGGAGAGTTCCAGACCAACTTCACTACAATGAATACATCTTACACAGTTTGAAAAATTCCTTTGAGAACCGACATATCAAATATTTCATTCACATCCGATTCGCCCATAAAACCGCTACGGTCGGAGGTTCGAATCCTGCCTCGGGCATGGATGTGTGTGATGTCCTTAGGTTAGTTAGGTTTAAGTAGTTCTAAGTTCTAGGGGACAGATGACCTTAGAAGTTAAGTCCCATAGTGCTCAGAGCCATTTGACCCATTTGAAATAATATTCACGTACTAAGTTACACATTTAATCGTCCCTGCTTTGCACTCGTATTCGTGATAGTATATCATTTCATACCGTACGCAACTCTGATTTTAATCGAGCTGATTGTAACGCGAGGACGTTAAGATCACCTCGTACCCGACTCGACTGCTGGTATCAAACTGAAGTCGTCAGCACGAATAACTTCGCTCGGCGCACACTTTTGGCGGGAGCCGAAGATAGACTCTGGAATTCAGGACTGATTCCTTCCATTGCTTTTGTGTGATTTTTTACAATCACCGTCCGCAACATTCGACCGTCCTTGCCCGTCATTACATGAGGTCTGCCTTGCTTCACGTTTCCACTTCACACTCGGTGGCGGCTGTTGTGTACGAGCACACGAGCACATGAACACCCTAACTTTTAATACCTTACGGATTTATTGGTTATTTTTCTCTGGATGCTGTTAGACGTATGCAGTAACTTGAAGCCCATGGCACTAAACCTACCGCGCTATACTATCTTGCCCCTCTAAGGCTATGTGAAACTTTGCATCAGGATTGTAAGCACACCTTCAGTTGTGCACGTATTAAGGAGCTTCTGCACATGCACAACTGGTTTGACGTAATTAACTAACGGGCAAAATACACACCGATTTGATAAACTATGTGCACGTTTCACGACGTGCACAGCCAGCCCTTACTATTCGACAACAACTTTACGTCAACAGCAGCAGGTGGTAGCACTTTTATCCCTGTTCGCTTGGCATAAATGCCCTAGACTGTAGCACATTCCTCATATATGCTAATCCACTCACTGTACAGTAAAATTAGTTCGGACTTCACTATACACTATGTGATTAAAAGTTTCCGGACATACGGTTTGCAAATAAGGTTCATTGTGGTGCACCTACTGCCAGGTACTCCACATCAGCGGCCCCGTGATACCGTGATATCGTGAGAGAGCAGAATGCGGCGTCCCGCAGAATACACGGACTTCGAACGTGGTCAGGTGAACAACAATTCGGGGATGTCGATTGCATCTTTGAACATGATCGGGCACCTGTTCATAATGCACGGCCTGTGGCGGAGTGGTTACACGACAATAACGTTCCTGTAATGGACTGGCCTGCACAGAGTCCTGATCTGAATTTCATAGAACACCTTTGGGATGTTTTGGAACGGCGACTCCGTACCAGGCCGTACCGACCGACGTCGATACATCTCCTCAGTGCAGCACTCCGTGAAGAATAGGTTGCCATTCCCCAAGAAACATTCCAGCACCTGATTGAACGTATGCCTGCGAGAGTGGAAACTGTCATCAAGTCTATGCGTGGGCCAACTTCATATTCAATTCCAGTGTTTCCGATGGAGGTCGCCACAAACTTGTAAGTCATCTTCAGCCAGGTTCCGGATACTTTTGATTACATAGTGTACGATACAGTTATGCTTAAAGATAAACCCACTTTGTGGGATTCTGAATGAGTTATGGTATATTAAGTTTCGGATTTTATCATACAGTAATCCATTTTAGGCGTTGAGAACCATAAAGCACATAATCGTCGACTGTGAAATGTAGCATTTATTTATGCTTCTCTCATCTGTTGATCTTGTGGTGGGTCAGGTTTATCTGTACTGTAGGCGCGCATCGTATGTATATATGAACAGTTACGAGAAGCTGTCTCACTGGTTTCTCTGATACTCACTTAAATGTAGGATCAAAGACAGTGTGCTTTTGGGCCTTATGGTTCTCAGCACCTCGTTTGTATTCTAGTCAAGAGATTTTGTTGACAGATGGTACTACAGGCCGGCCGGAGTGGCCGAGTGGTTCTAGGCGCTACAGTCTGGAACCGCGAGACCGCTACGGTCACAGGTTCGAATCCTGCCTCGGCCATGGATGTGTGTGATGTCCTTAGGTTAGTTAGGTTTAAGTAGTTCTAAGTTCTAGGGGACTGATGACCTCAGAAGTTAAGTCCCATAGTGCTCAGAGCTATTTGAACCATTTTTTTGATACTACATGAATTCAGTCATTTCCGTAAACGGCAATTAGTGTTCGGAGTTGTTGCTTACTGTGCAGTGTGAATATGAGCTCTGTTAAATCTGTTTTAAGTGTTAATGGAAAAGAAAATTACCAGGAAAAGAAACTAGGGCTTCCCAGAAAAGATCCGTCATCTGAGAAAATGACGAAATCAAATACGTGTGGCTGCAAGCGAACATTTAACAAAGAAATGTATAATAAGCATGAGTTGTGTCGGTGCAACGTCAGAATGCCACATTTTCAGCCCGGAAGTTAAAACGTTAACTAATACGTGTATTAGGAAATTGTACATTTGTCCGAGAAAATAAAAAGGCATGAAAACTCCCATTTACAGAATAAATGCGAACTGGAGAGTTGTGAAAGCTAGGACATTAGTTCTTTCTTACCACAAACTGTACATAATTATGTACAAAACAACAAAATTCCACAAAAAAGTCTTCCTTTTTTCAGACAAGTTATGCATATTATTATTATTATTATTATTATTATTATTATCACCGTTATTATTATTATCATTATTATTATTTTACACAATGACTGAATTTGTATGAACATGTTCAATAGCAAACTGTTATACGGCATATGCTGTTAATTTTGCACTCTCATATTTATTTAAATTTAAAAATTTGTAAATACCCAGAACGTATACTCACAAGTCGCCATTGTTACTTACGTTGCAAACAGTCGACTTGGAGAGCTTTAGAATGGTTGAAATGTTCCTCGAGGATTTGTTTCTTAGTGACATCCAATAACTAGTGAATCGTGGAAGTCACTGAATTCTGCTGTCCGACTCATTGTGCTGTTTCTGCTTCTCTCCTGATCACACAATACTTCCCAACTCCTTTTATACCCGTTGGTGCTCTTGTCGTGATATCCAGAGGGCAATTACGAATTACATAGGGGTTTCAATCAGATAAGGTGTATTTTGAGTGATCAATGACAACATAAAATGATTTGAAGTATCGAAAAGTATCCACAGGTGCTAATCTTGCAACTTTCAGCTGTATCAGGAACAGACGTTAAAAGACAACAAAGTTAGTAATCCACATGATGATTAGATTGCGAAAAGAAACACACTGAAATTAGAAGTACTCTGGACTCAATTGCAGGCCCTTTGATCAAGGAAGCTGGCAGCAGTTCGTCGTACTGGTTTCTCGTGGTCTTAATTTAAAAAAAAAATATTGTGTGTCTGGAAGAAGAAGAAGGCAGTTAACAGTTAATCCTTTTAATAAGCAGCATTACATTTATTCAGTCTTCCCATTTCTCGCAATATGTTTAACGTTGCACTGTTTACTTTACTTATTTTTTTACTATTTTCTTTTATTCTATTGTCTTGATGCAGGTCAGACCAAATGTTCCATATGAACTGGTGTGAACATACCACATAATATTTTAACGTATTTTCAAATGTGTTAGTATAACTAAGCGTTACGGTGTTTGAGGGAGAAAATCCACATAGAAAACAATAATTTTTAAAAGAAAAAATTTCTACATACTATCCGTTCACCTTACGGCCCTCAGATATATGTTCATCTGAAATCCTTAAGGGACACACTACACAACTGCACTTGGCATCGGAACCAGGCTTAATTTCACATTTGTCCAGATGTGAAGCCTGCAGCGCACTGACGCACAACTCAAGATTCACAGGAGTTGCACTGCTGTGCCACCCAAGATGTAAAGATTGGGAAACGGCTGTCGGGGTCTCAGGAAATCCTTCCTCCTCCTCCCCGAGGCACTTCACCTCACAGCAAAATGTCTCTGAGCACTATGGGACTTAACATCTATGGTCATCAGTCCCCTAGAACTTAGAACTACTTAAACCTAACTAACGTAAGGACAACACACAACACCCAGCCATCACGAGGCAGAGAAAATCCCTGACCCCGCCGGGAATCGAACCCGGGAACCCGGGCGTGGGAAGCGAGAACGCTACCGCACGACGACGAGATGCGGGCTCATCTCACAGCTTCCGGAAGGTTGTTAAAGGTGGATGTTATGCAGTGGCGTGTCTCCTTAACATGATGTATATATAGTCTATTCTTGGCTGTCTCTCAGGCATGTGAGCTTGTAACTCATAGACTGATATTTTAGCTGTCAGCGAGTTCGGCTTATGTCACAGCTCCTCATTTCTTTGTATGTTATAGTCCGTTGTATAACCAAAGATGCTCCTGTTCTGGTCTGTACATCCTCTCTAATGGCACACCGCCAGACGATGTGGTCCGGGATGCCCATTGCTCCGCGTTCGCCAGTGTCTATAGGACGTTGTCGCAATTTCAGTTAGTGGCTGAGGTATGAACTGTGCCACGACAGGTCGGAATGATGTATGGCATTATGGATAATTTTTTTAATGTTAGGAGAGAGCTAATAAGTTCTCCTCCCTGTTTCAGCCCTGTCCCATATTTCTTGCCATTCCTTATCAGCGCAAGACTTTGTTTCCTTATTCAGTGTGACTTCCGTGATCCAGTATCTCCTTTACTTCACCATATTCGTTCTGAAGAAACCGGTGTTGTACGTCTCTTGTGGCGTTTATGCCACACACACACGTTTATTACGTTTTGGTCCTATTTTCAATGCACAGTATAGGAAGATTTTGTTACTGTAGTCTAGAAAGTAAGTAGGATCACCAGAGTCACGGATCGACGCACCACGTGGTCACATAAGCGTGAGAACTACCTGGCAAGCAAGAGCCGTATCATACTGTAGCAGAGAGACACTGGGGATTCACCTACCATGCTGGGCGATGAGAAAGGAATATAATATCATTTACACTGACTTTTTAAACATTAATATACAGCTCGAACCGTGCTGATGACGTTACTTGCACTGAGAACATGCTTATAATAATTTCAGTACCACTCAGGTCATCATGAAATGATAATTAGACACGTTAGTTACTGTCAGTGCTTTATAAAAGCATGGGAAATAACCAACACCAGGAATGTCAATATACAACTAATTTTGCGATTAATGGAATAAAATAAAATTACTTAAAACCTAGTATTTTACGATTCTTATTCTGCTTAGTATTTAAACTTATATACTTGTCAGCTGGCCGAAGTGGCCGCACGGTTCTGGCGCTGCAGTCTGGAACCGCGAGACCGTTACGGTCGCAGGTTCGAATCCTGCCTCGGGCATGGATGTGTGTGATGTCCTTCGGCTAGTTAGGTTTAACTAGTTCTAAGTTCTAGGGGACTAATGACCTCAGCAGTTGAGTCCCATAGTGCTCAGAGCCATTTGAACCATTTTTATATACTTGTCACATTATTATGTACTGTTTATAACACAAGCGTTAAAGCCCACGAACGACGGAGAAGAAACCGAGCGGGACGTCGGCTATGGGACAGCTTTCGAAGGCGTGACGTAAGCCAGTTGCGTCCAGTTGTGCTAGGGAAGGTGATCGCAGACATTTCTTGCTAGAGTCTACCGTGTTTGCTAAACCCGACACATTTTGAAGGCGTGAAGTTTCATTTACGAAACCCACAGTGTAGCTTATGGGCTCCAAATTCGTGTTTACTGTGAGACTACATTTTGCCACCGACGCAAATATTCGTTACACCCTCTTCGTTATGGCTGGGCCAAGACGTACTCACCATGTGTTGCCTTGTGTGTTAGCAGCGGCTATTTACGACCATTCTTTTTCTGTTGGACTCGCCAAATCCCAATATAGAACAATACAGCCCTCAACGGGAAAATAAAACCGGGTTCACACACGCAGCGCGGGATTAGCCGTGCGGTCTTAGGCGCTGCAGTCATGGACTGTGCGGCTGGTCCCGGCGGTGGTTCGAGTCGACCCTCGGGCACGGGTGTGTGTCTTTAGGATAATTTAGGTTAACTAGTGTGTAAGCTTAGGGGCCGATGACCTTAGCAGTTAAGTCCCATAAGATTTCACACACATTTGAACATTTCACACACGCAGGTAATGTGGCGCCACGTTTCATGGGTTTCTGTAGTGGCATCATAAGCTCCCGTTCACAAAGGACGCCACAAATTTTACGTAGCTGCACAGCTTTCAATACGGCGTCACTTAAAATCATATGGGTGGATATGAACGTCGTATAGTGTCGGTAACGGCATTAGAGCTGCAACAAGAGTTAAATACAAGGAAGCCGAAACACATATGTTGGTTCTGAAAATTGATTTCGTACAGGGATAAATCACAGGCCACAAACACGTTTATAAAATAAATAACACTCGGCGACAAAAACGCTGTCTGCTGGGGGAGTAACAAAGGCCAGGCATGTCAATATCATCCACAGACACCCCGCTCTTCCAAGATATTACAGTATTATTATATTCGTTGATATAGGCATTTCGAATAACTAATTTTTGATTTAACAGCTACCACAGCACACTTGGGAGCTATTTCCTGCATATAATCCACAATTTATACAATGATTGGTTTTACAAATCACAAAGTTCATATGATTCGCGTTCATTCACGCACCCAAAAATCTTGAAAGATTGTCGGGTAAGTCACTGGTTTGCCAACGTTGCCCGCCCTACCCTCCCCTCCAACCAAGACAAACACACACACACACACACACACACACACATACACACACACACTGGTGCAGGAAAACGTATCTCTTTGTTGTAGTTGCAGAAGCTGAGGAAGCGTATCTGCCACCCATGTTTTCACTATTTTCAGTAATGAAACGAAAACAAAATGAAATCTAGTAGATAACAGCAACAATTACTCCACGATAACTGCGACAGAATACTCGTGTTTCGAAATGCTGCCACCAGGTAGCGGTGGTGGAGGGAATCTGGTGTAACAAAGTACAACCGAGTTGAACTTTTTTGTGGCATGACAAGTGTTGCGTCTCTTTAATTGCGCCACTAAAAGCTGGGAGTTCACACATGCAAATGCAGTGCAACTTGTAATATCCTCCCTCCTTCCCGCTTCCATTTACTGTCCACTTTAAACAATGTCCAGTCCAAGTAATTAATAAGCAAAGTCTTTTATTAAAATTTGAAAGGAGCAAAGATTACAGTAAACTTTCTAGTTTAGTTAACTTGTCATGGTGAGATGGCTCCAGTTCTTCTAGTCTAGGAGTCTGATTCTTGAAGCTGAAAATCTCACATCGGATCCTCACGGTTGCTTTGAACTAAATAAATCTGAAGACTGTTGTAGCAGCACTTTTCTTTTTCTACGTAAATATATTTCCTCACATTTTAGTATATCATGCAGTATTTTGATTTTTCATGTTAACAAAGCCGAAATTGCATTTTCACATCAGGGGCAAGCTTACGACTGCCACACTCTGCGGAAATATCGGTATTCACATGGTTTAAATGGCTCTGAGCACTATGGGACATAATATCTGAGGTCATCAGTCCGCTACAACATAGAACTACTTAAACCTAACTAACCTTAGGACATCACACACATCCATGCCCAAGGCAGGATTCGAACCTGCGCTTTAACGTAGCGGTCGCGCGGTTCCAGTCTGAAGCGCCTAGAACCGTTCGGCCACGACGGCCATCGTATCAGTATTCCAGTCATTCTTAATAAACGAATTTCTGCTAGTTTCCGTTTCATTACTGATTTCGATTATTATTTCATAAATGTATCCAGAAAAAAATGTAGTAAACAGTTCAGGGTTGCGTATTTAATAATAGTAATTTTAAATGTGCCAATAATTCGTAATTTCAAGTGTTTCTTAACAAAATAATTGAAACTGTAGTCTCATATGATGATGTGTGTGAAATCTTATGGGACTTAACTGCTAAGGTCATCAGTCCCTAAGCTTAAAAATAAGGACAAACACACACACCCATGTCCGAGGGAGGACTCCAACCTCCGCCGGGACCAGCCGCACAGTCCATGACTGCAGCGCGTGAGACCGCTCGGCTAATCCCGTGCGCGGTACTTTCAGAACTAGCACTTATCGATTATAGCATCGAAACTAAAATATTTTATAACGTAATTTTTTTGTAAATTTAGGTTGACATATAACAAACTGTGCATAAGATCACATGAAAGTTTTCAGAGCCGGCCGCTGTGGCCGCACGCGGCTGCTACGGTCGCAGGTTCGAGTCCTGCCTCGGGCGTGGATGTCTGTGATGGCCTTGGGTTAGTTAGGTGTAAGTAGTTGTAAGTTCTAGGGGACTGATGACCTCAGAAGTTAAGTCCCATAGTGCTCAGAGCCATTTTTGAACTGATGACCTCAGATGTTAAGTCCCATAGTGCCTAGAGCCACTTGAGCCAAAGTTTTCTGGAAAGCAACTGAGATAATATTGACCTATCCTAAATTTAAAAAATAATATTGGTATCTGCAATTACTGCTGAGGAGGAGTAATGCTAGATGAGGATGTCCCGTTGTTAACTTCAGTATGCCACTACTTGTGGCGACACTTTCGTTGCGTCTGTGGACTCGGCTTTTCTCTTTGCTCGCCTCCGAAAGGTTCGCTGCGCCCGCACAACCTGCTCGTTCGCTGCCCGCAGCCCGTAGGCGCTGATCCCGTACGGGACCGTGACTGGCCGCGTGGCTGCCGCAAGTGACTCTTCATCAAAGTCCTCTTTGTCAGGGGTCCGTCACAGGCTTCCGCCTCTTCATTCGGCGTCCCGTGACGCGGCGGGCGGCCGCAATAGAATATAAATTACGGATAATCGCCGTCAGACGCCGCGGTGCGCCGATGCCGCTGTGTGTGTGTGTGTGTGTGTGTTTCGTGCTGGCGACCACACGCGGCGGCAGACATCATTGGCGCCGTCCTGCTAATGGGCCGTTATTACAGAAATTGCTATCAGTCTCGTCAAAGGCGCATTTTTCTCCTTTTTCCCCAATGAGAAGCGGAACGGGCGGCCGCTCAGAACGCCGGCCGATTCGAACGCGTTAGCCGCGCTGTAATGGTCGTCAAGAATGCTAAACGGTGCCCGCCGCCGCGCGGGCTCCCGTCTCTTCCTACGCGTCCTGCGGCTGACAGCTGTCGCCAGGGGCGGCGTCTCCCGCCGGATCAAAGGCCGCTCACTTAGCAGCGCTCCGGTCGCAGAACGCTCCCCTGTTCGTATTTCTTGTAGAAACGTCGCTAGTGCTTGCCTGCGAAGAACAGACGCTAGAGCTTCCCCTCGGCGGCAAATTTGTCCTATGTCTGATAACTACTCTGCAGTCATAAATGCAATGCAGTTCGGAGCAATCGTTGTTTGAAGACATGCAAAGCAGCAAGAGCAGTTGATTTCTCTTTCTGAGTGCACGCACATATACGCATCCATACGATGTTTCCAACGTTTACACTTATCGAAGAGTCCATGAAGCAGGTAAGTACAGGGTGTTTCAAAAAGGATCTTTACAAATTTAACAACTCATATAACTTTATTGAAAGAAGATATAGAGTTGGGTTTAGTGTTATTCTGTAGGGAAACACATCACGTTTTTTACCTTAAGCTAAAGGTGTATATGGCTTCCGTTGGTTATCCTGCACACATCCCATCGTAAGTCCATTTCTTCCCAAACTCGATGTAGCTTTGCAGGTGCAACTTGCTCATTGGCGCCGTGAATTCTTGCTCTAAGTCCAGGTAGGGAAGCCGGCACACGAGGTACAAACACGATATCCTTGATGAACCCCCATTAAAAAAATCGGGTGGTGTCAGGTTTGGCGCCGGCCGAGGTGGCCGAGCGGTTCTATGTGCTAGAGTCTGAAGCCGCGCGACCCCTGCGGTAGCAGGTTCTAATCCTGCCTCGGGCATGGATGTGTGTTATGTCCTTTGGTTGGTTAGGTTTAAGTAGTTCTAAGTTCTAGGGGACTGATGACCTCAGAAGTTAAGTCCCATAGTGCTCAGAGCCATTTTTGTCAGGCCTGGCGAACGTGGGGGCCATGCAATTGCCGCATCACGGCCAGTCCATTGACCTGGAAAGCAGTCACTGAAAAAATCCCGGATGTCAGCCAGGTAGTGGGGTGGTGCACCGTCTTCCATGCAGTAAAAATTTCGTTCTTGGTCATCATGTCGATGTGTGGTACCAAATCTTGTTGTAACACATCCACGTACACTACCCCGTAGATGGTTATCTCAACGAAAAAGAAAAGGGGTGGTACACTTCATTCTTGCTCAAACCACAAAAAACGTTCAGTTTAGGGCTATCACGAACATGTTGCCATGTTTGATGTGATTTTAATTGCCCCAATTCCTACAATAACGGGTGATAACCTTGTCACTTAAATGGAAAGTCGATTTGTCAGAAAAGATGATTTTGTCCAATAAATGTTCCTAATCATGTAATCGATTTAACATATCCGCACAGAAGTTCTTGAGAGCAGTTTTATCAGTGTCTTTTATTGTTTGTACGATCGTCAGTCTGTACTGTTTCAAATGTAAATGAATTCTCAACACACCCCAAACAGTCGTATGTGATATTTTCAGTTCGCAAGGTGCAAGCCAGGTCGATTTCGTAGGGCTGTTGACAAAACGTTGTCTCACTAGCTCAACGACGTCGTCAGATGTGCTTGGACGAGCAAATCATTTCCCGTGTCTTACCGAGCACCCTTTTTATACAAAACATTTATGCCCTGTAGCCCTACTAAGAGGATCTTTAGCGTACTTGGTATGGAAATTACGCTGAACTTTTGTCGCCGCCTTCGATTCTTCAAACTATAACACACAGCTAGCACACTCGGTCCAGTGAAGGCAGCCATTCTTACCGCAAATGCCGCTATCTCTCCTTACGGTGCTATTCGGCAGTAGCGAACTATGCGAGACAAAACTTGATATATTTCTCTACAAATTGACACTACTTTGCACTGTGTCGACACTATGAATTAATTTGTATGAATTTTCAAAGTTTTTAAGTCCTTTTTGAAACACCCTGTACATTAAACAAGGCTATAAAGAGGGTCCCATGGATGTTAAATTACACTGATTGAGAAAAAGCGAATCATCCAGAGGGAGAGAAGGAGACGAAATGAAACACAGAGTTGATGTGATTAAAAAGCAGAGTCAAATGTAAAAGAATTTGGCAGTATGGGCGCACTTACCAGTTCTACGTGGCTCTCCCTCTGGCGTAGATGCATGCACTAATTCATAAAGCAATTGTATCCTCTCCTAATGCAAGTTGGCCTACAGGTAATATCCTCGTTGCAAGTAATGGGACGAATGTGATTTCCGAACTGCTCCCACAGCCTGTCTATCGAGGACACATCTCGGATCTTGCTGGAAACTGGAGTACCTGAACACCATACAGACAATTCATAGAGACATGTGCCATGTGTGGACGAAATAATGGACCACGATATTCTCCACCTGATGGCTGATACATCATGACGCACGAAGTCCGTGACACAATGTTGTGCTGTCAGATTTCCCTCGCACTCTACCAATGGCTTCCCACACCGTTACGCCAGGAGTAACAACGCTGGGTTGCCGCCATATTCGCCGAATTTTTTTTGGAAATATGTGGTAAGTTCCTATTGGACCAAACTTCTGAGATCATCGGTCCCTACGCTTAGATGCTACATAATCTAACCTAAACTAACTTACGCTAAGGGCAACACACACACTCATGCCCGAGGGAGGACTCGAACCTCCGACGGGAGGAGCTGCGCCTAAGACTGCGCGGCTACCCCGCGTGGCATACTCGCCGACTATGGTCCTCCAGGGTAGAACAGAAGCCGAACGGAAGCTTGACGATGGGTTCCTCTATGAGCTCCAGTTAGGCAATAATCTCACTGACACCCACCATCACCACACACTTTTAGTCAGATTTCTAAAACTGTGCCTTTGCAGAGAAAACCAGGGGATTACTAGGTGCCAGCAAAAAAAGCAACTGGCACCAGAGGTGTATCACGTGGTTGCCTACCTACAGGCATATAGCACTTCTTCGAGTCTTTCCTCTGTAAAGGCACATTTTTAAATTTCCCAATAAAAGGGGTGGGTACCAATGAGGCTATTGCCGAAATTGCCGTTCTAAGAGGGAGGGACCCTTTGCTGTTTTATTCGTGCATATGTCAATGTCGCACCTCTCTGTCATCACACCACAGTAGTGCGTGAAACAGGGACACTGAAAAAATAATAGGAGCCCTTTGTTGCTCCAGATCAAGTTCTAATTTCACCGAATGGTTTTGAAAGGTCGCTATTGGTCCCACCATAAGCAAAAATTGGGGTTCCAAAGGCGTGAAATTACTTTCAGTGGGGATGCTAGCTCACAATGTCTTTAGACAAGTGTTCGAGTGTCAGAGGAATGTCAGCTTTATCAAAGACTGTCAAGAAGGTCTTCCTGTTGCTCATCGCACTGTAATCGGTCGTTTTGGACTGTGAAAAGTATCGGAATCAAGTTCTCAAGGAAAGGGGATGTTTCATTGACAACCGCTATCCTGAGGCCTGTGAATGGCGGTGTGAATGAAATGTTTTCTTCGGCCACTCCGTCGCAGGGATAAAATGTGGGTAAGACGGTCTGTGGTGACGTTTCCATCGTGCGACGCGTCCACGGAGGCATTGAGGAGAATTTTGGTGGATTTTGGTACCAATGAAACATGAGCAATCCACTTTTCACGTCACATGAAATTTTCAGAACTGGCCATTTAGTCTCATGTGTCTACACCTTGCTGTTCGAAGCGTCCTACAGGACGCAGAGTTCATGACGATGCATTATTACAGAAGAAAGTTGTAGACACCTTTTGAGCACATTTCAAACTTACGATCGCAATGAGAGACAATTATGGGGCTTAGAAAAAGTGATCCTTTAATTCTATTGCGCGGTGTTCTATATTCCCTGCACGATTCCTAGCAGCAACACCCTGTTGAAGCGTATGACGGTAAATACCTCCGATGGCTGCGTCATCAAAGAAGGAATTACACAATTCGGGAGGCGAAATGACTGTGTACCCAAAATCTAATAATAAAAGGAAAGGCCAACATTCAAAACTAATAAAACTCCTGAGAGATAATTTTAAGTGTGTTTGTAGCAGCTGAAGGGGAAACTGAAAGGAACGATGTTATATTTAATAATTTTGTGAGCCTAAAGATTTGTACAAACTGAAGAGAGACGATGATCTACATCTTCTACACTAACAACAAAACTGTAAAACTCTCGTTTCTGTCTGCTTCAACAAGCTAATATATAAACAAACTTTACGAATTTTTAAGTGGTTCTCATAGGTAACTTGAATGTGGCTTGGGACAACGTATAGGCTTTGTTTCACCGTAACTGCATCGCGGAAAAAAAAGATATCATGATTTTTTTTTTAGACTGTGTGTCTGTTTATTTGCCCGGCTGAACACGCTAATCTTTAAATCAGCTAGACCAAATTTCATGGTATTCTCATAGGTAACGTGATTGTAGCTTGGGACCAGATGTAGGATTTTCTTCATGAAATTCAGATTACGGTGTTCAAATGTGTGTGAATTCCTAAGGGACCATACTGCTTAGGTCATCGGTCCCTAGACTAACACACTACTTAAACTAACTTAAAATAACCTATGCTAAGAACAGCACACACCCAGGCCCGAAGAACTTGAACCTCCGGCAGTAGAGACCGCACAGTCCGTGACATGACGCCTTAAACCGCGCGGCCATTCCGTGCGGCTCAGATTATGGAGAAAAAACATCGTAATGTAAGGTTTTGTAAATAGGATGTGTGTGTGTCTGTTCTCTTTTCCACGGCTAAACTGCTGATCGGATTTTGATGAAACTTGTTTTTTTTCCGATAACTTCGGCGCTGTTGAATAGCATACGTTACTTTACAAAGTGTGTAGTCCTAGATATTTATTGATTTGAAGAATATTACGCGAATTAGGGAAAAATATTTACTATTTAAGAAAGCCATTTCTTCTTATACTTTTGAAGTTCATCACTTTTGTGAAAATGTTTTTACTGGTTGGTGTGCTCTACATAATACAATTCAGCATAAGAATAGAATGATTATAAATAATCCTCAACGTTTTTAATCCATACCCCCATACTGTAACATAATAAGCGAGAAAGTATCTCTCTGTTACACAGTCAAAGACGGCACCTACCGCCGTTGTTTACCGTCCACGAACTGTTTGTTCAACGATGCATGTTTGACTAGAAATAACGGCACCACATTTTTTACATTCGTGATTGTGTCTTAACGTAAAATGAGCTTATGGTACAAATTAGACATTGTAAAAAACACTCAGTTCTCTATTGACTGGTTAATAATCAGCAGTCTTCCGACACGGAAATTATGCTAGTCTCACGTCAGCGGAATGCAAAGATGCTTTTAGCCATTATACCATCGATTCGAAGCCACTACGAAATTTTCACTATTTCAAAGCCTTTCTTAGATAAGAAATACCTTTGCAGAGTATGAAGTTACCAAGTACCTCGATTATTACTGCAATTATCGCTATTGACTTCTTCATTCTGCTTGCTGCTACACGCGTGCTTGAACGGAAGCATTTAATGCTTTTCAGACATTTTTGCAAGCAGTTGCCCAAACGCAGGTAAATATTCAGTTTGCAGCAAATTGGTGCGGCATTCTGTGGCAAGTGGACTGTAAGAGGTAGTTATCAAGTTATTTCCAGATTGAGGGAATACTTGTCAACTTAATATCGAACGTCTCTAGTTATTCATAGATTACATTAAAACTAAACTAACTAATGAAAACATTACTTCATAACACAAATTGCTTTGTACCAGTTCATTTACTTACGCTTAGCGACAACACTTGTAAAACGCTAAAACTGGCGGTAAACAACACTTTCAAAGCCATGGGATGTTAATGTCTTCTGTTAAATGTCACGACAATTCTCTCCAGATGACTTGGTCGATGTCACCCATTTCAAATAATACGAGGGTGAGACAAATGAAAACTTTAAATATTTTTTAAATATTATTTATTGTGCAGAAGTGGTACAAATGTGTATAACTTTTCAACATAATCTCCCCCACGCTCAATGCAAGTCTTCCAGCGCTTTCTAAGTGCATAAATTCCCGTAGAGAAAAATTCTTTTGGTAGTCCGCGCAACCACTCACGCACCGCGTGGCGTACCTTTTCATGAGAACGGAACTTCTTTCCTCCCATTGCGTCTTTGAGTGCTCCAAACATATGGACACATGGGGAAAGGTCTGGTGAGTATGGTGGATGAGGAGGATACTTTAAATGCGGGTCTGTGGTTGCTGCAACTGTTGTACGGGCAGTGCGGGGCCTTGCACTGTCATGTTGCAGAAGGACACCTGCTGACAGCAATCCACGTAGCTTTGATTTGATTGCAGGCCGCAGATGATTTTTTAGGAGATTTTTGTATGATTCTCCGGTGACAGTGGTCCCTCTAGTCATGTAATGCTCCAAAATGACGCCTTTTTCGTCCGAAAAGAGAGTCATCATAACCTTCCCTTCTGATGGTTCTGTTCGGAACTTCTTTGATTTTGGTGATGAGGAATGGCGCCATTGCTTGCTCACTCTCTTCGTTTCCGGTTGGTGAAAGGGAACCCAGGTTCCGTCCCCAGTAACGATTCTTGCAAGGAAGCCATCACCTTCTCGTTCAAAGCGCCGAAGAAGTTCTTCACAAGCATCAACACCTCGTTCTCTTATTTCATGGGTCAGCTGCCGTGGCACCCATCTTGCAGACACTTTGTGAAACTGGAGCACATCATGCACAACGTGGTGTGCTGACCCATGACTAATCTGTTAACATGCTGCAATGTCATTCAGTGTCACTTGGCGGTTTTCCTGCACCTTGGCTTCAACTGCTGCAATGTTCTGTAGAGTCACAACTCTTTGTGCCTGACCTGGACGAGGAGCATCTTCCACTGAAGTCACACCATTTGCGAACTTCCCCTACTCCAATCATAGCCGGCCGCGGTGGTCTCGCGGCTCTAGGCGCTCAGTCCGGAACCGCGGGACTGCTACGGTCGCAGGTTCGAATCCTGCCTCGGGCATGGATGTGTGTGATGTCCTTAGGTTAGTTAGGTTTAAGTAGTTCTAAGTTCTAGGGGACTGATGACCACAGATGTTAAGTCTCATAGTGTTCAGAGCCAGCCACTCCATTCATAGGCTTGCTGCTGTGGCAAACATGCATCACCGTACTGAATCTTCATTCGTCGATGAATTTCAATAGGTTTCACATCTTGAGTACACAACAATTGAATAACAGAACGCTGTTCTTCCCTGGTGCAGGTCGCAAGTGGAGTGGCCATCTTTTTACTGATACTGCGACGTTATGTGTGCATCTGCACTATGCTGCCATCTACAGGCCATTCTGCACACTTACCAACTTACAGGATAACGGCGCGAAAATTCGATTTGTTATTACAAATTTAAGGTTTCCATTTGACTCACCCTCATAGAAGGAATAAGATATTGCAGATCAACTGCTTGCTATTGCAATACACCCAATTTACGTGGGCCACATTCACATTTTCGCGGAATTACTCTAACTGTAGTATCCACTTCAACACTGTAGCAAAATATTTCAACGTTGCAAGACCAACTCCGAGAGCTTCCACTTAGTCGCCAACCAGAAATTCTGTTTCTGTGCAACACCAGTTTCAGTAACCTGATGTACCGAAGACTGTTTATCACTGCTCTTCCTCGCCATAAAATGCGCAGTTGACGTATAGGGCTCCATAGCTATACTGCAACAGTAACTTCTTGTCCAAGCAATACATACGAATTGCAGAATTTAACAGTGCCGTGGCTTCCAATTCTGTATACACCCGACCTAAACTGGCTCTGCATAATTTCAGGCCCTACGTACTGCAACGTCATACTGACACCAACAGCGCTCTCGTACTGCCAACTTCATTGTTCGTTTCACTTTATTTCGTAATCACTGAAATAAAAGTCACAAGTTGTCTGTCTGGTCCCATTCCTCCTGCCATGTCTCATTGTGCCATATATGAAGTTGTTTTCGGTTTGTTATGTAGTGTCTAGTTTTATCTTGTATTTTGTCTCGTCTGCCTTTTTGCCCGCAAAATGTTATATAGATAGTGGACTAATTGTAGTAAATAAATAAACGTCCCTTATTGCTCCAGTTCTGACTAGAACAGACAAACTCACAACGTAAAAGACGAAATTAAGTCCAATTTCCACGTCGACAATCTTTTCTGGACTTAAAACTATAAACTGATATATGTATTTCACACTTTATGTGAAAGTCACTCAGATTATTTGACTGAAATGATATGAACGTATCTAGTGAATTTTGTAGGCTTTATCTGTGTCATCCAGGAAGTAACTCGTCTATACCAGTGTTGCCAAACATATCCTTCACAGTTGCCAAGATTCAGTTAAACTTACAGCAGAAATTATACCCGCTTTGACTGGTCTAGGAAGTGACTACAGTTCGTGTCTCAAAGAGGGGCAGCCGACGCTGAAATGCCTAAAGTATATGTCAATGAGTCTTATTCGTATTTCTGTTACTGGGTGTAGGGACTAAAGCGTCGTCACAAATAATACTCAGATACGCTAACTGCAAACTAGACAACACAAACCATTAATTGTCAAAATTATTTGTATTTTTCTGTCTTAAGCGTATTGAAATTAAAAATCTCATCGCCACATTTTTAGAAAATCTCTAGTAGTTATACTGTCAACTTTATGAGTAGGTCACACATCTTTCTTATAATAATAGATTCGAATATATTTTTCTTGAGGTTGATATCAATGTCATTATCCATGAAAGACAGGCACAGAAATTAAGAGACAACAACAACGCTTCGATTGCAAAACATAACTTCCACAGGGAGACAACGTCATCCACGAATAATATGAAGCTCAAAATGGAAAAAGGCTACGACAGAAAATGGTGGCTCAAAATACGGTTGAAAATTAAATTAGCGAATATATACAGAGCAACTTCGATTCCAGCTCCTGCTAACGCGCAAGGATAAGCAGTTTTTATCAGAATGTGGAACAAGGAACAATAAATGTTGAAAGTAATGTCTAGAATAAGTGATCCTTGAGTGAAACTGTCATTCCGTCCATAATTACTGAAAGATAGATACGTGTCACATACTCCTTATGATTAAAATGTATCGGTTGCCGATGCTTTCTCAGTAAAAACGAAAAGCGCATATGTTGAAGAGCTTATGACGGTGCAGTATGCTTAAGACATAGAGGACCCGAAACAACAACAGATTCACCAAGCTGAATGTGGTACTGAGATTCTATGCATCCCTTGCGCAGAGTGCGTTATTAATTAGCTCCTAACGTTTTAATATTAACGACACTTCTAGGCTACCACAAATTTCATATGAGAATTACAGAGTTCTATTGGAGCGGCACCGGCCGCCGTGGCAGAGCGGTTCTGGTGCTTCAGTCCAGAACCGCGCTGCTCCTACTGTCGCAGGTTCGAATCCTGCCTCGGGCATGGATGTGTTGAAACGTCCCCTTTGAACAATTGTAAAGGACTGTGCTTAACCTGACACACAATATTTTTAGCGCAACGCAATCTGACTATCAAAGATCCCTGCAAGAGAATGGCCCTGAGTAACATTAAACTATACCTTTCACAAATCACTTACCTCACAAAAATCTTCATTACTCGAACTACTGCAATACAGCGAGCGCCACTACTGCCAGCTAAATAAAAGATTCAAATTACGGAAGGCACTGACTACTGATAGGCATAGTTAGCAAATGAAAGATTTTAGTAGAAAACAAACACTGTATTTACCTTAATAGTCATATTATATATAGCAGTTCATGACAGTCTTACAAATTTCAAAACTCCGCCATCTCTCTCCCCACATCCATCACTGCTGGCGGCTCACCTCCAACTGCGCAACGCTATGCGCTGTTCACATCCAGCTGCCGCTGCCCAACACTACAATGGCAGACAACAATGCAAACTAGCCACAGACTGCACACAGCACAGCCAGTGATTTTCATACAGTAAGAAAACCTAAACAGCCTACTTACAGTGTGTGATGTCCTTAGGTTAGTTAGGTTTAAGTAGTTCTAAGTTCTTGGGGACTGATGACCCATAGTGCTCGGAGCCATTTGAACCCATAGTGCTTAGAGCCATACTGGAGCGGCATAGATGGGCGGACGATTCTGAAATTTGCGTAGACTATTCATATGTTGCTGAATCATAACGTCAAGCTAGCTCTACATAAGATGATAGGCCATACTTAATTTCTAGCCGGCCGAAGTGGCCGTGCGGTTAAAGGCGCTGCAGTCTGGAACCGCAAGACCGCTACGGTCGCAGGTTCGAATCCTGCCTCGGGCATGGATGTTTGTGATGTCCTTAGGTTAGTTAGTTTTAACTAGTTCTAAGTTCTAGGGGACTAATGACCTCAGCAGTTGAGTCCCATAGTGCTCAGAGCCATTTGAACTTAATTTCTATGTCTGAAAGAATTGCTCATCAGTGGGCGAATAGCATCAGCACCACTAACCCCTCACCCTAAATACAACAAGGTCCAAATATATGACAGTTAATAGCTAAAAACTGCGCTATGGTCGCATCTTTCTGCCAACGACTTAACTTCTATGGGAGGTGTGTCACTCAGTTACCGAGGCGATAAAGAAGTGTTACGGTCTCCCACGCCCATTAACTGCCCAAACTGTGCACACCCACCGTGATTGTCTCATAAATTTGACACCGAACGTAATTTGTCCCTAAATTAACTAGCTTCTTATTCGGTTTTCTGACTTGCTATTCTTCTGTCGCACTGGAGAAAAATTCTTAAGGTAAATAGAAGAAGACAAACGAATTTTTCTCTTTTCTCACAGAAAAAAAGGAAAGTTCATTTCCATAAACAAAATTTTATCCCTAACAACACAATAATATAGTAACGTGTTCAGTTTCCGTCCTCCTCTACAACTTCTTTTATCCACCGGGGAATAGCGGCAACAGCCGGCCTTTGTGGCCGAGCGGTTCTAGGCGCTTCAGTCCGGAACGGCATTGCTGCTACGGTCGAAGGTTCCAATCCAGCCTTGGGCATGGTTGTGTGTGGTATCCTTCGGTTAGTTAGGTTTAATTAGTCTAGGAAACCGATGACCTCAGATGTTGAGTCCCATAGTGCTCAGAGCTATTTCAACCAGTTTTTGAACAAGTTTCCGGCTGAATCTGTTATTTTGTGACAACTCTTCCCATGCGTCCTGAATTGATACGGGTAGCGCTGGCTTGGTTGTCGTTGGTGGTCTTCTATACCTCATAATTTTCTCCATATATGCCCACACGTTTTCTATAGGACTGCATTCAACACCTTCGGGACACGGGTAGCGCTGGCTTGGTTGTCGTTGGTGGTCTTCTATACCTCATAATTTTCTCCATATATGCCCACACGTTTTCTATAGGACTGCATTCAACACCTTCGGGACGCCAGTCCTAGAGCTCAACGTCCCCGTTCACTTGAAACCAGTGCTTCACACACTTCACTGTGTGGACATGAGAACGCTCATGTGGTGAGATTGTTCTGCCTCCCGATAATCTTATACGAACCGAAGGAATCATTACGTTCTCCAGTATTTCGTAGTAGTAATAGTTAAAAAAACAGACGGTCCACATGTCACAGAACGCAGCAACCATTTGTTGATATCCATTCCCAGACTGTGACTGCAGTTCGGCCACACCTTTCCCATTGATGCACACATTTGCTGTCGAATCACGCTCCACTTGGTCGATAGACATGAGCTGAAGTATTTGGTGCAGCAGAAAACACCTTCTCGGCCGTAAATGCAACTTGCTCCCGGTACGAAAACGGTTCCCTTCAGTATGCTAATGTGAAGTATAATCTGGTAGCCTAATGTTGCTGCATCAAGATTTCTTTAACTGCTGATTTTCGACCATACCTTACTTTCTCGCTAAGACCACTATGAATCGTCGAGCTCCTCACGCTTAAGTGAAGGATGGTCCTACTTTCTGTGCTGGTCTTGAAAGGGTCTTCACACTGCAGTGGAGTACACTATTGTATTGATACCCGATGATAGTCCTTGGATGTCTAGGGCGACGACGGTATACGTCATTTTCCTTCTCTATCCTCGTCACATAGGGCCGTATCGTAGATTTTCTGTATCCTAGGGCACGCGAAATGTTGCCGATACAGTGTCCATCTTCATAAAGCTCAAAAATGCAACCTTTATCAAATTCCTTACGCTTCACATCCCGCTGACGTGAGCCTAGCATAATTTCCGTGTCAGTAACTTGCTAATAATTAACCACTTACCAGATAACTAAATTTTTTCACCATGTCTAATTTGTAGCCTAAGGGCATCATACGTTATGACACAATCATGAATATAAGAAATGTTTCAGTGGTCTCGTGGACTGATTTTAGTTTATTAGCTGCGAGGTAGGGGTTCGATTCCCACTTCCGTCATGCACTTTAAACAAAGCCGAACTGTTCTTCTTCTAATCTCTACTAGTAATGCAAAGTGTGAAATGTCAGGTTCGACTGTAGTTCTGGATGCGCACTGTAAACATGGTATCCCTTCGCTGCCAACAGGAACAATTCGGATCTGCTCTTGCCTACACGGAACGATATTGTTTGATAATTTCGTTGTTTTCTCTCAGATTGCAAGCTCTTCCAGGTCTCCACGGAAGGCACGTATGTGGCCCAGCACACAAATATTTATGGTTTCAGCTCGAGACCTATCATATGCACACCTAACTACTAGTCACAAGAAATTTCCATTTTTAATGCCTGTTCGTGTGTTGTCAACAATAACGATAGGTGCCGATATATCACACTTGCACACTTCTCTCTCTGGTGAGCAATTAATTCTTGGATAGAAACAACGGCTGCTGTGGGTACCGGGTTCGATTCCCGATCAGGCAACAACTGAATCCACATTTCAGATTAAGACATGTCGTTGCTGGTGAAAAGATTCAACATCAGACGTCTGATTTTGCTTCGTTATTAATCTGACTGCGTGTTGAGTTCGATTCCCCTGCTTTAAACAGGTGCAAACTTTGTTGCTTGAAATTATATTAATCATTTTCCGTGATTACTTAAGAGGGAGATAAGGGTCCTGACAGGCACGTAAACTTTGCTCAGTTACAGTGGGTGGTAGGTTTCAATCTAGATCCATAACAAATATGTCCGTCATGTCGGTTAAAGTTGAGACTTGTGGACAAATAATTGTTCAATCATGAGTACAGAGTAATTACTGGTGATACGGCGTTAATTTTCAGTTTTGCACAGAGGGCTTGCTGCTGTTAACCGCATTGCTTTTAACTTGTTAGTTTAACATCCAGTATAGGACAAACCAGTTGTATCAGAAACGAGGTTTCATAGGTGTGGGAAAATCTTTTAAAGAGCTAAAGTACTTGGAACTGTTAGAGAACTTTAGTAATCGAGAGGTTGTCTCAAAATGTCTTGTTCATAAAAACATTTAGTTTTGCCTGAAGATTGCTGGAATGTCTTACCTGCCAGATTTAGCTAACCCAAATTCAAATGAGTGCGGTAGTGATCTTTAAACGTCACTTACTTTAATAAAATTGTGATTACATGCTAGAAGGACTGTCTCATCTCTAATGATGCGTTTTCCAGTACTTGCACTATCGTGGCATTGATTTACAATCTAATAACAAAAGATAGCGCCCAGATATAAAAACAATAAGCCCGCATGAGGTGCGATTCGAAACATATTCGTAGTAACGGAAGCGGAAATTGGAAGGAATGTCGTTATTTTCAAGAAAGTTTTGATGCTAAATATATGCTTCACAATGAAGGGTACAAGGTTGTGTATTTAATCATCACTGCCAATTATACATTTTATGTCAAGAAATAACTATGACAATGAGCAGTAATAGAAATTGGAACAAATCATGAAAGGTACCAAGTATTAGTTTGGAAGTTTCAATAACATTTTGAAGAAACTGGAAATGAGTGAGGTAGCCACCATTGAATTTAGTTTAATAATCGACATTAGTAAGGAAAAAACGAATACAAGTAGTAAGGATAAGGAAGAAAGACGAGGTCCTTAGTGAAGCAGCAACATGGCTGAGATTGCACAACGATGGGGCAGAAGACCGACTGTGGCTGTTTTGCAAGAACCGCCCCAACGTTGAATTAGAGACATTCAGGGAAACTATGGCAAAACGAACTCTTGATGGTCAGATGGTGATTTGAATCTCACGCCTCCCGAATCCAATATCTCGAAATATTACGACTCCTCACTCGTGATGGATTTTGTGACAACAAACCCTCTTACCACTAACAGGGAATCGGCTCAGAGACTGTTTACTATCTCTACGAGATGGTTTATGGAAGTGACCAATCGATAGAAAGTGAATGACGTTTATCGATATTCACTCCTGCCCAGTCGTTGCCAACTTTAGCTAGGCGTCAACACTTTGCCTAATGGGTTTAACGTCCCAATAAATTAGATAATCTTGAACTTACTTACATAAAACAAGCCGACGAGCGAAAACCTGTCACTTCTGATTTTATAGTCGCACTAAATGCTGTGTTACTTGCCACTTAATATCGGCAGCGTCCAGTAATCAGTCAGTATCGATCGATATTATTACATTTTTATCTACGTAACTGTTGCCATCAGCCACCTCGTCGAAAATCTTCTTATAGTGGGCATGCAGCGTACATTTTTCTCACATATTGCATATATTAATTTGTTGAATATAGATGCAGGTAGATAACAAAGATGAGATGGTGACTCGCTTTCCCGGACATGCTACAACTATAGTAGAAAGTCATGAGCGACTTTAATGTGTTACAAAGACTTTAATACGACGTTTTGGTTCAAATGGCTCTGAGCACTATGGGACTTAACAGCGGTGGTCATCAGTCCCCTAGAACTTAGAACTACTTAAACCTAACTAACCTAAGGACATCACACACATCCATGCCCGAGGCAGGATTCGAACCTGCGACCGTAGCAGTCGCGCGGTTCCGGACTGCGCGCCTAGAACCGCGAGACCACCGCGGCCGGCAATACGACGTTTTCACTAGATGGTTTTGTGTACGCCGATGGCAGTTCAGCAATATCTCGAAATTAGCATACAATGAATCATGATGGATTTGTCATCCACAAGATAGGGTTATTCACCATTTCGTACTTCAAAAACTACATGCATGCGATATTTTCTTCAGCCAAAACATATGTATTCTTTATTTATTTCAAGTTTCTGCTACCAGTCACTTTTCATTTTATGCTTAATCTAGCATAATCCAACGCGTTTCGAACATGTTTTGTTCATTTTCAAGCGTTTGTACAGTCATACATACATCGAGAAATGTTACTTAAAAATAAACAGTTTTAAACTAGATTAATAAGGCAGAAGGGATAGATAACATTCCATCAGAATTTCTAAAATCATTGGGGGAAATGGCAACAAAACGACTATTCACGTTGGTGTTATATACCATCTGACTTTCGGAAAAGCATCATCCACACAATTCCGAAGACGGCAAGAGCTGACAAGTGCGAGAATTATCGCACAATCAGCTTAGCAGCTCATGCATCGAAGCTGCTTACAAGAATAATATACAGAAGAATGGAAACGAAAATTGAGAATGAGCTAGGTGACGATCAGTTTGGCTTTAGGAAAAG
Source organism: Schistocerca piceifrons (assembly GCF_021461385.2). NCBI lineage: Eukaryota > Metazoa > Arthropoda > Insecta > Orthoptera > Acrididae > Schistocerca > Schistocerca piceifrons. The sequence continues at coordinate 94,318,857 of NC_060138.1, read as the reverse complement.
TAAAGGGACGAGAGAGGCAATTCTGACGTTACGGCTAATAAGGGAAGCAAGGCTAAAGGAAAATCAAGACACTTTCATAGGATTTGTCGACCTGGAAAAAGCGTTCGACAATATAAAATGGTGCAAGCTGTTCGAGATTCTGAAAAAAGTAGGGGTAAGCTATAGGGAGAGACGGGTCATATACAATATGTACTGCAACCAAGAGGAAATAATAAGAGTGGACGATCAAGAACGAAGTGCTCGTATTAAGAAGGGTGTAAGACAAGGCTGTAGCCTTTCGCCCCTACTCTTCAATCTGTACATCGAGGAAGCAATGATGGAAATAAAAGAAAGGTTCAGGCGTGGAATTAAAATACAAAGTGAAAGGATATCAATGATACGATTCGCTGATGACATTGCTATCCTGAGTGAAAGTGAAGAAGAATTAAATGATCTGCTGAACGGAATGAACAGTCTAACGAGTACACAGTATGGTTTGAGAGTAAATCGGAGAAAGACGAAGGTAATGAGAAGTAGTAGAAATAAGAACAGCGAGAAACTTAACATCAGGATTGATGGTCACGAAGTCAATGAGGTTAAGGAATTCTGCTACCTAGGCAGTAAAATAACCAATGACGGACGGAGCAAGGAGGACATCAAAAGCAGACTCGCTATGGCAAAAAAGGCATTTCTGGCCAAGAGAAGTCTACTAATATCAAATACCGGCCTTAATTTGAGGAAGAAATTTCTGAGGATGTACGTCTGGAGTACAGCATTGTATGGTAGTGAAACATGGACTGTGGGAAAACCGGAACAGAAGAGAATCGAAGCATTTGAGATGTGGTGCAATAGACGAATGTTGAAAATTAGGTGGGCTGATAAGGTAAGGAATGAGGAGGTTCTACGCAGAATCGGAGAGGAAAGGAATATGTGGAAAACGCTGATAAGGAGAAGGGACAGGATGATAAGACATCTGCTCAGACATGAGGGAATGACTTCCATGGTACTAGAGGGAGCTGTAGAGGGCAAAAACTGTAGAGGAAGACAGAGATTGGAATACGTCAAGCAAATAATTGAGGACGTAGGTTGCAAGTGCTACTCTGAGATGAAGAGGTTAGCACAGGAAAGGAATTTGTGGCGGGCCGCATCAAACCACCAGTCAGTAGACTGATGACAAAGAAAAAAACTCTAGAACACTTTGTTTTTTACTGAAGCTGCTGGTGTGGAATTCGGGGACGGAGGGGGCCAGTGTATATCTAGAAATAAAAGTCAGTGATGTCTTCCTGCCAACAGGCTGTGTTTATGGCCTTTGTTTGCTAACTGGATAACATGAGACTGGGGCTAGTAGCTGTGGTTCTCACTTAGTAAAATGTTCAGGAAATGTGGAGTCATAATAAATGCCGTGTTGCTAGGGCCTCCCGTCGGCTAGGCCAGTTGCCTGCTGCAATTCTTTTTAGTTGACGCCACTTCAGCCACTTGCGTGTCGATGGGTGTGGTATCGATAGTTCCGATGACACAGCGTAGGTGCACGCTCTTGGGTTGGCACTACGAGAGCGGACGAACTACGCCGACCACAGCGCCCTCCAGCCGACGCTGTGGAGCTCAACGAGCGCCGCTCTGCGTTCTGCCCAGTTGATCAAGAGCAGACGATATAGCAACATAGCTTCTACTTGTAGGGGGGCTAGACATTATAGACTTTGCCTTTGTAACTTCTAGTAACTGTTAGCTTTGATACACGAACGGCTTCACACCTACGTGCTCATCTGTACCAAGAGTTAAGTAATGTGTTTGTATATGTTTATACATCAGTGAAGGTGCTTTAACTTTACTTGCAGTACCGAAGAGCTTTACCTCACCTGCTCCTACTCGCTTCCTTCATTCGGCCTATATTACAGATCTCAGGAGCAGACACAGGCGCCGCCTTCCAGGCGGGATAAAAAAATGGGGATGAGATGACGGTGATGAAGACAAAACAACACCCAGTCCCATGCGGAGAAAATCTTGAACCTTGGCCCCTTATCAGGGCTTTACGTCGCGCTGACCACATTTTTTTCTCATTTTGTTCTACATTGTTGGTTGTATTTGTTCGGGACGGAAGTCTCGTGACACCCGTTTAAGTTCTTCGTTTTTTTTTTTTTTATTTTTATTATTATTTCAGAGGGAGCTAACCCTCTGACCGAACACGCTGAGGTATCGTGCCGGCTCCACTCAGCTATCGAGGCGGACTGTGGAATCATAGTCCTGCAACAATCAGCTGCATTGATGCTCAGCCAAAATAGTTGCTACGTTTCTTTCTTATAGACCAATGTAAATCTGATCACAGTCAACACAACTGTGTATTCCTCGCTGTTGGCTAGTAACGGGTCTGTCTATGTTTGTGAAAAAACTCTAGCCTGTGGTTTTCCTCACCTAGAAGGAAGTCCTATAGTTGTACGATTTCATTGTTTTTCCTACTCTCAGTGACACCTATCCTAGGCATGGGACTAAACACAGTGGAAGAAGCAGCAAAGTGAGATTATTCGTTTTTAAGAGCTCCAGAAAACCTCTTCTGTTTGCTGCATACATAATCATCGTCACATATTTTCAGGTTACACGTCTTTTCTCATTCCGAAGCCAAGAACTGTAATGCTGATAGCTTCACATTCTTCGCTGTAGTACTATACCTCTTTTACCATAGGCTCCTTAGTTATACGTTTTCCGTGGCATCCGGCTTTGATCCATACTCAGCAAAATGTCATGCAATTTCCTTCAATACTGTTACATCCTTGCTACTGTTCCTAAGGCATGGAGCTCTTCTCTTACCCTACTGTTCCTCCTATAGTCTTCTAATTTGTTTCCTGCCAGAGGTGTATCCGACGAGACCGATGACCTCGCTGTCTGGTCTCCTTTCCCAAACAACCCAACCCAACCCCCAGAGGTGTTAGAAATCACATTTCTACTGCTTCAATTCTTTGTAATTGTTTCGTTGTTTGAGTCCTTACTTCGGATCCATACATCAGTAAACGTACAGTCATAGTATTACAGAATTGAAGTTCTGTTTCTAACCTGTTTTGTTCAAAAGGCTTCTCTTAATCTTAGCTAGCAAGTGTCCGCCCCCGGTAGATGAGTGGTCAGCGCGACAGAATATCAATTATAAGTGCCCGAGTTAGATTCCTAGCTGGGCCGGAGATTTTCTTCTCTCAGGGACTGGGTGTTGTGTCCATATCATCATCATTATTTCATCCCCATCGACGCGCAAGTCGTCGAAGTGGTGTCACATCGAAAGATTTGCACCCGGCGAACGGTCTACCCGACGGGAGGCCCTAGTCACACAATACTTAAATCTAGCAAGTGTAAGTAAGTTCGTAGGTTCTTCTCAGGATTATTATCACGTGAATGAGAAATGTCAGAGGTCAGGTAGTTCACCTAACGACTTGTTCCAGGACATTACTTTCATTTTAACCCTAAAATGTTTCTTTTTTTGACAAAAGGTAATGACTTTAATTATCTTTATATATGTGGCTCATTAAGTTGTTTACCCATTGCCTGTAAGGACCACACAGCTAGCTTCAGATTATCTTCCTTATCAACCAGTATAGTCCGCTCAAATGGTTCAAATGGCTCTGAGCACTATGGGACTTAACATCTGAGGTCATCAGTCCCCTAGACTTGAAATACTTAAACCTAACTAACCTAAGGACGTCACACACATCCATGACCCTAGCAGCAGCGCGGTTCCGAACTGGAGCGCTTAGAGCTGCTCGGCCACAACGGCCGGCTATAGCACGTTCATTTGCAAAAAGCCTTGAGTTGAGTCAAATCAAATACTATACATCTCTGTAGGTAGGGATGTTTCATTTTCTTTACCATTCATTAATGATGTCGTATTTACATCACACACACACACACACACACACACATATATATATATATATATATATATATATATATATATATATATATATATATATATATATACTCCTGGAAATGGAAAAAAGAACACATTGACACCGGTGTGTCAGACCCACCATACTTGCTCCGGACACTGCGAGAGGGCTGTACAAGCAATGATCACACGCACGGCACAGTGGACACACCAGGAACCGCGGTGTTGGCCGTCGAATAGCGCTAGCTGCGCAGCATTTGTGCACCGCCGCCGCCAGTGTCAGCCAGTTTGCCGTGGCATACGGAGCCCCATCGCAGTCTTTAACACTGGTAGCATGCCGCGACAGCGTGGACGTGAACCGCATGTGCAGTTGACGGACTTTGAGCGAGGGCGTATAGTGGGCATGCGGGAGGCCGGGTGGACGTACCGCCGAATTGCTCAACACGTGGGGCGTGAGGTCTCCACAGTACATCGATGTTGTCGCCAGTGGTCGGCGGAAGGTGCACGTGCCCGTCGACCTGGGACCGGACCGCAGCGACGCACGGATGCACACCAAGACCGTAGGATCCTACGCAGTGCCGTAGGGGACCGCACCGCCACTTCCCAGCAAATTAGGGACACTGTTGCTCCTGGGGTATCGGCGAGGACCATTCGCAACCGTCTCCATGAAGCTGGGCTACGGTCCCGCACACCGTTAGGCCGTCTTCCGCTCACGCCCCAACATCGTGCAGCCCGCCTCCAGTGGTGTCGCGACAGGCGTGAATGGAGGGACGAATGGAGACGTGTCGTCTTCAGCGATGAGAGTCGCTTCTGCCTTGGTGCCTATGATGGTCGTATGCGTGTTTGGCGCCGTGCAGGTGAGCGCCACAATCAGGACTGCATACGACCGAGGCACACAGGGCCAACACCCGGCATCATGGTGTGGGGAGCGATCTCCTACACTGGCCGTACACCACTGGTGATCGTCGGGGACACTGAATAGTGCACGGTACATCCAAACCGTCATCGAACCCATCGTTCTACCATTCCTAGACCGGAAAGGGAACTTGCTGTTCCAACAGGACAATGCACGTCCGCATGTATCCCGTGCCACCCAACGTGCTCTAGAAGGTGTAAGTCAACTACCCTGGCCAGCAAGATCTGCGGATCTGTCCCCCATTGAGCATGTTTGGGACTGGATGAAGCGTCGTCTCACGCGGTCTGCACGTCCAGCACGAACGCTAGTCCAACTGAGGCGCCAGGTGGAAATGGCATGACAAGCCGTTCCACAGGACTACATCCAGCATCTCTACGATCGTCTCCATGGGAGAATAGCAGCCTGCATTGCTGCGAAAGGTGGATATACACTGTACTAGTGCCGACATTGTGCATGCTCTGTTGCCTGTGTCTATGTGCCTGTGGTTCTGTCAGTGTGATCATGTGATGAATCTGACCCCAGGAATGTGTCAATAAAGTTTCCCCTTCCTGGGACAATGAATTCACGGTGTTCTTATTTCAATTTCCAGGAGTATATATATATATATATATATATATAGGAAGCGCTGAAGAAACTGGTATAGGCATGTGTATTCAAATACAGGGATATGTAAACAGGAAGATGACGTTGCTGCTCTCAGCAACACCTATATAAGACAACAAGTGTCTGGCGCAGTTGTTAGATCGGTTACCGCTGCTACAGTGCCAGGTTATCAAGATTTAAGTGAGCTTGAACGTTGTGTTTTAGCCGGTGCACGAGCGATGGGACACAGCATCTCCGAGGTAGCGATGAAGTGGGGATTTTCCCGTATGACCATTTCACGAGTGTACCGTGAATATCAGGAATGCGGTAAAACATCAGTTCTCTGACATCGCTGCGGCCGAAAAAAGATTCTGCAAGGACGGGACTAGCGACAAATACAGAGAGCCGTTCGCCGTAACAGAAGTATAGCCCTTCCGCAAATTGCTGCAGATTTCAATTCTCAGCCATCAACAAGTCTTAGCGTGCGAACCAGTCAACGAAACATCAACGACATGGGCTTTCGGATCCGTAAGCCCACTCGTGTAGCCTTGATGACAGCACGGTACAATGCTTTACGCCTCGCCTGGGCGCGCCAACACCGACATTTTACAGTTGAGAGCCGGGAGAGCGGTGTGCTGTCCACATGCCCCTCCAGCTCCGCATCCGGTGACGCCTATCAACTTAGGATGACACGGCGGCCGGTCGGTGCTGTTAAGCCTTCCAAGGCCTGTTCGGAAATCTGCGTCGAGACCCTGTAGGATTACCCAAAGCATTCTGCCTCATTTGGGTAGTTTTTCCGTTGTTCTACGATTCTCTTATTTTTTTCTCCATGGAGTCTCTATCCTCAGTCCAGTTTTTCTAAGGTTTCTTTGGGATATCTTTCTCTGACCTAGCATTCCAACTGCGTATGTTGTCTTTGTATATGTTTCTGTGTCCAATTTCTGTTGGATTGATTTGTGATCTTTCTGGAGCAATTCTGTCTTGAGTATCCTTGGTATTATTGACTTGACCGTTTGAATGTGTGTCAGAATTCTGTTGGTGCAGCCTGCTGATGTGCCCGTAGAAATTTTACCTTTTTTATGATGGTGGCGCTATGTTTGACATCTTCTTTGTGGCTTTCGTAGAGTGTAATCTTATCCCTCGTCTGTCAGCTTAGGGCCGAGAATTATTGTCGTGCGTGATCGCTACGGTCGCAGCTTCGAAACCTGCCTCGGGCATGGATATTTGCGATGTCCTTAGGTTAGTTAGGTTTAAGTAGTTCTAAGTTCTATGGGACTGATGACCTCAGATGTTAAGTCCCATAGTGCACAGAGCCATTTGAACCAATTATTCTCGTGATTTTGCGTTCTTCCTGCAGTATGCTTCCCACGTCGCTTTTTATGTGCGGTGTTAGCATCTCATACAGTACTTCAAGCTAGATTACTGTGTTGTTGTGTCTTATCTTTGTTAAACGAAAACGCAATTGTTATTATATATATAATCTTATGTTTTATAGTAAGTTTTTCAAGGATTTCGCCAACATATTTGAAATGTGTAACTCCGTTGTGTCTAATTTTGAGTAGAAGAATTCAGACTCTGGAAAGAGATTAGCAGGTCAAATTTTTCTGCACATTCTTTCATTGTTTCTATTTGTTTGGTTCCTGTTGCTTCGTTATCCGAGACTATTGCCATGTCATCTGCGAAGGCTAGGTTTGAGATTTGTATCTTGTCCCTGCATCGTCCTAGTTGTGTTGGTTTCGCTTGTCCTTAGATTTTCAGTTCTTTTTTCAATTTGCTGATTATTTTGCCCAGGACTACGTTGAACAATAATGGGGATAATCCGTCGCCTTGGCGTACTGCGGTTTTCATACTGAGGGGTCAGAGATTACAGCCATGAATTCAACTTTCGATGTTGTGCCACCCAGTGTCTGTTCGGTCTGTCGTAGTGTTTTGGGTACAGTCCTAATTCTCTTAAGATGTTGAACAAGGATGATTTGTCAACAGAATCGTATGCTTTCGTGAAATCTGTTAAAGTGTAAATGACTGAGTACTCCTGACAACCTTGTATTTTAGAACTGTTCTGTGCATGAACGACCGGGATGAAAGCCTGCCTGGTATTCACTCATTTTGTGTTCTAACTGTTCTTGTGTTCTCTGGAGTAAGCACTACGAGAAAATATGGTTCGTGTGTGTGTGCGTGTGCGCGCGTATATATATATATATATATATATATAGGGTGGTCCAAAAGTCCGGAAACACCCTCATAAAATTCAAATGGAGTAGCAAACAAGGAAACAGAGTCCCTACACACGAGGAACGGGAAGGGGGAAACTTTATAGGCTATGCCACCAACATGACGGCCATCTTGAAAGCCGCCATCTTGGATTCAACTCCAAAATTTCAAGTAGGAATGTGGTCATGTGACATATCAAACAGATAGAGAATTTCACCAGAAAAACAATGCCGTTGTTATTTTAAACATAACTTTATTCATTCTCGGGCTATAGCCAATTACTTGCGGCAGCAGTGGGTGGCATAGCCTATAAGGTTTCCCCCTTCCCGTTCCACTTGTGTAGGTACTCTGTTTCCTTGTTTGCTACTCCATTTGAATTTTATGAGGGTGTTTCCGGACTTATATATATATATATATATATATATATATATATATATATATATATGTGTGTGTGTGTGTGTGTGTGTGTGTGTGTGTACATGTTTATGTGTTGTACATAGTGAGGGGGACAGGGGGACAAAGGACACGCTTGTGTGACTGCATGTGGAGCCTTTACATATGTGTATTAATGGTTGTGCCAATTCAAAGCCTATAACTTAGAGGACTTTGCAATTAGTGTCCACATTGACACTGAGGCGTACCTCTTCACTATTATACGCGACCTATCACTTGCGGCAGAAGTACTTTAATTATTTTGTACAGTGATACGAAGTTAGTGGGGAGCTCAGCGATGTACGTGGAAAACTGGCAGTGCACTCGCAGTTAATTCCTCATCCACCCTCATAATTTTGTGCTGCTACGCAGTGGGACCTCCTAAGCCTTAAGGTAATATTTAATGCCAGTATGACGCGCATGCAAGCGACGTCGCTGGCTGCTTTATGGCTCCCCTCAACCTTGATACGGGAAGCCTTTCCGCCGGCTGGCGGTCGACAGAACCCGAGGCTGCTGCGTTCCCAGCTGGCGCGGTGGCCGGCTTGTTAGGCCCTGTCGGTGGTCCGCGATCGCACCGAGACACCTCCCACAGCGACAACCTTAAAAGCTCAGGCAATTAAGCGCTATTAACATGCATATTGCATGGCGACGGCACTAAACAACTTTGACTGCCCTCCTGAAATACGGCCGTATTCCGCGGAGAAAACATTAAAACATTGTGGTTCCACGGAAATGAGGTGCAGCGGTGGTCGTCGTAAATGAATAGAGTCAAAGAAAGCCGCGTATTTAAGCTGAGCAGCCATTTACAAGTCAAATTCTGTCCTTCCATCAGATTACAAGTAAGCAGCGACAGGTTATTTTCTGCAAATAATCACCAAAAATATTTAGTCTGGGAGTCGTGGAAAGCAGTACCTTAAAGAACCAGTATCTCGAAGGCCTAGCTTAGCTTTGTTTTTCCTCTTTTTCGTTATTAGTATAGACCCAACAGAAGTACCCTCGGTGCTTGTACACAAGTGATATTACGAGCAGGGATACAAATCTCAAGGAAAGCAGCACCGTCCTATGGAAGTTTCCCAGCTGTGACCTATCTGCACTGAGGTGACAACAGTCATGGGACAGCTACATGCAGATCTACAGATGGCAATAGTATATTTTACACAAGGTACTAAAGGGCAGTCAGCTGGCGGCGCTGTCATTTATACTCAGGTGATTCATGATGAAAGGTTTCCGACGTGATTAGAGCAGTACGACTGGAACTGACACACTTTGAACGCAGAATGGTAGTTGGAGAAAGACGCATGGGACATTCAGATTCGGAAATTGTTAGGGAATTCAATATTCCGAGATACACAGTGTCAAGACTGTGCCGAGAATACCAAATTTCAGGCATAACCTCTCACCAAGGACAACACAGTGGCCGACGGCCTTCACTTAACAACTGAAGGCAGCAGCAATTGTGTAAAGTTGTCAGTGCTACCAGACAAACAACACTGCCTGATTCAACCGCAGGAATCAGTGTTCGACGTACGATGAACGTATCCGTTAAGACAATGCAGCGAAATGCAAAATTTGGCGTTAATTGACTACGGTTGCAGACGATCGATGCGTCGGCCGCTGTGGCCGAGCACTTCTAGGCGCTTCAGTCCGGAACCGCGCTGCTGCTACGGTCGCAGGTTCGAACCCTGACTCGAGCATGGATGTGTGTGATGTCCTTAGGTTAGTTAGGTTCAGGTAGTTCAAAACTAGGGGCTGATGACCTGAGATGTTAAGTCCCATAGTGCTTAGAGCTATTCGAACCGTTTTGAACGATCGACGCTAGGTCCTTTGCTTGCACCACGATATCGCCTGCAGCGCCTCTACTGGGCCCTTAAAAGTATTGGTTGGACCGTGAACGACTGGAATGCCGTTGGCTGGTCAGATGAGTCCCGATTTCAACTGATAAGGGGTGATGGTAGGGCTCGGGTCTTGCGCAAACCCCATGAAGCTATGCACCCCAGTTGTCAACAAGATACTGTGCAGGCTCCATGATGGTGGGGGCATGTTTACATGAATGGACTGCGTCCTGTGGTCCAACTGAACCGATCATTGACTGGAAATGGTTATGTTCGGCTACATGAAGATCGTTTGCATTCGTGGACTTTATGTTCCAAAAAAACTATGGAATTTGTACAGATGGGTATGAGACATGTCACCACGCAAGAAATGTTCGCGACTGGTTTGAAGAACATTCTGGAAAATTCGAGCCAATCATTTGGTCACCTAGATCACAGACATGAATCCTTTCGAACATTTATGGGACATAATCGATAATCGAGAGATCAGTTTGTGCACAAAATCCTGCACAGGCAACACCTTCGCAATTGTGGAGGGCTGTACAGGCAGCATGCCTCAATATTTCTGAAGGGGATTTCCAACGACCTGTAGAGTCCATGCCACGTCGACTTACTGCACTATGGCAGACACCAAATTAGGAGGTATCCCATGACTTCTATAACTTCATTGTTCAGTTTCGTCTATACAACCAAACGCAACTTACAGTGTGTGGCGGAGGGTGATTCCTATACCTCTGTCACTTGTCCAGTTTCTTGTTCTACTAGCTAGTAGTGAGTAGTGACTGTTGGAAAGTGTCTATGTGAGCTCGAATCTCACTAATTTTACATCCGTGGCGTTTTCGCGAGATCAATTTAGGAGGGATTAATATATCAGCCTATTCTTCTAGAAACGTATGCTCTCAGAACTTCAACGATAATCCACACCGTGATGCACAGCGCATCTGTTGTAGCGTCTGCCACTGCAGTTGACGAACGTTTCCATGGCGTTTTCGCTCTTACTGAGATAATCCGTGATGAAACTTGCTGTTCTTCCTTGCATCTTCGCTGTTTTCTCTATCAGTTCTACCTGAAAAGAGTCCCGCATTGAGAAGCATATTCCCGTATCAGTCGTGTGATACTTTTTTAAGGCACCTTGTAACACCAATATCGATTAGAAGTAAGTTTATACTATGTAAATGTGTGTCTATGATTGTGAAGTGTTTGCTCTTTGTTAGTTAAGGTTATTGATTTGTGTCAAGAAATTTAAAGTTTGTAATGTATGTATGAAAAAAGATAGATGGTATTTAAAATAATGAAATTTTATAAAATATGTATCTTCATAAAGAACAATTTGTATATTGGAAGCTGGTTCATGCTTAGGGAACTTGTATTGTGAAATATAAAAGCTGTAGGGAAGCCCCTCCGCAGCGGAAGTGGCTTGGCGCGAGGTAAAATGTGGTTTTGGCGGTCGATCTGGGCGGCTCCTTGGTGGGAACGGTACGCAGTCAGTGGCTAGCCGTTGTACAGTATACATCGAGGGTGCCAAGGGAGGCATTTGGAAGGTGTTTTGTATAGAATTTTGCCTCCGGTGTGGATTTGGCTATCTCATGGTGCTCTTGGCAATGCGGAATGGCTCTAATGCGATACAAATCCATCGCCAAGAAGAAATTATAAAGAGCATTCAACATCAAGAGCCGTGAGTATAGTTAGCCGTCACATCGCTTGCCACCACTATTTCGTCACTGCTCTACCAACTTCAGGCACACAGGTATGTATTATAGCATGGACCAGATAATTTGTGTGAGTATTTCCAACAACAATCCAAGTGCTATAAACCTGTGTTTTGAACCCTAACATTATCCCAGTCATGAAGCAATGCAGGATCCCCTCCTAAGTGTGCAGAAAACCGAGTATCCTGTTTCTAACAAAACAGTGGTTTGTTTATGTGTATTAAATGAGCAAAAGTTCAGTGCCAAAATATGTAAATGTTACTGTCTAAAATACATGCTTCACAGGTGAGGAAAAGGGCACATAACTTAAACTTATTTGAAATGTAATTTAGCCTTGATTGCTATCATGGACTATTATTTTTTTGAGGTTAATCGATCTCGGTGTTGAGTAAATTGCTTTAAAGGATGAAAACATAAATTATTCCAAGTTGGGCTAAGCATCAATTCTGGTTGAATTGAACTCGGCTTCTGAAATAATCATTGAGTTGTATATTGAGACAGTATCAGTTCATGGGTCCCCACCAAATTCTTTTCATGTTAGAAAGATATTTGCAATATAATCAGTACTAAAGAAATCTGGTACATTTCTATAAATGGGAGTATAAAAAGTGTATACGTAGTATTATTTAATTTTAGTTGTGGTATTTATATGTTAGTTGAGTGAGAAATCTATTCATGGCCAACTTTAGTTCAGTGTTTCCTTCAGTAACATCTCAGTACTGAATCATATAATGATGGTGATTGTAACTGTTATTATAAGATTGGGGCACTACATTGCTTTGAATGATTACTGGTTGACGCAATAATGGTAATTACTGCTACCCACAACTTAGATCGCCCTGTATTCGTGTGTATCCAATGTGCTATTCAAAGGGAACCTCAATGAAAGTCACTTCAACAACTCATATTCAATTTTCTTAAACATAATGTTTCAAATTAATATGCCTAATTAGGATGGCGACCATTTACTCTCCCAGTGAATCTCGGTATGGCATCTACCTTTCCGACAACACTTTCATGAGGTTTTTTCTCGTTACTTCGCTGCAGAGCTTATTTGGCAGTAGTGTGATAGAAAACATGGCGGTTTCTTCACATAACTGTGAGCAATAGGCTATATTTGTCTATGCTGAAATTCAGTTGCCAATCACTGCACCACTTGTCAATCAGGACTTACAGTGGAACCAACAGATAATAACGCAGATGGTGCAGAATGTAAAATCTGGGAATGAAAAAAACAGTTTTTACTATAATTATACTGTTTCACTTGTTTATGTTAATGACATCGGCCAGGTGCTTCCAGTGCACTGTAGAAACCAACAGCAGAAAATAATTAACAGAGAATAATGATCTAAAATTTGTAAAGCACGTGGTTGGAGGAAATATTTTGCGCCTGCTGACACGAAAATCTTCGTGCGTTCCTGCACAGACGAACGAACAATGTATCTGTTCTCTCGCGCACCAATCTCGTTGGTAGGGCTGCTGCCAAAATGTCGATGTGTCGATATTTATTACAAAAGATTCGATATAAAGAGACGATGCGTTTTTACACCAATTTATCGATATCTAAATGGCAAAAAGCCGTATTTTTATTTTATATTATACTTTTTTCACAATGTTCGGAAAAATTCGAAATTGTTCTTTTGAAATTGAAGTAGAATATAATTTTATTTTACTGTGTGAAGAAGTCTTACTTGTTTTTGAGCTATGATCACGTCCAGTCTTTCTGTTTGACTGCGTGAAGCAAGTACAGGTGATAGGTGACACGAAAAAAAGTGCGATTACACTCGACATGAAGAAATAGAACACCATTTGCGGTAAAAAGCAATTTTTAACACAACGAATGTGTAAATATTTCACATCGACATTCTTCAAAAACGGTGGCTGAAAATTATGAACAAAATTCTAAATCACAAGACTGGTCTTTATGGTGGGCGGAGACGAGTGAGAGGAAATACTGACGTAATCGGCGCTCGGCGCCAGCAACAGAAACTACAACGTTTAACTTCACGACGCAATTTTGACGCTAAACTACTACGTCTCTAGCGTTTGAAGAAATAAAGAAACAAAACAGAGAAGTCAACATGAAGCGTTCCAGATAAATCCGAATGTGACGAAACGGAACGATATACCCATCGGACACCTTTAATTGTGCCACTAACATGCAGTTACCATTGATAGCAAAGTTGCTATCGTGCACCGTTTTCTTTTCAGTTCTTTCTCTAAAGGGAATGAGCAGGCTACTAGCTTGTTGATGTGCAGAATATATAATAATAAATTATAGCTCTGAAGCCGGCAATATATTTACAATGTGCAGCCGACAATTTTTATAGGCCAATACGTCGGTATGTTTTCTTCGATACATCGATACAGCGATAACGTATTTCAATATGACAAGAGCCGGTAACCCCCACGTGCCAGTGTGGGACCCCGCTGTCCAATTGCTACACGTGCCGGTCAGTGTTTCCCCTAGTTACTTGAGGCAAAACACCATCACCTCACAAACGATCAACATTCAATCATTATTAAATGCTAAGCCCACTGCGTAATCCTCCCCTACACACAGAAATAAGTCGACGTTGCTCTCATGTGCTTTATGCAGTTGCGCTGAAATAGCAGTCGTTTATATATCCAAGCCCGTACGACATTTTATGCCTATTTGATGTTCGTTGCACGCCGCCTTAATGTTACTGCAATTTTAATGGGCAGCACTGTGTTTACTTGCGCTAAAATTTTTCACCCTCTCCATGTTTTCTAAGGAATCCTTCACTGTATAAAATGTACGCTAATAACGAAGGTTTCTTTTATGCAGGCAACTAGTGGTAAATCACTCACAGGGTGTTGCTAAAATTCACAATTACGAGGTCGACTCACGTTCATAAAAAGCAGAACGCTTAGAATGACCTCAGACAGGACGTTCATATTCACAGAACATGTACATAAGTATGTTCTGCAAAAATGGTAAGCTTTTGAACAATGTCGGCTCGCGGCTTCAAGGTCAACATCGATATCGCGGCACATCACCACTACCGGTGAAAGTTGCCCGGGGCTCTTTTTGTCGCTATAAACCGAAGGCAATGGATCTGTGTGACTTGAGGAGACGAGAAAACGTGCCTTGCAGTATATCACCGAACTGTACCGTGAAATCTGTGGGTTTGAAAGAGAGCGCATTTTTCGCACGAGAGAATGTGATGCTTGCATTCGGGGAACTGCTCCTCGCGTGGGATCAAGTGTTTCGACAGAGCAACGGGTGTGTGCAGAACGGTTCATATAAGGACGCAGAACACGACGAGATGAGTCAGGTCGCATCACCCAGACCACCCCTCGAGAAGATCGACATTTCATACGAATGGAATTAAAATAATTGTGTAAAAACAGTCTTGATCGCAGCCGATGTTAGTTTCTGATCGGTTTCGGCCTTTTAACTACGATCAGAGTTTGCACCACAATGATGACGGCCGTGGTGCCTAACCCGCTGTGGAGCTCTCAGTCAGTGTAACTGATTGTATAACAGTAAAGATTGTTGTTCGCCAACAATGTTACATAAAATTATTATGCGAATCGCATTTCAGGGCAGATCTGCGTCCTCCTCGGCTGTGGCGCAATAGTGGGGCAGGGTAACACATCGTACACTATCAGGGGTGAGAGTCCGTCGCTGTTTATTACGGAACGGGTTACGTGCGCGTCGTCCACTTCTCCGTCTGGTTCAAAATGGTTCAAATGGCTCTGAGCACTATGGGACTCAACTTCTGAGGTCATTAGTCCCCTAGAACTTAGAACTAGTTAAACCTAACTAACCTAAGGACATCACAAACATCCATGCCCGAGGCAGGATTCGAACCTGCGACCGTAGCGGTCTTGCGGTTCCAGACTGCAGCGCCTTTAACCACACGGCCACTTCGGCCGGCCTTCTCCGTCTGCTTTTGACGCATGTGCAGAAATATGCCATACGGCAATGGTGTATGGAATGACGTCACTAGGGACGGAAATGGCGTCAGATAGTGTTTTAGGAAGAACCCAGTTCTGTCTCTTTTAAAATGATGGCCGCATTCTGGTTCGCCGCAGACAGTGACTGCATTCGTAAATGACATACAGCGCCAACTCACGGCCTTATGTTATGGGACGCTATTAAGTACAACCACAAATCACAGTTGGTGTGTGTCCAGGGCACTGCGACCAGTGTGACCTATGTGAATGGCATCCTGCAACTCGCGTCCACACCCTTCCTGCGAAACACCATAGGCGCCCTTTTTCAGCAAGACGATGCACGACCACGTGCTGCTGCACGAACACGTGCCTTCTCGGTGTCACAGGATGTCAGCCTTTTGCCCTGGTCCGCCAGATCACCAGACCTGTCGCCAATCGAAAATGTGTGGGATATGCTGAAACGGCGGGCGCAGCACTGTGACCCAATGTCGACCACCACAGATGAGCTTTGGAACCAGGTGAATGCAACATGGATGACTATATCATTTCGCGACTGATACGCGTCGATGCCATCACGCATGGAACAAGGTGTCAGGGACCGTGGCGGATCCTGTGACTACTAGGCAACAGGACACATGCTGAAACGAGGCAACTGATATGCTAATCATTTCTGCAGAACATACTAATGTACATTTCTTGTGAATATGAATATCCCATCTCTAGTCGTTCGAGATGTTCTGGGTTTTTTGAAAATAAATGTAACATCAGTGAGCCTGATTACTATTTTTAGTTACTATTCGTTTAGTAATTTTTTTTTGAGTAGTGTGTTCAAATTTTAAGCATAATTTCTCAGAAAACAATTTCTTAGCTAAGAATTAAGTGTAAGTTAGAACAGTACGTAACTAAAAGGCACTGACCCTTGCATATGATCATGGGATAAGGACGGTACTAGATGATTACTTTCTGCTTATAAGTATCTTTGTGAGCTAACACCACATCAATTGACAACAGATATTCATTCCTAAAACTACTATGTTTTTTACGGATTCTATACAAGTACGCCCGCATCTCGTGGTCGTGCGGTAGCGTTCTCGCTTCCCACGCCCGGGTTCCCGGGTTCGATTCCCGGCGGGGTCAGAGATTTTCTCTGCCTCGTGATGGCTGGGTGTTGTGTGATGTCCTTAGGTTAGTTAGGTTTAAATAGTTCTAAGTTCTAGGGGACTGTTGACCATAGATGTTAAGTCCCATAGTGCTCAGAGCCATTTGAACCATCTATACAAGTACCATCTACAATCAATTTAATAGTGTAATTTTCTCTCTTTAAACTGAAATTTATGGCACATTCTTTCTTAATGTTCTGTGTAACTTCATCGTATATTCGCTATTTGTTAACTTCGCAGATTAAATAACCTTGGACGAGGCGTGAGGTTAGCACACGCAGTTGTTTGATCACAAATTCCCGAGCCAGCAATCCCTGTGGATGCTGTTGATTCTTCTTCTTCCGTTTACCCCTCTTTGGAGTAAGATGAATCAGTCACTTCTTTGCGTTTTGTGCCTTCCTTTCTGCGCAGTATTTCTTTGTTGTTTCTGACCTTCTTCCTTCCTCTTCCGAGATGACGGGTTTGACTTCATTAGAAACTTGTCTTCGAACCTCATTTTTTCGGCTTTAGTACTTATCTAAGCTGTTCTATCGAGTAATGACATTTCTGTTACTTTTAACTCTCTCAGGTCTTTTCCAATTTCCGCTAACCATTTATGATTCGTTATGTGGGTCTGGAAGAAATCAAATACTCGTTTAGTCCATCCATTAGAATTCAATCTGACGAGACGTCCGAAAATTTGGTCTCCTTTCTCGCATAGTGAGTTTCTCTCTCTATTTTTTTATTTTTTATTTTTTTGTAGTGACTCTCATTTTTGATGCATTGTATTTTGTTGTCACGAAATTTTTCTCCTATACTTTTTCTTAAGTTTTGTTTCTTTTAGTTCTAGTTGATCTGTGAGACCTATACTATTCATGGTTCAGGTTTCTGCTGTACAGGGTGTCCCATTCATCTTGACGGGCCGTGACAAGGTGCCTCTGACCACGCGGCAGATAGGTGGCGCATTAGCGTCAATGGAGAGTTAACGCCTGGTGTGGGTTGCTTGTTACGACAATTATTGGCTTTTATTTCATCAGTGGTAAGCTAAACGGCATAGCGTATGCCAACTTCCTCAGACGAATTCTTCCTCCTCTTCCGGATGAAGTGTCGCTTAGAACCAAAATGCTTATGTTGTATCAACACGATGGATGTCTAGCGCAAAATGCCTTGCGTGCACGTCGTGTTCTGAACCGAAGGTATACTGCCAGATGGATTAATCGAGGAGGAATAGTTACTTGGCCTGCCCGGATTCCTGATTTAAATCCTCTGGACTTTTTTCTTTGGGGATGCATTAAAGACGTTGTCTGTCACTATATTCCAACAACTCCAGAGAACATGCAGGAACGTATCGTGCTTGCTTGTAATTCTCCTCAGCAGACAACACTGGAAGCAGTAAACAATTCTTTCATTCGACGAGTGCACCAGTGTATCGATGGCCAGGGTCACCACTTCGAGCACCTTCGAATGTTCTACTCATGGGCCATGGTACAGGAGAGTCAAAGTCAATTTTGTGTTATGTTTTTACTTGGTTTTCATTTGTTTTCTGACAACTCCATCAAGTGGACGAGTTTGTGATCCCGGACTCAAAGTCACTGTTGTGTTATGTAATTAATAACGTTGTGTTTCAGTGAATGGTATACTGTGATACATTTTTGAATAGGTCTTTAGGAGAGGAAATAAATCACCGAATAAATAATACAGAGGGCCATCTAAAAAAGTCATACCACTGTTCATATCTTTGTGAAAAACAAAGCTACAACGACGGCAATCATTCTGATTGATGTCCCCTTGACGGCTAAAGAACATTTGGTTGAAACATTTTATAATTTGCATCTGGACAAACAGTTATTTAGGGTGGTCAAGAAAATGGGACACCCTGTATATGAAGCATCTGGATGGATCGCTGTTTTGTAATGCTTAATCCTGGTACCGCATGAAAGGGATTTTCTGTCGCCGGCCGGGGTCGCCGAGCGGTTCTAGGCGCTACAATCCGGAACCGCGCGACCGCTACGGTCGCAGGTTCGAATCCTGCCTCGGGCATGGATGTGTGTGATGTCCTTAGGTTAGTTAGGTTTAAGTAGTTCTAAGTTCTAGGGGACTGATGACCTCAGAAGTAAAGTCAATAGTGCTCAGAGCCATTTGAACAATTTTCTACGTACATTTTCATTTTTCATTTGCGTCTGCCATACCACTTTCTTAAATTCAACACTACTGTACTGCTGATATCATCCTTCAATCTTATTACATTAGTATTCTTTTCTTTCTTCATTTAAATTATTGTCGTAGACCAAATATACGGCTGACTGCATGGACGAGTTTATCGCACCTACCGCACAGCCACTTCATTCCTTAATAAAATGTCTTCAAGCTAAGCCGTGCAAAATACTTTTCCTAACTTTATTTTCCTGAACAGCTTTAAAAATTATAGTTTCTTAATTTCTATTACAAAGAACTGAAGATAATACCAGGGCATGGCGAACAGTAATGCCTCCGAAGTTTTGAAATAAAATTTTTAAAATCTTTTCAAATAAAACAATTTTTAATAACACACTATATCTTTATTCTTCATGTCTAGATATTTATTTCTCAACACATTCCTCCCACCGAGAGACCTAAAAATTGGCTCTGAGAACTATGGGACATAACATCTGAGGTCATCGGTCCGCTAGAACTTAGAACTACTTAAACCTAACTAACCTAAGGACATCGCACACATCCATTCCCGAGGCAGGATTCGAACCTGCGACCGTAGCAGTCGCGTCGTTCCGGACTGAAGCGCTGAGAACCGCTCGGCCACCACGGCCGGCCCGAGAGACCAGTCTGTTGATGCCGTCATGTTTGACGATGTTGACATAGGCACAGCCTCACCACTACTTGCACCGCTTCATCACTATCACAGTGCTCGAAGACGTTCTTTAAATTTGGAAACAGATGAAAATCGTTCTGGGTCAATTCGGGACCGTACAGAGGATGATGGATGACAGAGAACCCAAGGCGTCGGATTGTTGTAGATGTTGCAGGTCTAGTGTGTTGTCTAGCGGTGTCACGCCGCAGGGATGGCTGCTCCATGTGCGGTCAAACTGTTCGAAATCGAAATTTCATTACAGCGCGCTGTTTCTTGAGCTCTGGAGTAATTACGTTACACCCCACCATGTTAAACTGTACAATACGGAGACCACCAGCGCCAGAGAGCTGCAAGTATGTGGACGTCAAGAATAATGACGTAGAACATTAATAACGTAATTTTATTTTTTAAGCTGTAAGTATCTTCACATAAAAAAATCGGAGGCACTACTTTGCAGCAATCTTCGTAATTTTTATCAGATGACTGCAAATATTTTTTATAATATAATGATTTATAAATGCCGACATTATTAAAATTAATGTTAAGAGCTCTTAGACACTATGTCGCTGAAGTTACTACTCTAAGCTGTCACAATAACGAAGTCCTGAATGGTGTTTTAGTAAAAGCTTCAGTGCTTCGGACAGTGTACTTTATAAGAGTCGTTACGACAAAAAACTGGTGGCTTTTGAATGCTCTTCGTGATTACCGTTATATTATTAGAAGAGAACATTTACCACGAAACTACACTACTGGCCTTTAAATTGCTACACAAAAAAGAAATGTAGATGATAAACGGGTATTCATTCGACAAACATGTTGTACTAGAACTGACATGTAATTACATTTTCACGCAATTTGGGTGCACAGATCCTGAGAAATCAGTACCCAGAACAACCACCTCTGCCCGTAATAACGGCCTTGATACACCTGGGCATTAAGTCAAATAGAGGTTGGATGGCGTGCACAGGTACAGCTGCCCATGCAGCTTCAACACGATACCACACTTCATCAAGAGTAGTGACTGGCGTATTGTGACGAGCCAGTTGCTCGGCGACCATTGACCAGACGTTTTCAATTGGTGAGAGGTCTGGAGAATGTGTTGGCCAGGGCAGCAGTCAAACATTTTCTATATCCCGAAAGGCCCGTACAGGACCTGCAACATGTGGTCGTACATTATCCTGCTGAAATGTAGGGTTTCGCAGGGATCGGATGAAGGGTAGAGCCACGGGTCGTAACACATCTGAAATGTAACGTCCACTGTTCAAATTGCCGTCAATGCGAACAAGAGGTGATTGAGACGTGTAACCAATGGCACCCCATACCATCACGCCGGGTGATACGCCAATATGGCGATGACGAATACACGCTTCCAGTGCGTGTTCAGCACGATGTCGCCAAACGCGGATGCGATCATCATCATGCTGTAAACACAACCTGGATTCATCCGAAAAAATGACGTTTTACCATTCGTGCACCCAGGTTTGTCGTTGAGTACACCATCGCAGGCGCTCCTGTCTGTGATGTAGCGTCAACGGTAACCGCAGCCATGGCCTCCGAGCTGATAGTCCATGCTGCTGCAAATGTCGTTCGTGCAGATGGTTGTTGTCTTGCAAACGTCCCCATCTCTTGACTAAGGGATCGAGACGTGGCTGCGCGATCCGTTACAGCCATGCGGATAAGATGCCTGCCACCTCGACTACTAGTGATACGAGGCCGTTGGGATCCAGCACGGCGTTCCGTATTACCCTCCTGAACCCACCGATTCCATATTCTGCCAACAGTCATTGGATCTCTAGCAACGAGAAATAGGTTGGAAATTTTCGCTTGTCAGCACGTTGTAGGTGTCGCCACCGGCGCCAACCTTGTGTGAATGCTCTGAAAAGCTAATCATTTGCATATCACAGCATCTTCTTCCTGTCTGTTAAATTTCGCGTCTGTAGCACGTCATCTTCGTGGTGTAGCAATTTTAATGGCCAGTAGTGTATTTTCAGTGTTCACAAATTTTGAAGGAAGTTCTAAATATAGTCAGCTACATGGTAAACTACATGTTTTTCGTAAAATTTAACTATTAGTCTCCAAACAATGATAGTCTGCGAGTCAGCTCCATAAACTGGCGACTTCCAAAGGTGAGGCTAGTGGGCACCCCTGCCACAGACCTATAAAACAGCATCTGAGAGCACGTCGGCCATTAATTGCGGGCGCGGTGGCTGCTGGGATATGCAAGCAGCGTGGACCCGCCGCCGGGCCATCGCGGCTGCGCGGATAGCAGATAGTCTGCCGCAGCGCCGCCCGCGGCTGTCGTGACCAATTAACAAGCGCCGCGCCGGGCCCGAATCCTGCCGCCCCCGCAGTCGCGGCCAACGCCGTTCCCCCCCCCCCCCCCCCACTCACCCCTCTAACACCAGTCTCTCCCCCCCCCCCACCCCCCGGTCCAACATCGCGGGCACCCCACGGCTTATCTCGGGCACGAGTCTGTTTACGGCACCGGCAACGGCACCGCACACTCGCCGTCCCTTTGTTCTCCGTGTCGATGAAACTGATCACGCATTCAGTGAAATCTTCGCGTTGTTAACACGTGTCCGCTATCCGGCGCCAAATGTGTGTGGCCCCCTTTCGACCGGAACAATAACGCTTTCTCTTCTTCACGGCCAGCGAATTTGAGAATCTGTCTAGAAGTGTGGCACCTGGTTAGATTCTGACTTACTTTTACCTGTCTCAGTAATTTGCACCACATATAAAGATCTATGCACATTTAACGGTATAAAAAGCTGAAGCTTCTAAATCAATGCACTATAACAATACGGCAATTTATGTCACGTATTTTGGTACTCGCGAAACCAGCCATCAATACCAATAGGGCCGGCCAGTGTGGCCGAACGGTTCTAGGCGCTTCAGTCTGGAACCGTGCGACCGCTACGGTCGCAGGTTCGAGTCCTGCCTCGGGCATGGATGTGTGTGATATCCTTAGATTAGTTAGGTTTAAGTAGTTC
Source organism: Schistocerca piceifrons (assembly GCF_021461385.2). NCBI lineage: Eukaryota > Metazoa > Arthropoda > Insecta > Orthoptera > Acrididae > Schistocerca > Schistocerca piceifrons. The sequence goes on along the minus strand of NC_060138.1, from coordinate 94,296,433 downwards.
TACGTTCCAGGGGACTGATGACCTCAGAAGTTAAGTCCCATAGTGCTCAGAGCCAATACCTATAGGGTGCTTTCCGTTCGACTAGAATCATGAAATTGAGCAAGAAACAAGATTTCACAGTATATGTAACGGAAGAAATCCGAAAATTGTTGTGTTTGTCGTAGAAAGAGAGGGAGAAGGAAACAAATCATCTTTTTTTATAACAAATTTTCTTCTTTCCTTTATATCTCTTCTGTCAAATTACTGCAAGTTAATTATTATTCATTATCAAATTATCTCTTCTTTCTTTAAATTTGAAGGTCAGCAGCCAGTCGCAAAAATCAGTAACTGATTGCAGATCTAGATCTGGACTACAATACTCACCATCTGTGCTAAAACACAAAACCAGTTAGCATGAGGACAGCTAGAAAATATGAAACTTCCTGGAAGGATTAAAACAGGGTGCCGGACCGAGATTCGAACTCGGGACCTTTGCCTTTCGCGGGTAAGTACTCTACCGTGTTTTCTTTTTTTTTCTTTTTTTTTAAATCTCATTTTGTTAGTTGTATCTGCTCTGAGCGGACGTCGTAAGGCATCCGTTTTAACTTCGTTGTTGATCGATTAACTCAGTTCCTTTGTTACAGAGGGCGACTAACCCTCTGACCGAACACGCTGAGCTACCGTGCCGGCTACCGTCTGAGCTACCCAAGCACGACTCACGGCCCGTCCTCACAGCCTTCTGCCAGTATCTCGTCTCCTACCTTGCAAACGTGGACTTGCCTGCGAAAGGCAAAGGTCCCGAGTTCGAGTCTCGGTCCCGCACACAGTTTTAAACTGCCAGGAAGTTTCATATCAGCGCACACTCCGATGCAAAGTGAAAATCTCATTCTAGCTACAAAATATGTTTATAACGTATAAAGTGTACGAATCCATATACAGTGAGCTGACAAAGGTCATGCTATACCTCGTAATGTCATGCCGGACCACCTTTGGCCCGGTGTAGTGCAGAAACTCGACAGGGCATGGACTCAACAAGTCGTTGGAACTCCCCTGCAGAACTGCTGCCTCTATAGGCGTCCATCCTTGCAGAAGTGTCGCCGCTGCAGGATTTTGTGCTCGAAGTGACCTCTCGATTATGTTCCATAAACGTTCGTAGGGGTTCTTGTCGGGCGATCTGGGTGTCCAAATGATTCGCTCGGACTGTCCAGCATGTTCTTCAAACCAATCGCGTACAATTGGGTCCCTACGAAAATTCCATCGTTCTTGGGGAACCCGAAGTTCATTAACGGCTGCAAATGGGCTCCAAATAGCCCATCTTAAGCATTTACAGTCAATTATCTTCTCAGACGGGCCAGAGGACCCTTTCAATTCCATATAAACGCAGCCCATACCATTATGGAGCCACCAGCAGCCTTCACAGTCTCTTGGTTGACAACTTGGGTCCATGGATTCGTGGGGCCCGCGTCACACTCGAACTCCATCACCGGCTGTTACGAACTACAATCGGGACTCACCTGACCAAGCCACGGAGAGATCTATGCTGGACTTTACAGGAAAGGATAGGAAAAGGGCAGATGACATCCGGTCTGTGACGAAGGTTAATGACATCTTAGAGACAGTAGGTTCCTTGAAATGGCAGTGGGCTGGCCACGTCGCAAGAAGAAAAGACAACAGATGGACGGAGCTAGTACTGGAGTGGACTTCGAGAGAGCACCGGAGGTCTAGAGGAAGACCACCAGACAGATGGGACAAAGACATCAAGAAGATCGCTGGTAACACCTGGCAGAGAACTGCCCAAGACCGTCCCACTTGGAGAAGACTGCCGAAAGCCTACATGAATCCACGACTCGAAGAGGCCACATCATTTAATGATTGAAATGGCTGATGATGGTGATGATGATGATGATGAGGGTGCGACCGGTATGGTCACAAGCACAGAAGAGACGCTGCATGTGATGTGTTGGTAGCAAAGGCACACAGGTCGGTCGTCTGCTGCCGAATCCCATTGACGCCACATTTCGTCGCACTGGCCTAAGTGAAATGCTCGTCCTACGACGCACATCCCTTTCTGCTGTTATTTCACGCAGACTTGCTTGTCTGTTAGCACTGACAACTCTACGCAAACGCCGCTGCCCTTTGTCATTAAGTGAAGACCGTGGGTCGTTGAATTGTTCGTGGCGAGAGTAACGCAAGACATTTGGTATTTTCGGCACACTTCTGCCTCTGTGGACCTCGGAAAATTGAATTCCTAACGATTTCCGAAATGGAATGCCCTATGCGTCTAGCTGCAACTACCATTCCGCATTCAATGTCTGTTAATCCCGATCGTGCGGCCATAATCACGCCACTAACCATTCCACATGAATCGCCTCAGTACAAATGACAGCTCTGCCAATGCACTGCCCTTTTATACCTTGTGTACGCGATACAACCGCTATCTTTATATGTGTATATGTCAGTGGCCTGACTTTTGTAACCTCAGTGTAAGTGGTAACATAGCAGTAACAGATATTGCCAGTACAGACATACGGGTACCAATATGTTAGAGCATCAATTTGTGACAAACAACTACAGCCTTTACATGGAAGAAACAAAACTGAGTCCGTCTTTACAACCAGCGGAGGCGGCAAGAATATGCGTTATCGAGGACTTGTTTGTACATCTAAGAAGCAATATATCAAGTTTTATTGAATACTGTAACCGGTATGTGAATCTAAAAATCTGGGAATGCGGGATTACATTGCGAAAAAGCATTTTAAACTTTATGGTAAGGTTGATGGATTAAAATCTGTTTCCAGAATTTATTATAACATGTTTCATTAACGTGTGTCAAAAGGCATAAAGAGATATTGTGAATAAAACCTGAAAAATCTGCAGTAAAATAAAGTAACATAATATTCTGCCATAAGAGTCATGGGAGCACTTCATAGGATTGCATTTGAATGAGGTAATAATATAAAGAGCTTAACGTTACAGATTCAAATATTTGGACAAATATTAGCTTACACACTTTCTTATTTCTGTCTGTCTGTTATATGGTGCTATTACAAACTTTTCAAACCTTTAAAAATATTTTTGAAGAAGATTGTCGTGTTGGATCAATACGCAAATCATAGGCAATAGGCTACTGCATTTCTGCATTTGATAGAACTCTACCTCTCTGGTGGCATAACTTCAAATCATCTAATAATATGTCAAAATAGAACCATTAAGTCAAATATAAGAAGCAGTTACGTTGGTATCGCGCCACTTGATGTTAAAAACGGTAAAAAGTACCACACAACACTTCTTCCATTGCTATGATTACAAATTCTAATAATTCAGTCCAAAGCCGAATCTCTGCTCCTTCATTCAAATCTGGAAACTAAAACTACTTCTCTTTTGAACTTTTTCCTTGTGGTCTGAAAACAGTGTTACTTTATCGCCAATGTAGTGTGCTGTATACGGGGAATCGTAACTGTAGAACACTTTGTAAGTGTTGCAGTAGAACCATCAGTCAAAAGGACTCTAGAAGCCTTATTGCAAAATGTTGCCCAGGCTGTCTCTTTCTTCAAAAACAAAGGGACACATGTCAGGTAGTAATAACATTCATACGTAAATATAGTATGAAATGACTACTTTTCCGTGATTGACCATTTCTCCTTCTCTGTCATTTCCAAGCGGAAGTTCAAAGGAATGAACTATAATTTCATAGAGAATTATTATTTTTTATAATAAGGGAAACAACAAATTAACAAAAAATTACAAAATCACAAAAAGTGATGCTGTTGTTGTTGTTGTGGTCTTCAGTCCTGAGACTGGTTTGATGCAGCTCTCCATGCTACTCTATCCTGTGCAAGCTTCTTCATCTCCCAGTACCTACTGCAACCTACATCCTTCTGAATCTGCTTAGTGTATTCATCTCTTGGTCTCCCTCTACGATTTTTACCATCCACGCTGCCCTCCAATGCTAAATTTGTGATCCCTTGATGCCTCAAAACATGTCCTACCAACCGATCCCTTCTTCTAGTCAAGTTATGCCACGAACTTCTCTTCTCCCCAATCCTATGCAATACCTCCTCATTAGTTACGTGATCTACCCACCTTATCTTCAGCATTCTTCTGTAGCACCACTTTTCGAAAGCTTCTATTCTCTTCTTGTCCAAACTGGTTATCGTCCATGTTTCACTTCCATACATGGCTACACTCCATACAAATACTTTCAGAAACGACTTCCTGACACTTAAATCTATACTAGATGTTAACAAACTTCTCTTCTTCAGAAACGATTTCCTTGCCATTGCCAGTCTACATTTTATATCGTCTCTACTTCGACCATCATCAGTTATTTTACTCCCTAAATAGCAAAACTCCTTTACTACTTTGAGTGTCTCATTTCCTAATCTAATCCCCTCAGCATCACCCGATTTAATTTGACTACATTCCATTATCCTCGTTTTGCTTTTGTTGATGTTCATCTTATATCCTCCTTTCAAGAGACTGTCCATTCCGTTCAACTGCTCTTCCAAGTCCTTTGCTGTCTCTGACAGAATTACAATGCCATCGGCGAACCTCTAAGTTTTTACTTCTTCTCCATGAATTTTAATACCTACTCCGAATTTTTCTTTTGTTTCCTTTACTGCTTGCTCAATATACAGATTGAATAACATCGGGGAGAGGCTACAACCCTGTCTCACTCCTTTCCCAACCTCTGCTTCCCTTTGATGCCCCTCGACTCTTATAACTGCCATCTGGTTTCTGTATAAATTGTAAATAGCCTTTCACTCCCTGTATTTTACCCCTGCCACCTTCAGAATTTGAAAGAGAGTATTCCAGTTAACGTTGTCAAAAGCTTTCTCTAAGTCTACAGATGCTAGAAATGTAGGTTTGCCTTTTCTTTATCTTTCTTCTAAGATAAGTCGTAAGGTTAGTATTGCCTCACGTGTTCCAACATTTCTATGGAATCCAAACTGATCTTCCCCGAGGTTCGCTTCTACCACTTTTTCCATTCGTCTGTAAAGAATTCGCGTTAGTATTTTGCAGCTGTGACTTTTTAAACTGATGGTTCGGTAATTTTCACATCTGACAACACCTGCTTTCTTTGGGATTGGAATTATTATATTCTTCTTGAAGTCTGTGGGTATTTCGCCTGTCTCATACATCTTGCTCACCAGATGGTAGAGTTTTGTCATGACTGGCTCTCCCAAGGCCTTGTTTCGACTCAGGTCTTTCAGTGCTAGGTCAAACTCTTCACGCAGTATCTTATTTCCCATTTCATCTTCATCTACATCCTCTTCCATTTCCATAATATTGTCCTCAAGTACATCGCCCTTGTATAAACCCTCTATATACTCCTTCCACCTTTCTGCCTTCCCTTCTTTGCTTAGAACTGGGTTGCCACCTGAGCTCTTGATATTCATACAAGTGGTTCTCTTCTCTCCAAAGGTCTCTAAATTTTCCTGTAGGCAGTATCTATCTTACCCCTAGTTAAACAAGCCTCTACATCTTTACATTTGTCCCCTAGCCATCCCTGCTTAGTCATTTTGCACTTCCTGTCGATCTCATTTTTGAGACGTTTGTATTCCTTTTTGCCTGCTTCATTTACTGCATTTTTATATTTTCTCCGTTCATCAATTAGATTGAATATTTCTTCTGTTACCCGAGGATTTCTGTTAGCCCTCGTCTTTTTACCTACTTGATCCTCTGCTGCCTTCACTACTTCATCCCTCAGAGCTACCCATTCCTCTTCTACTGTATTTCTTTCCCTCATTCCTGTCAGTTGTTCCCTTATGCTCTCCCTGAAACTCTGTACAACCTCTGGTTCTTTCAGTTTATCCAGGTCCCATCTCCTTAAATTACCACCTTTTTGCAGTTTCTTCAGTTTCAATCTGCAGTTCATAACCAATAGGTTGTGGTCAGAATCCACATCTGCCCCTGGAAATGTCTTGCAATTTAAAACCTGGTTCCTAAATCTCTGTCTTACCATTATATAATCTATCTGATACCTTTTAGTATCTCCAGGATTCTTCCAGGTATACAACCTTCTTTTATGATTCTTGAACCAAGTGTTAGCTATGATTAAGTTATGCTCTGTGCAAAATTCTACAAGGCTGCTTCCTCTTTCACTTCCTCCCCCCAATCCATACCCACCTACTATGTTTCCTTCTCTCTCTTTTCCTACTGACGAATTCCAGTCACCCATGACTATTAAATTTTCGTCTCCCTTCACTACCTCAATAATTTCTTTTATCTCGTCATACATTTCATCAATTTCTTCATCATCTGCAGAGCTAGTTGGCATATAAACTTGTACTACTGTAGTAGGCATGGGCTTTGTGTCTATCTTGGCCACAATAATGCGTTCACTATGCTGTTTGTAGTAGCTAACCCGCACTCCTATTTTTTTTATTCATTATTAAACCTACTCCTGCATTGCCCCTATTTGATTTTGTATTTATAACCCTGTAATCACCTGACCAAAAGTCTTGTTCCTCCTGCCACCGAACTTCACTAATTCCCACTATATCTAACTTCAACCTATCCATTTCCCTTTTTAAATTTTCTAACCTACCTGCCCGATTAAGGGATCTGACATTCCATGCTCCGATCCGTAGAGCGCCAGTTTTCTTTCTCCTGATAACGACGTCCTCTTGAGTAGTCCCCGCCCGGAGATCCGAATGGGGGACTATTTTACCTCCGGAATATTTTACCCAAGGGGACGCCATCATCATTTAATCATACAGTAAAGCTGCATGTAAAGCTGCATGTCCTCGGGAAAATTTACGGCTGTAGTTTCCCCTTGCTTTCAGCCGTTCGCAGTACCAGCACAGCAAGGCCGTTTTGGTTCATGTTACAAGGCCAGATCAGTCAATCATCCAGACTGTTGCCCTTGCAGCTACTGAAAAGGCTGCTGCCCCTCTTCAGGAACCACATGTTTGTCTGGCCTCTCAACAGATACCCCTCCGTTGTGGTTGCACCTACGGTACGGCCATCTGTATCGCTGAGGCACGCAAGCCTCCCCACCAACGGCAAGGTCCATGGTTCATGGGGGGTGATGCTTACATCAGTAAAACATAGTTGACGTGTTTGAGCCAAAAATCCTCCAAGCTGTCCATTTACCATCATGTGGTGAACCATCATAAACATTATATCGAGTTGTATTTTTAAAATTTGTCTGTCATTTATGTTCACCCTACTAGTGTTTTGCTAGTAGGACAGAAACAGCTGCTCTTCAGCACTGTCTTTTTAATTTTGTAGTCTCGGTATAAAAAAGTATTAGAACGTAAAACAAGTGTTCATGTTTACGATAAAATGACGGAGATGTTACATACGTTTTCTTTCTTATCAGCATGATGTGATGAAAGATCCTGGTAAATCTGTGTAGGGAATGGGATGTGAGATCATCGGAAATAGCGGGAGTTTTAGAATGATATCATATGGATATGGATGTGAAATGTATGTGTGGAAAGTATAACTAATAAGTATAATTAATAAGTATGTTGTTGTGTACATAGTTTCGCGTAGTCAGCGCGTACACATCTTTCCCACTATAGCGCGCCCCGCTAAGCACAACAGCGCAGGCGCAGCGCTCGTCCGTCTCCGCACTACGAGATGGCGCTGCCATAGAGACAGACCAAATTCTGCTTCCGCCGATCCGTGTATTAATATGTAACGCAGCCAATGAGATTGCTGCTAACGTAGAACCTTTTCTCGTCACAGATCACACTCGCAGAAGTGATACATGAACGTGCGGGGTATTATAACGAGTGTACAGACCTCTGATTAGTCAGTCTGAATTTGTTGGCACCAGTCTCTACCAGTCTGCACTAGTCTGTACCAGTCTGTACGAGTTCTACATTTGTCTGTACCAGTCTATAGTCAAGTTTCAGTCTGCACCTAATAAGATTATCATATTCCTGTACATAACCATGAAGATAAATGTATAGACTCTTTTGTCAAGTATCAGAGATATATGTGAGAATAAGATTAACGTACGAATACCAAAGGAACTTCAGATTGTCAATTGTAAATGGCATCCAGAACCAAGTTAAGTAATTTTTATGCTAGTTATTATTTTAATAAATGTGTGTGAAAATTAATCAAGTTCTGTTGAAAGTTGGTCACCGTCAATCTGCTACACTAAGCGTGCAAGTGGCATTTCTATCGTCTGACCTAACGGCAGAAGATAAACACGCCACTATAAGACCACGAGACCTATTGCTGACACTCGCCTACTTCGTTGGAGCGACAAGTCAAATAATGTGATGGTGTGTGTACCGAAGGTCTTACAGTACGCACACCACATATGCGTTAGGACATGAAAGGGATGCCAGGTAAGGTTAGGATCGGTTTGGAACAGGGGGATGGATACAATATTGTTAAGTCTATATGGAATGGTAGATGAGCTCATGGACTGGAAGGGAAAAAGTAACTTAAATTCCCTGGGGAACAGGTACTAATACCAAGTGCGAGTAGGTTGGAAGCACCTCGGGTTCCACAGAAACTTAATTATGTATTCAGATACTTCATGCATCCCAGGGATCGGGAATCCCAACAATTTTTCTCTTTCATGGTTAGCGAAACTGGCAAGATATTGGTCCCAGAAATTCCAGGACGGTATAAACATCTGTACAGTACTTTCTGACACTATCCTGCACACACAAAAAGAGACGAGCAGGGGACCGCGGTTTATATATCTAGAGAAAGTAGAGTTCACAGAATATTTTTAGTGTACTTACTGAAACATGACAAAAATTGACAATTTGAGTTTGCGTGCATTAATGTTTTTCTGTTGTGGTACTGACCGATTGTAAATGCAGTGTTAGTGCTAATGACAAAAAGACATTTTTATGTCATATAATTCCACAATTTTCGGATTTTCTTCGTTTACTTGTACTGTGAAACCTTACTTCTTGCCAAATTGCATGATTCTACGTCAACGGGACGAACCCTATCGATTTTAGAAACTGAGTTTGCGAGTATCAGAATGTGTTGTATAAATGGTCCCAACTTTTACTGCACTGGCTTAGAGATGTAAATGTCTTACATTGTCAAGCAACCGTAGACCTTAGAATGTGACATACATTGCAAATAGATACGTCTACCCGATTCTGAGAAAAAGGTATCTTAAGGGACCAACAGAGGGAGAAAGATGAAAAAATGGCAAAAAATATTTCTGTTCGTGTGATGTAGTTACAAATTACAATATTCGGATTTCTTCCGTTACATATACCGTGAAATCTTGCTTCTTGCTAAATTTCATGATTCTGATCGAACGGAAAGCACCCTATAGGCACTGATGGATGGTTTCGCGAGTACGAAAATACGTGACATAAATTGCCGTATCGTTAGAGTGCATTGATTTAGAAGCTTCAGTTGTTTCATACCGTTAAAAGTGCGTAGATCTTTATATGGGGTACAAATTGCAATTTGGTACTTTTAACAGTTACTGAAAAATATTGGTCTCAACAGAAGGACGGACAGACAGACAGTCAGGTAACAAATAACCAAATGATTTTTGAGTTTTATGTTACAATTACGAATTCCACTTTCCCCTTCCCCCTCCTCCCATGAACCATTAACCTTGCCGTTGGTGGGGAGGCTTGCGTGCCTCAACGATACAGATAGCCGTACCGTAGGTGCAACCACAACGGAGGGGTGTCTGTTGAGAGGCCAGACAAACGTGTGAATCCTGAAGAGGGGCAGCAACCTTTACAGTAGTTGCAGGGGCAACAGTCTGGATGATTGATTGCTCTGGCCTTGTAACATTAAGCAAAACGGCCTTGCTGTGCTGGTACTTAGAACGGCTGAAAGCAAAGGGAAACTAAAGGCGTAATTTTTCCCGAGGGCATACAGCTTTACTGTATGGTTAAATGGTGATGGCGTCCTCTTGGGTAAAATATTCTGGAGTGTAAATTATCCCACATTCGCATCTCCGGTCGGAAACTACTCAGGATGACGTCCTTATCAAGAGAAACAAAATTGGCGTTCTACGGATCGGAGCGTGGAATTTCAGATCCCTTCATCGGGTAGGTAGGTTAGAAAATATAAAAAGGGAAATGAATAAGTTAAAATTAGATACGGTGGGAATTAGTGAAGTTCGGTGTCAAGAGGAACAAGACAGGGTTATAAATACAAAATCAAAGTCAAACAACGGTAATGCAAGAGTACGTTTAATAATGAATAAAAAAGTAGGAACGCTGAAAAGCTACTATGAACAGCATAGTGAACGCATTATTGTAGCCAAGATAGACAAGAAGCCCACGCCTACCACAGTAGTACAAATTTATATGCCAGCTAGCTCCGCAAATGATGAAGAGTTTGAAGAAATGTGTGACGAGATAAAAGAAATTATTCAGACAATTATAGGACACGAAAATTTAATACTTATGGGGGACTGGAATTCGACAGTAGGGAAAGAAATAGAAGGAAAAGTAGTAGCTAAATAAAGAGTGAGGGTAAGGAACGAATGGGGTAGCCGCTTGGTAGAATTTTATGCAGAGCATAACTTAATCATAGCTAACACTTGGTTTAAGAATCATGAAACAAGGTTGTATATGTGGAAGACGCTTGGAGATACTGGACGATTCCAGATGGATTATATAATGGTAAGACAGAGATTTAGGAACAAGGTTTTAAATTGGAAGACATTTCGAGGGGCAGATGTGAACTCTGACCACAATTCATTGGTCACGAACTGTAGATTACAACTGAAGGAACAGTAAAGATGTAGGAATTTAAGGAGATGGGACCTGGATAAACGGAAAACCAGAGGTTGTAGAGAGTTTCAGAAAGAGGATTAGGAAACAGTTGAAAATATAGGGGAAATAAATACAGCCGAAGAAGAATGGGTAGCTTTGAGAAATGAAATATTAAAGGCAGCAGAGGATCACATAAGTAAAAAAAGACGAGGGCTAGTAGTAATCATTGGGTAACAGAAGGGATACTGAATTTAATTGATGAAGGGAGAAAGTATAAAAATTTAGTAAATGAAGCAGGCGAAACGGAATAAAACGTCTCAATCAAAGGATCGACAGAAAGTGGAAAATAATTAAGCAAGCATGGCTAGAGGACAAATGTAAGGATGTAGAGGTGTAAGACAGATACTGCCTACAGGTCAATTAAAGAGACATTCGGAGAAGAGAGAGCCACCTATATGAATATTAAGAGCTCAGATGGAAAACCAGCCCTAAGCAATGAAGGGAAAGCAGAAGGTTGGAAGGAGTATATAAAGGATGTATACAAGGGCGATGTACTTGGGGGCAACATTTTGGAAATGGAAGAGGATACAGATGAAGATGATATGGGAGATATGATAATGTGTGAAGAGTTTTAAACATCAGTGAAAGATCTACGTAAAAAAAAAAGGCTCCAGGAGTACACAATATTCCGTTAGAACTTCTGATATCCTTGGGAGAGCCAGACATGACAAAACTCTGCTTTCTGTTAGACAATATATATGAGACAGGAGAAATACCTTCAGACTTCGAGAATATGATTATTACAATCCCAATAAAAGCTGGTGTCGACAGGAGTGAAAGTTACCGAACTGTCATTTTAATAAGTCATGGCTGCAAAATACTAACTCCAGTTCTTTACAGACGAATGGAAAAACTGGTAGAAGCCGATCTCGCGGAAGATCAGTTTGGATTCCATAGAAATGTGGGAACACGAGAGGCAATACTGACCCTACGACTTATCTTAGAAAATAGATTAAGGAAAGGCAAACCTACGTTTCTCGCATTTGTAGACTTAGAGAAAGCTTTTGACAATGTTGACTGGAATACTCTCTTTCAAATTGTGAAGGTGGCAGGGGTCAAATACAAGAGTGAAAGGCTGTTCACAATTTGTACAGAAACGGAATGGCACTTATAAGAGTCGAGGGGTATGAAAGGGAAGCAGTGACTGGCCGGCCGGGGTGGCCGAGCGGTTCTAGGCTCTACAGTCTGGAACCGCCGACCGCTACGGTCCTGCCTCGGGCTTGGATGTGTGTGATGTCCTTAGGATAGTAAGGTTTAAGTAGTTCTAAGTTATAGGGGACCGATGACCTCAGAAGTTAAGTCCCATAGTGCTCAGAGCCATTTGAACCATTTTTTTGAAACAGTGATTGAGAATGGAGTGAGACAGGGTTGTAGCTTATCCCCGATGTTACTCAAACTGTATATTGAGCAAGCAATGAAGAAAATAAAAAGACGTGAGTAGCAGTTATGGAAAGAAAAATTTGGAGTAGGAATTAAAATCCATGGAGAGGAAAGAAAAACTTGGACGTTTGCCAATGACATTGTAATTCTGTCTGAGACAGCAAAGGACCTGGAAGAGCAGTTGAACGGAGTGGACAGTGTCTTGAAAGGAGGCTATAAGACGAATATCAACAAAAACAAAGCGGGGAGAATGGAAAGTAGCCGAATCAAATTAGGTGATGCTGAGGGAATTAGATTAGGAAATGAGACACTCAAAGTAGTAAAGGAGTTTTGCTATTTAGGGAGTAAAATAACTGATGATGGTCGAAGTAGAGAGGATATAAAATGTAGACTGGCAATGGCAAGGAAAGCGTTTCTGAAGAAGAGAAGTTTGTTAACATCGAGTATAGCTTCATGTGTCAGGAAGTCGTTTCTGAAAGTATTTGTATGGAGTGTAGCCATGTATGGAAGTGAAACATGGACGATACATAGTTTGGGCAAGAAGAGAATAGAAGCTTTCGAAATGTGGTGCTACAGAAGAATGCTGAAGATTAGATGGGTAGAGCACGTATCTAATGAGGAGGTACTGAATAGAATTCTGGTGCATAGGTATTTGTGGTACGACCTGACAAAAATGAGGGATCAGTTGGTAGGATAGGTTCTGAGGCATCAAGAGATCACCAATTTAGTATTGGAGGGAAGCGTGGAGGGTAAAAATCGTAGAGGGGGACCAGGAGATGAAGACACTAAGCAGATTCAGAAGGATGTAAGTTGCAGCAGTTACTCAGAGGTGAAGCATGGAGAGCTGCATCAAACCAATCTGTGAACTTAAGACCACAACAACAGCAACAACTACGAAATAACAGTTTTCTTATTTCTGCCGTTCGTTGCACTGTAAAATCTAGCTCCTTGTCAAATTTCATGATTCTACGTCGACGGGAAGTACACTGTGGGTTTTGATCAGTTAATTTGCGAGTGTCAAAATGCGAGCCACAAATGGTCGTATCTTTCGACTGCATTGACTTAGAAGCTTCAATTTTTTACATAAAATCATCTTGATACTTCTACCTATAACCAGCAGTTGCAGAGCGTGAGATCGGCAGATGGTTCTAGCCCTGAAACAGCTGTTGCGTCCAGTCCACCGTTCAAGGAAAAACCGGCCACCATACGTTCATGATGAGCGGCCACATATTTTGTCCCGATGACAGCTGAGGAAGGGCTTTCTGAAGATGCGGTATGTAGTCGCCACCTCATAAACGTGATGGTAGTTCCTACGGTCCGATCGTGCTAGCAAAAACATTTCCTCCACTCGCTGATTGAGAATCCTTTCTGAGAAGTCACCATCGGGAGGGACACGTAAATTATTGAAACTTCCTGGTAGGTTAAAACTGTGTGCCGGACAGTTTTCATCTGTCAGGAACTTTCATATCAGCGCACACTCCGCTGCAAAGTGAAAATCTCACTCTACGGAAATTATTGGTTATGATTTCAGGTGTAGTGGTTATAGAGAGTGAACCTGCCTTTTCTGATAAACTGTTAGTACATCACAGAGAAATAGTTGGCATGCGATGTATGGGTTTAGCAAAATATTAGACAACTTTGTATACAGTTGAAAATCAAGCTCTGTGTCCACCTGGGGAACAGATTGCACATGGAAGGATACATTAGTGAACACATTAATTGTCACAGATGACAGTGACAACTAACGACATCATGCAGAATTGTCTCTTTCACTGCAACGGGATGCAGCGAATGACTTAACTGAGTACAGGTTGCATACACAAATGTTCTTGAAACTAGTAACTGTTGACCGGGCATATTTGGAGCATGCGTACAGGCAGCAACAGTAGAATGCTGTTGTACCTCACCATAAATCAAAACCATAACCGTTAATTCATAATTTCTGTACTCCATACTACTGTTGGTATCTTCCATGTATACCAGGTAAGCGTCTGATTGCTTATCATCCAAGCCTGTAGTGTGTTGAATAATACATGCACTCAGCTATTGCGGATTATGCACATATCTCACAAAACAATTCCAGTTAGACAATATATAGTTCGTTTTTTAGTATATATTGCGCGTAGCCACTTTGTTATCAACATTTATAAACTCCATGTTTAAATCACCAAATCGTCTAATATATATAGAGACACTTAACAACTTCATCAAACAGTCATGATGTTAAAACAATGCCTCAAAATTGCAAAGAGCTGAATAGTTCAGTGTGTAGTCAACATACGTTGCTGTTTTTAGTCTCAGACATTGGTACATCTATGTTTTTTCTGTGGCATGATGTTACTTGTTTGATGCCATTCAACAGTCCTTGAAAGAAGTGGTTCTCTGACATTATAGTCTGTTATTGGTGTACACAGACAGACTAGTTGTTAGTATCAACGGAGACGCGTCTGCAGTGTCAAGGCCTCGTACCCTGACTTCTTTGCTGTATCACAAGACAATGGAGGAGAAACGCATACTGTTAGACTAATTATCTAATTTTTGAAGATGATTTAAATTCCAGACGTTTTGATTTTAGAAAACAGTTCTTTACCGTGACATTGAACTTCGTTTCCGATAATTCTCCTCTTTACTTGAATGTATGTATCACCGCAAGCTTAATGCTGCAGATTAAATCTCAGTGTGCTTTCCCATCTCTGTAGCTTTCCCATCTCTTTCTTCAGATTTTTCCAGTTTCCCCATTCGAATAAAACTTACAACGTTTCACTTTTCTGACTCTGAATGCTTGAACATTAACCTCATTGTACTCTCCCAAATAACGTGCATGTGAAGTGTTCTCACCAGAAGACCTGATCTAGGAAATGCTTTGTGTTGATTCTGAAAATATTCCATACCATTCCTTTCTTCCGTTGAGTTGTGCATCCGCATGACGGTAATCACTATATTTCTTTTGCTGCTGTGGACTGCACCTTTTAAGCAATGCTTTCGACACTGAAGTTCGAAGAATATGATTAACTCCTTACGTTGTAAGCTGGGCATCACGGGGTGTCACAGGATACGAGTTCAATATAAGATTTAAGACCGTTTACATTTTTGTTAAAAAAATTTTAAAAGACCGTACTGACGTTGCAAGCCTTCAATAGTATCAAGGTGAAAAGATACTCTGGTAAAAGCTGTTCTTATATCGATTAAGATTTCTCTACACGTTTGGGCCTTTAATGTACATTGTATGGTTTGGTTTAATGCAAAGATAAGAACATACCTGCACTAAGACAAACTATTTTTATGTTGGTTATTTATAGCAACACAAATTATAAGTACATGTTACCTGTCTGTGGTGCATACGAAAACACAACAATTAAAGTGATCAGGCTAGTTCTTCTGTGACTGGGCGTTAGTAAAATTTCTGCTGACCTCTTCGGTTAACACGTAAAATATGACAGTGATCAGTACGGAAGTAGTGTTGTATGCTCGTGGGCTTATCATGTACAGAATGTGGTATGAGGCAAGATGAGGGTCATTGGCTAAGAATGTAGTGTGAGACGGAGGAATCTTATACGTGAAATGGAATTAAGATGTTTTATAAAAATTAAGAATTCAACCTTGGCACGGCTCCAAATGCTGAAGTTATCTTCATTGTACCATACATACAGGGCTGGTTGATCCCGAAGTCCAGAAATATCCTGTCTACAATACTCATTATGACGTTGCAACATATATGTGAGCAATTATTTCTCCTGCCCATATTGGTGAACCAGCTTTTTACTCGCCTCTAGAAGATGAAATATAGGTAGTTTTAAGTGAAAATGGGGAAGAGGGAAAGGCAGCGGAATAATTTTAGGGAGCGTTCAGACTGAGCAAATGTCCAGTTGCAAACACCAGGTATATGTTGTTCACATAGCTTGTATAAGGTGAGGAGTGAGGATGAGGAAAAGAAGGCGCATGGATACAGATTTCAGTGACTAAAGAAAGTAGTTCACACATTAATGAACAATATTCAGCTGATTCTTTCAAGGCAGCAGCCCTAGGGTTGTCAATATGCTTGGGTTGCTACGTCTTCAAAAGAAGGTAAAAAGTATCTGGTACTCCATCGCCTACGCATTTAGATAATTAACCTGTATCAGTAGGTATATGTCCAATGGAGACTGCAAACTGTCATTTGGTGCACAAGGGCTTTAATAACGCTGAATTGTGGCCCTACAGACTTCACATGGGTTGTGGAATAGTGGCAACGTGATTTCACTTTTTTGTCAAGGTGAGTTACGTATTTAATGAAAGTCAAATTTACCACAAATCTTCACACAAAACGAGTGCAGTACTTGAAGTGAAGCATAGCACAAACACGTTTAGTAACATCCTATACACTGACAAATTATCATAAGAACGTGAAACAGTTATAAGTTGCTAAAGTTGGCCTAAGTTCAACACAAGGAACAAATAGGAATGTTACTACATTATTAGCACACTGATTCGTTTCCACGATCTGGTGACAGTGGTTGCAAAAATTAGAGGTCGTAAAATTATGCATGCCAGAATGGCGTCTTCCTCCAGCCCATTAACACTGTAAGATTTACTGAGTACATTGCCAACAATAAAAGCCGAAGCCAACAGCAGATCCTGTAATTTTTTAAACGCATTGTTGTGTTGTCCGCCATTGCTACTGTCGGTGGCTGTTGTTGTTGTGGTCTTCAGTCCTGAGACTGGTTTGATGCAGCTCTCCATGCTACTCTATCCTGTGCAAGCCGCTTCATCTCCCAGTACCTACTGCTACCTACATCCTTCTGAATCTGTTTGGTGTATTCATCTCTTGGTCTCCCTCTACGATTTTTACCCTCAACGCCGCCCTCCAATATTAAATTGGTGATCCCTTGATGCCTCAGAACATGTCCTACCAACCGATCCCTTCCTCTAGTCAAGTTGTGCCACAAACGTCTCTTCTCCCCAATCCTATTCAACACCTCCTCATTAGTTATGTGATCTACCCACCTAATCTTCAGCATTCTTCTGTAGCACCACATTTCGAAAGCTTCTATTCTCTTCTCGTCCAAACTATAGATGATTTTGAGATGAGAAAGTTGCAGTCTCACATTTATGAAATCCACACACGCCATCTTCCGTTTGCTGCAGAGAGCGTAGAGCCGTAAATGCCTGCAGGTTTCACAGAGGCTGCGTAGCGACCACAGGTATATTGCTCTCCTACCGGCAGACTGGCGCCGTCTTCTGCTCATTCTCTGTCCTAAGGCTCATGCTTGCCCCCCTTCCGGGACCTTACCTGTACCTTTACAACGCCATCACCAGAGAGAAACACTTTAGGAACGTGGGAGCGGTGGTCACCTCGTGCAGAATTCCGACCACTCCCATGCGACTGTGCGGACTGCCGCAGCGTTACCTGCTTGCTATGTGCATTGTGTCGGCTCATGATGGGCATCCGCTCATCCTGTCCAGTACACACAACAGCCTTTGGTGAACACTGGCCTACCTGCCATCAGCGCCACCTTTTCCATGCTGCCCTTCGTACCGCTTTGATCTGTTATTTGTCAGAGAAATTGTCATCCCAGTCAAATGTAACTATCAAGAAGTAAAACAGCCCGAAAGTACTTCATGTATTGTTACTCACCATGAGGTAATATTTCATAAAAATAAAGGAATATTAATTCGACCTACATAATTTGCATATAAAATATAGTTAATGTGAAAGTCGACGAAACATTGTGGTTTGCCGATGAAAATGTAATAAACAAAAACAAAATAAAGATAATGGAAAGGAGTCGTCGCTTGTAAATCGGGTGATACTGAGGAATTAGCTTAAGAAACGAGACACTTAAAGTAGTAGATTAGTCTTGCTGTTTCGATCGGAAAATAACTGATGATGGTAGAGTAAAGAAAATATAAAATATAGACTGGCAATGGCGTTAATCAAAAGAAGAAAAATCTGTTGGCTTCGAATACCGATTAAAGCGTCACGAGGTCTTTTCTGAAAGTATTTGTCTGGAGTGTAGACATGTATAGAAGTAAAATATGGACCATAAACAGTTTACACAAGGAGAAAAAAGAAGCTTTTGAAATATGATGGTAGAGAAGACTACTGAATTTTCGATGAGTAGATCACGCAACTAATGAGGAGATCCTGAGCAGAAATGGTGGGGGGTGGGGGGGGGGGGGGATAAATTTGTGGCACCATCTGAGCAGAAGAAATAACCTGCAGGTAGGATACTTTACGAGACATCAAGGGATGACCAATTTATTACTGGATAGTGGTGTAGGGGTTAAAAAACCGTAGAGAGAGACCAAGATATGAATACAGTAAGCAGATTTAGTAGGATGTAGGTTGCAGAAGTTATACGGAAATGAAGAGGCTTGCACAGGATAAGAGTAGCATGTAGAATCTGCATCAAACTAGTATTCGGACTAAAGACCTCCGCAACATTGTGACTTTGAATGAAATCTGTGCCTGTAACTTACCGAAGATAGATTTATGACCTCCTTTCAAAAAATGGCTCTGAGCACTATGGGACATAACTTCTGAGGTCATCATTCCCCTAGAACTTAGAACTACTTAAAACTAAATAACCTAAGGACTTCACACACATCCTTGCACGTGGCAGGATTAGAACCTGCGACCGTTGCGGTGGCACGGTTCCAGATTGTAGCACTTAGAACCGCTCGGCCACTCCGGCCAGCTGACCTGCTTTGTACCATTACTGCGTCGACCATACCAGTCGACATAAATAGATGATTTACGTATATGAGTCTCTTCACTTTACCTGTAGTTAGAAGTTTAGCATTCCTATCGTGGTACAGACATATTTAATTCTAATGGAGCCTGTGTGACAAAGTCAGTTCTGCCTAAAAATTACTGTATTAATAATAGGGATGGATCCTTTAGTGTTCAGCGGGTTGTGTCTTGTAGCGAAACTTCTAAGCAGACTAAAGCTGTGTACTAGATCGGCACACAGGATGAACATGCCAGGAAATACTGGGTAATTCTGTACAGTGTAATGCTCAGAGCGACAGTTTGCGCGGCATGTAGGCGATGCGCACACATACCACATGAGTGCCCCGTATTAACGAGCCGATGCATGGAATACATGGCAGTGTGCGTGCGATTATTCAAGGAGTTCTCTTAATCGGTTAACTATGTTCTCAGTATCCGACGTCTATGTGATACGTGGAAATGGCGAACACGAGAACGCACACTTCTGAAGCTACATGAGAGAAGTTCAGAGAGAAGTGGCGCACACGATAATGTAGCCACTACCCAGTTCCCACATTGCCTGCGTCCTGTTGGAGAGCGACGCAAATTACGCCAAGCGAGAGTGAGTTGTCACTGCTTCGGCAATACAGGGAGTATGGCCGAGCAACACTGAAGCCACCTTGTTTATATCTGACACCGTAATTTGTCAGTAGAAAACAGGTATCTGCAAAAAGTAACAACAATAATTATTGTAGTAAAAATAGTTAGTGCAGGTGAACATAACATTTCTCGTTGTAGAGAAAAGAGCTGTCACGAGTGAAACATGAGTAAAATATACTAAAAAGCTCTAGTAAGCTTTCCAGTCCAATAGCTACGGGTTAGAACGTACAACGAAAGATTAATGTGGCACTACATTTAAAGGACGCAAGTGTGAGAAGTTTATGTACTAAGATTGGTTTAACTAAGGAAAGTTTGTCCTTCGTTGAAGAACATTATATGATTTGTGTGACAGTAAAGTATTATCTGCAATCATTAACAGCATCATCTTCGGTTTGACCCCCACTATCCACTATTAGATAAACGTCCTCTGTAGTTTCATTAGTGAATTACAGCCTTCATTTACATGCATATTTGTTGCACCAGCTACCAGCGTCCTATAAGCTCATTATCACGATCTTTTCTTCTGTCGCTTGGCTACATATTCTGTTCATTGCCATTGCATTTTCATTGCAATCATAACTATCCATTGGGTTTCATTCAATTGCTCATACTGTTTTTGTATTCCATCTTAGAATTTTCAAAAACAAAAAAAGACCTCTCCAGTGTTCGGTAAGCAGCTCTCAGTTGTTTCGTGGTTTTTGCTTCGAAGTCGTTATCTCAGGGACATGAGTCGAAAGTTTTAATAGGCACTGATTAGAAACTTCCTGTTTCATAGAACTGCAACATTCATTTCTACAGCCATATTTAATTTGTAAAATTTTTCAAAATTGTTTTTATTCTTCTATTTACTTATTTCTCAGTCCATCCAGTTGCTGTCTACACTGTACTACATACAATTATTTCGATGTTTTGGTTAATAGTATTTCAGAATTATTATAGCTGACTTTCATCCCTACGTTCGAACTTACGCTGCTACCTTTTTCTGTTTGGCGACATTAATCTGCTAGTGTCTTAAACTGAATGAGAGTGCCATAGGCCTATATGTTTCAACTCTTCAATCCAAATGCGTCCTCTTGAAATGCTGAGAATAATGTTGATAATATCACCACCCTCCCCTGACTAACCACGGGTCTTGCCGCACTGAGAAGGTATGTACTCCTCAGCGATATAGATAGTCATACTGCAGATGCAACCACATCGGTGGAGCACGTATGGAGAGCCCACAACAATCCGTGGTTGCTCAAGGAGGGTAGCAGCCTTTTAAGTAGTTGCAGGAAGCCCACAGTCTGAATGATTGTCGATCTCGCCTTATAACATGACCTTAACGTGCTGTAGGTGAATGCAAGAGGAAACTACAGTTCCGCCATTGCTTCTTCGATGTACAAACTGAAGGATAGAGGCGAAAGACTACATCCCTGTCTTAGACCCTTTTTAATCCAAGCACTTCGTTCTTGATCGTCCATTATCATTGTTCCCTCTTTGATCTTGTATATATTGTATGTTACCCGTCTCTCCCTATAACTTACCCCTATTTTTCTCAGAATTCCGAAGAGCTTGCACCATTTTCCGTAGTCAAAGGCTTTTTCCATGTCGACATATCCTATGAACGTGTCTTGATTTTTCTATAGTCTTGCTACCATTATCACTCCCAACGTCACTATTGCCTCTCCCGTACCTTTCCCTTTCCTAAAGCCAACCTGATCGTCATCCAACACATCCCCAATTTTCTTTTCTATTCTTCTGTATATTATTATTGTCAGAAACTTGGAAACATGAGCTGTCAAGCTGATTGTGTGATAATCCTCGCACTTGTCAGCTCTTGTAGTGGTCGGAACCGTATGGATGATATTTTTTCCGAATGTCAGATGGAATGTCACCAGACTCATTCATTCTAAACACCAACGTGAATAGTCATTTTGTTGCCAGTTCCCCCAGTGATTTTAGAAATTCTGATGGGACGTTATCTATCCCATCTGCCTTGTTTGATCTGAAGTCCTCCAAAGCTCTTTTAAATTCTAATTCTAATACTGGATCCTGTACCTCTGACCGAGCGAGGTGGCGCAGTGGTTCGACACTGGACTCGCATTCGGGAGGACGACGGTTCGATCCCGCGTCCGGCCATCCTGATTTAGGTTTTCCGTGATTTCCCTAAATCACTTCAGGCAAATGCCGGGATGGTTCCTTTCAAAGGGCACGGCGGACTTCCTTCCCCATCCTTCCCTAATCCGATGATACCGATGACCTCGATGTCTGGTCTCCTTCCCCAAAACAACCAACCAGTACCTCTTCAAAATAAACTCCTCTTCTATCACATCAGACAAATCTTCCCCCTCAAAGAGATCAATTTACCACTTCCACTTGTCCAGTCTCTCCTCTGCGTTTGACAGTGGAATTCCCATTCAACTCTTAATGTTAACGCCCTCGCTTTTAATTTCACCGAAGGTTGTTTCGACTTTCCTATATGCTGAGTCACCCAACAATCGTTTATTTTACGATTTCTTCACATTTTTCATGCAGCGATTCCATCTTAGCTTGCCTGAACTTCCTACGTATTTCGTTGGTCAGTGACTTGTATATCTGTAGCCATGAATTTCCATGAACATCTTTGTACTTCCTTCTTTCATCGATCAACTGATGTATTTCTCGTGTTACCCGTGGTTTCTTCGCAGTTACCTGTGCTTTTCTTTCCAACTTCAGTGAGATCCTACTGGGGTGACAAATTTGGCAAGGGAACTGCAAGGTTCCATGAGACGCCGACACTGGTCGGACTGGATTTGGCAGACTCAGTAGTGCAAGCCCGCCGAGCCACACCTCTGACGATTCTGTACCATGAGCACCCGCTCTTGCCATGATATATGACGGCGGCCGGCAGCAGCCGCACAGATGCCTCGCACTCGAAGCCATTGTACCTGCTTTACTTCAGAGAGCCTCATCTATGCTGACACCGACAGCTGGGCTCTATTTCTTGCTGCATTATTAGTAATTAGTTTTCGGACACTTGGGGAAATGCAAGTTAAGTAAACCTTCTGTTCACTGTGTTAACTTGTTCGCTAATCATCTCTGCTCCTGTCCAGCTTTCCTTAGAGGACAGTTGCTGAATCAATCTGTAGTCCATCTCTCCTTATCGTTGTGTACAGAGTGATACACAACAGCGAGTTTAGGAAAGGGTAACTACTTTTATAAAGGAACAGAAAATAGAATAATATTCGAAACTTCCTGGCAGATTAAAACTGTGTGCCCGACCGAGACTCGAACTCGGGACCTTTGCCTTTCGCGGGCAAGTGCTCTACCAACTGAGCTACCGAAGCACGACTCACGCCCGGTACTCACAGCTTTACTTCTGCCAGTACCTCGTCTCCTACCTTCCAAACTTTATAGAAGCTCTCCTGCGAACCTTGCAGAACTACCACTCCTGAAAGAGCACTTGCCCGCGAAAGGCAAAGGTCCCGAGTTCGAGTCTCGGTCGGGCACACAGTTTTAATCTGCCAGGAAGTTTCATATCAGCGCACACTCCGCTGCAGAGTGAAAATCTCATTCTAGAATAATATTCGAGTACTGGAAAGCCGTAAAGGAACAGAGGAAAATAGGATCGATATAAGGAGTGAGTGAGGAAAAAACTCTTTGAATTCAGCAATAAATTTCACCTAGTAAAGACAAATATGTCTGCCTCTGTAAATGTGTGGTCAGTGTAGCTGGCTGCCATGCATAGGATCCGGGTTCGATTCCCGCCACTGCCAAGAATTATTCCTTGCTGGGAGGACTGGTAAGAAATGCACTCAGCCTCGTGACGCCAATTGAGTATCTACTTGAACGAATAGTAGCGGCCAAGGGTCTGGGAAGTCTGCAAAGCGGCTGGGACAGCGGTCTGCTAATCACTTGTCCCTTCACACCGGGTCCGCAAGACGCCGCAAGGCAGAGGATCACATGGCGGCCGGTACATTTCCATTGGGCTTCCTGTGAGCAGACGACGATTTCGTTAAATGACAAATACACTGTTTAAGAATGACCAGAACAAAAGGTATTCATGGCAAACATTATCGTGTAAGTGATATTGGCTTGCTGCATGTATCCGAGTCGTATCTCACCCTACTGTACCAGTAATGTTGCTGATTTTACAGCGAATCTGTTCTCGCAGTTTTGATGCGAAACTGGCTTCGAAACAACTGTTACAATCACCTAAGGTAGTTCTAGATGAAAAACGTCACCAGGAGAATCCTTCAGATCCTGACTTGGAAGTCTGCGTCAAAATCTGACGATGGAAATCTTATGAATAGTGATACAGTAGAAAATATTTTCGACAGTGGTAATGTGGGTGAGAGAAGAAGAAACAGAAGATAGAAATTTTGAGATAGGTACGAACGAGCAATCGATCAGGACCTTGACAAGCCTTTACGCTGAAAATATTCATGAACCCCTTCTTCAAATGATTACTCACCCGCATGGACATGAAGGGAAGGCGCGACGGATTGTAGACGACAAACATTACTTTCACTTTTTACGCCAGATGAAATGATGCATTATATTTTTAATCTTACTAATACCAAAACAGAGCATTCGGAGCTCAAGTACAGTGATCCCAGGAATTCATTTTCACATCCGACAAATGTAACTGAGATACAATCTCCCATTAGTCTCTGAAAGACTCTGACTTATGCCAAGATGATATGTCTTCCGAGATGTATGGACCACCGATCTTTCTTTGTGCCACGTCGCGGGAAAGTTTGCTTCTATACAATTTGTGATTCGATGATAAAAGTACTAGGGAATCGAGAAAAGCTACAGATAAATTTACTGCGTTTCGGGAAATAAGAAACACTTTTGTTAAGTGATTGCTTGCAGTATTATAGCCCGTCCGAGTATTTGAGGTGGATGAAACATTGAGTTTCGTGGTCGGTGTCCCTTTAGAATGTTTATACCATCAAAAACTGATCAGCATGGTCTAAAAATAGTTTCGCTGTGTAACGCCAGAACGTTGTATTTCATTTTAGCCATCCCATATATTGGAAAAGAGTAACAAAGAAAAGGGATGGTTTACCCACGTCGACCCAGTATGTTCTTATACTTACTGATTCAGTGACAGGGAGCAATCTAAATGTGATAAAAAAATTCAGGAATTGTGTTTCATTTTGTGTATGTGCTTTGATTTGGATTAGTCGGCCTCTGAGTACTAACGGATCTATGTTAAGTCTACAAAAAGGATTTTTGACATGTATCATGTATTCAATAATAATACTTACTGTGTACCTTTATCCACACATACTTCATCGAAAAGTGGTCCGTCGGATCCGACACGACTATGCCATCTACTTCGTCTTCAACCACCGTACTGTCTGAGGGTTAACGATGGATAAGGAAACAAGAAATTTTGTGAACTATTATAAACGAAATTTTAACGCAATGTCTTAGCCAAAAGTGACACAACTTAAAATGTAAACTTGCCAATTAAGTATGGAGATGATGAAGAGAATGAAAGATATATGACGAGGTAACAGAAATTATTCAACTCGTTAATGGAGAAGATAATGTAATTTTGAAGAGAAGCAGGAATTCAGTTTCAGGAAGAGTGGGAAAATAGTAGAACATAGACTGAGGTAAAAGATGAAAACGTGAAGCTACCTGCAAGCATTCATCAAGAAAGAAATTTAATCACTATAAATGATTAGTTTCAGAATTGTGAAAGAAGGTTGTACAAATTGAAGGTATCGCAAGGTTTTCTGGGATGTAAGGCATTCCCTCAAGATTATTGTGATCCTATTGAGAACACATTGTTGTGGATTGGCAAGAGAGCCAATCCGGTATGAGAGGAAGCCGAAAGGCACGCGTTTTAGCTCACGCAGGCTGGCGTGAGGTCTGGAACAGGTAAAGGAAATTAGACTAGCAAAAAACGTACGTAGCTGCTGGAATACTTAACTTTAATCCATAAATGGTGAACATCGGTCTTGACGGTACGTTTTACAGCATCAATAGTAA
Organism: Schistocerca piceifrons; assembly: GCF_021461385.2. Taxonomy (NCBI): domain Eukaryota; kingdom Metazoa; phylum Arthropoda; class Insecta; order Orthoptera; family Acrididae; genus Schistocerca; species Schistocerca piceifrons. The sequence continues at coordinate 94,271,014 of NC_060138.1, read as the reverse complement.
CTGGTAATGGCGCCTTGCTAGGTCGTAGCAAATGACGTAGCTGAAGGCTATGCTAACTACCGTCTCGGCAAATGAGAGCGTATTTTGTCAGTGAACCATCGCTAGCAAAGTCGGCTGTACAACTGGGGCGAGTGCTAGGAAGTCTCTCTAGACCTGCCGTGTGGCGGCGCTCGGTCTGCAATCTCTGATAGTGGCGACACGGGGGTCCGACGTATACTAACGGACCGCGGCCGATTTAAAGGCTACCACCTAGCAAGTGTGGTGTGTGGCTGTGACACCACACACATCATAACAAAACTCTTCTACTTCCTATTGCATTGTGTACGAGGCTACCCAAATTCTCTTAGACTTCACTAAGGATGTATGTAATAATCCCCATTCCAAACAAAGCAGGTGCTGACAGATGTATATGGCCGAACCATCAGTTTAGTAAGTCATGCTCTCAATACACTAGCGGGAATTACTTACTGTAGAATGTGTGGCATAGCAAAGAGTATCGCCCGTATACAATTTGACGATTCATGCAAGCAGTGAGTCATGGATTCACCGTGACAAAAATTCCTTGCGTGGACCAGCAGGCAGATCCAGCCGATCGTTGCAGAGTCGTGCACAGAGGCCGCTCAACGCTGCAACAATTTCGGACGAAGCGAGCCCGTGACGTCACCGCAAGGGCCGAGCGGTGCTTTACGCAAGCACCGGTGTGCTATGGAAACACTGTGAACAGAGTCGCGCATAGACGAGAAGGCACCTGGCCGCGGCCCCACTGACCTGCCTTATGACGTCACCTCAAGAGCCGAGCAGTGTTGCGAGCAAGCTCTGATATGGTGCAGCATAAGGGCTGTTGGTAGCACTGACCACCGTTGCGGGCTAAGGTCTAAGAACGACGAGTAGAGCAGCACTTCGTGAAGTGGTGCGTCTTCTCTGTTCGTTTGTTTCTTTTCAGGGATTTTCACCTGCCTCGAGAGGGTGTTTGTGTTGTCCTCATCATTTCATCATTATTCATGAAAGTGGCGAGTTTGAACGGAGCAAAGGTTGGGAATTTGTACGGACGCTGATAACTGCACAGTTGAGCGCCCCACAATCCAAACATCATCATCATCATGAACGGAGCCTGCAACATTCCGAGAGCGATAAGATGTCGATCACGCCACCTTCTTCGTCTTCATGGACATCATGTTAAATATGGTTTCGGGTTTATCTACAATAAGTAGTTGTGTTGAGTTTCGTGTCCCTTCGTGTCCTTGCTTTTTGAGAAGAAATAATTTTTCGTTGTTTACGAAACACTTGTGATCCATAACCTACAGCATATCTCGGAAATAAAGCAATTTCAGAAACAACTTAATTTAATATTTTGCTCTTATTTTGATGCACATTACATCCATGAGTTGTGTACAGTTACTCTTGAATCACCCTGTAATTCAGTCAGGAAATGATTACTTTTGAGTTAATCGTTATTAATTAAATCGATTTTTATCATTTTATGATGTTTAGTAAATAAATACCTCATAATGGCATTCCTTCTGAACGTTGTTCCGAATTATATAGCTGGCGGCTTCATGACTTACAAGGGAAACTCCGAATCGCATCCCCTCAGACTTAGTGGTAAAGTGGCCCAATGGCTGCCCGTCAAAATCTCAATACAGATCAATCATGAAAACAGGAAGGAAGTGTACTGAACTGCGAAAAAGAAGCAGAATAGGAACAGTGAACGCTCCAAGCTCAAGATGTGCAACATGGTGTGAAATGCAAGAATATCGGCCTCGTGGTTTTGTGGTCATGCTGTTGGACTGCAACGCGAGTGATATTTGTTAAAATCTCCCTCCTGCCCACATTTATTTTGTTTTTCAGAAAATTATGAAAGTTCCGTCCGATTATTGATGTGTCTGTTCTCCTTCTGTAGTCTTGGCAGTTGTTATACTATTCATTGGTTATAGAATAATATGAGTCATATGGTAAAAATGTGTTACCATCTCAAGTAAATTTGATGAATAATGAGAGCAGGAGAGATGCCGCATAGGCCTCACAGAAATGGAAACAGCAAATAAACGGGTGTGAACGATGTTAACACAAACGAATACAAGAGTCAAAACTTTCAAAACTGAATGCACGAATTATAACATGTCGTACTTGTGTAGAATAAATAGGATGTAAGTACGTCTGGAGGTCCCTTCCTGACATATCGCTGTTGGCTCTGAGCGCTATGGGACTTAACTTCTGAGGTCATCAGTCCCCTAGAACTTAGAACTACTTAAACCTAACTAACCTAAGGACATCACACACATCCATGCCCGAGGCAGGATTCGAACCTGCGACCGTAGCGGTCCCGAGGTTCCAGACTGGAGCGCCTAAAACCGCTCTGCCACCCCGGGCGGCTATCGCTGTTGCAAACGGATGTTACACCATGACACAGACACAAATTTGAATACAGTGAGCCGACGCGTCAGTGACTGGCGGTACAGTTCACAATTTTACGAAAAACAAATATGAGGCACAAGGAAAATTTTAGCACGGATCTCCCCCTTCGCAGCTTAATATCTTAATCACACGACCATGACACCGTGGCTGCTCAAGTTCGCTCGATGCTGCACATTTTGAGACTGGGCCGATCACTGTTTTGATTTTGCTTCTTTTTTTTCACAGCCCATTACACTTACTCCCTGTTTTCATGCTTGATGTATATTCAGTTTTAGACGTGCTATCCCCTGAGCCGTCTTACTACTAAATCTGAGGGATGTGCGATGCGGAGTTTTCCTTGTTAGAATCGCAAGAAGTAGAACTGCACTCTGCAGAAAATACGACAGTGCGATCCACTAAACTCGGATGGGATAATACGGTCAGTCATACTGTACGCTCCTCACGTCGTCCTCAACGGACTCATTGGCTAAACTGAGACATTTCTTGAATCACCCTGTAGTTCAGTCAGGAAATTGTTAGTTTTCAGTTAATCATTATTAAATCATCAAATGTTCAAATATGTGTGAATTCCTAAGGGACCAAACTTCTTATGCTAAGAAGAGGGTGGGCGGGGGGGGGGGGGGGGGGGGGAGGGGGCGTTCTTGTGAGCTTTTGAATTAATAAATCAGAATGTCTACATAGGCCGATACAAGGCAATGTCTCCACTGAGTAACTCCCTTACAGACTCATCATCGCCCAGCCAATATCGCTAAGGATAGAGCCTTTACATTTCGATAGGGTGTTGATCTTATACTGTAGGCGTCGTTTAAGGAAGGACTTACTGAAATTCCGCCCCTAAGGGGATGAAACACGGGATGGAAGGCTTTTTGACAATACGTCGGCATTAAGTCAATTTTGAAGCTAGAATTACGAAAACTGATATTTGGTTTGTCACTCAGAAGAAATAGGTGTTTCAGGATGTTTCGAAATTCAGCCTCTAAGACGATAAAACAGTGTGTCACTATTAAGGCAGTTTTGAATCTAGAACTATGAAAACTGGTATTTGGTTTCTCAGTCAGAAAAAGAGATACGTGTTTCAGCATTTTTGGAAACTCAACCACTAAGATGGTAAAACAGTGGGTAAAGATCTTTTAGAAATAAATCATTGTTAAAGAAGCTACTAAAGAATTTTATAACTACATTTATAAAAATGTGTGTTTCAGCGTTCTTGGAAGTTCAGCGCCCTAAGGGTGCACTTTCGAAGCTAAATGTGTGAAAATGATTATTTAGATTCTCCGTTAAAATATGTGTTTCACTGCTTTTGGAAATTTTTCCCCTAACGGGGTGAAGTAGGAATTGAAAATTTTTAAGAAAATATTCATTTTTGGTAAAAATAGTTTTAAGCTGAATCTATGGAAACTGGGATTTCAGTTCTCGGTTTGATATAAGGAAATACGCGTTAGGGGGTTTAAGTTTCTAGGAAAATATTTCCACAAAAATGGAAAAGGCATGACGAACGAAAACGACACCAGCTACTAGGATCGCTTTTAGGTCAGAAGCACATTCGGAAAAGACCTTGCTTTTATGGTCTTAATTACCGTGAAAAGATAACAAGGTTTTACAGTCTGTGAACAACATAAAAAATTTGAGTAAAGGAAAATCAAGAAATCTGTGCAGGCCAGCAGCGCGGGGTAGCCGAGCAGTCTAAAGCGTCTTGTCACGGAACGCGCGGCTTCTCGTGGTTCGAATCCTCCCTCGGGCATGGGTGTGTGTGTGTGTGTGTGTGTGTGTGTGTGTGTGTGTGTCGTAATTAGCGTAAGATAGTTTAAGTTGGAGTAAGTAGTGTGTAAGCTCAGGGACCGATGAACTTAGCAGTTTGGTCCCATAAGATTTTACCACAAATTTCCAATTTTGTGCAGGCCATACAGTCTACGTGAGCGTTAGCGAGCGTTACGTGAACGAACTAAAAATCCAGTATCTTGTTAAGAAAATTACACATCAAGTCATCATCAAACGCGCACTGTGGTCGTTTGAAATATGTGTAGCAAACGCGAGCAAGACGTCTGCTAGGGCAGATGACGGTGAGAGGCGCATGCCGCTTGCGCCCTCTCTGTCTACGTAGCTTTGCCCGAGCTGTGACGCAGCACGCACTGTGCGGTGGGCTGAGTCAGCCCAGAGCCACGTGCTAGCAGCTGTAGGCGCGTCTGTTAATGTATATTTACCTTATAAGCGTGAAAATATACGTCCATTATTATTAGTTACATTCGACATTTTCCAAACATCGAATGCGTGGTACCACGTTTCATAATTGTAATAGCTTTAGGACCATATTACATTCAGCATGATATTTAAAGTAGTTCTAGATCTATAACGGCGTAAAATACTAGAGTTTCCATGAATAAGAAAGTTCATGTGTATTAGATATACCGGGTGATCAGAAAGTCAGCGTAAATTTGAAAACTTAATAAACCACATAATAATGTAGATAGAGAGGTAAAAATTGACACACGTGCTTGGAATGACATGGAGTTTTATTAGAACCAAAAAGAAAACAAAGTACTGTTAGACGCTTGAAAGATTTCTTGCGCGCGACGTTTGGTGATGATCGTGTGCTCAGCCGCCACTTTCGTCATGCTTGGCCTTCCAGGTCCGCAGACCTCAGTCCGTGCGACTATTGGCTTTGGGGTTACCTGAAGCCGCAAGTGTATCGTGATCGACCGACATCTCTAGGGATGCTGAAAGACAACATCCGACGCCAATGCCTCACCATAACTCCGGACATGCTTTACAGTGCCGTTCACAACATTATTCCTCGACTACAGCTATTGTTGAGGAATGATTGTGGACATATTGAGCATTTCCTGTAAAGAACATCATCTTTGCTTTGTCTTATTTTGTTATGCTAATTATTGCTATTCTGATCAGATGAAGCGCTATCTGTCGGACATTTTTTGACCGTTTGTATTTTTTTGGTTTTAATAAAACCCCATGTCATTCTATGCATGTGTGTCAATTTGTGCCTCTCTATCTACATTATTCCGTGATTTATTCAGTTTTGGCCGGCCGGTATGGCCGAGCGGTTCTAGGCTCTTCAGTCTGGAACCGCGCGACCGCTACGGTCGCAGGTTCCAATCCTGCCTCGGGCATGGATGTGTGTGATGTCCTTATGTTAGTTAGGTTTAAGAAGTTCTAAGTTCTAGGGGACTGATGACCTCAGATGTTAAGTCCCATAGTACTCAGAGCCATTTGAACCACTTTTTTTATTCAGTTTTCTAATTTATACTGACTTTTGGATCACCCGATACGTCAGTGAAGAAGTTTGATGATATACACTGACGGAAAAAAAAAATTTGCAACACCAAGAAGGACTTATGGGACATAAGCGAAAGTTGGTAGATCATCTGAAAGATGATATCTAATCAAATTTCGAGCCAGTCGCGTAAGAGTGTCGCTAGTAACGCCACTATGGGGATGCAAATCATCTTTGCCTTAAATACGCGCCGTAACTGTCGTGAGCGTTAGTTACCTTTGGTACTGGACGTGGTGATTCGATATTAGTTCAGAATACGATAAGGCGACAAAAAGGCCATTACAACATCTCGCCGAGTTTGTACGAAGTCTTATTACAGGGCTAGGAGAAGCTGCATACTTCTTCTGCGATAATGCGACAAGACTTTGCTGGAATGTAGCCACTGTACAGAAATCTGATGCCAGCGCTGGTCATGATAATGTATAGTCGCAAGAAGACCAGGCTGCGGATGGTCACTTGGCATTACCGAGAGGGATGACCTCTGAGTTCGACGGATGGCTCTGACACATCGTACTGCATCTGCAGCATCAGTTTGAGCAGCAGGTGGCGCCACAATGACACAACGACCTGTAACACATCGGCTACTTCGAGGACAGCTCTGAGACAGACGCCCTGTATTCTGCACTCCACCGACCCTAGTCCACAGCCGTTAGGGACATGAACGGACGACCACTCCTGCGTCATTCACAAACAGCATTTACCCTCCCTGTATCGAACAACAAAGTGCAACAGGCATCGAACGCCATCCCACAGACTGACATCCAGCTCCTTTACCAAACAATGCATGACCATTTTCATACTTTCAGTCAACAGTGTGGCGGATATATCGGTTATTAATGTACCAGAATTTCACATTCGCAGTGGCTTATCTCGCGGTAAAATTAACCCGTGATCTCGCAGTGCTAATCACTTTAATATGTTACCTAGAGAAATGGGAAGCAGAAACCGAGCTACTTCTCTCAAGCTTAAAAGAAGGGAATTAATGAATGGAAATATTTTCTCGGTTTTGGGATTACTAATGTCTGTAGCTATACCAAAATAACGGATCTTGAAAGATCTTCGCATGTTTCAGAGTGTCGCACGCTAATACTGATTTCACAATTGCTGTTGATTTTGTTCTGCCCAACGTCACATTTTTTGCTGCTTCGGGATCATTAAGAAGTTTGAAGCTTAGCCTTGAAGTAAAGTCTACTGATTTCAGAGATATATAAAGTTTAACGGTATGATGGCACATTGTCAATTTCGTTACTGTTACAATTTTGCCATGGTTAAATGAACTTGAAACAAAATAGCTGTCTATTTTTTCAATTGCTTGCCGAGTACACGTTTCATTTATTGTTTTATGCTAACTAAATGGCCCTTAACATCTGCTCTTCCCCCATGTGCAATGGAAACGTAACGGTTACGAACTATCCATTCTACTTGATAGTCAGTTCTCCCTCGTTTTATGAAGAACGATTCTTCTGAATATTTTTCTTGGAATGAACATCTCTTCTTTGGCGGTTTGAGTTCACTTGAAACAATCCAACAGTTTAATAACAAATTAACCGCAACATAACACAGACAGAGAAACAGGGAGTCATGTTAGTGCAAAGCTTAAACTGAACTGAGGTAATAGGCAACAGTGGAAACCCAGCAGCCTCACTGCGCTACGACAGTAAAAACTTTCGTTCTTAGCTGATCAGCTGGAATTAAAATATAGATCCCCTCAATAATTCAGCATGATATTTAAAGTGGCATAAAATACGGCATAAAATACACTCCTGGAAATGGAAAAAAGAACACATTGACACCGGCGTGTCAGACCCACCATACTTGCTCTGGACACTGCGAGAGGGCTGTACAAGCAATGATCACACGCACGGCACAGCGGACACACCAGGAACCGCGGTGTTGGCCGTCGAATGGCGCTAGCTGCGCAGCATTTGTGCACCGCCGCCGTCAGTGTCAGCCAGTTTGCCGTGGCATACGGAGCTCCATCGCAGTCTTTAACACTGGTAGCATGCCGCGACAGCGTGGACGTGAACCGTATGTGCAGTTGACGGACTTTGAGCGAGGGCGTATAGTGGGCATGCGGGAGGCCGGGTGGACGTACCGCCGAATTGCTCAACACGTGGGGCGTGAGGTCTCCACAGTACATCGATGTTGTCGCCAGTGGTCGGCGGAAGGTGCACGTGCCCGTCGACCAGGGACCGGACCGCAGCGACGCACGGATGCACGCCAAGACCGTAGGATCCTACGCAGTGCCGTAGGGGACCGCACCGCCACTTCCCAGCAAATTAGGGACACTGTTGCTCCTGGGGTATCGGCGAGGACCATTCGCAACCGTCTCCATGAAGCTGGGCTACGGTCCCGCACACCGTTAGGCCGTCTTCCACTCACGCCCCAACATCGTGCAGCCCGCCTCCAGTGGTGTCGCGACAGGCGTGAATGGAGGGACGAATGGAGACGTGTCGTCTTCAGCGATGAGAGTCGCTTCTGCCTTGGTGCCAATGATGGTCGTATGCGTGTTTGGCGCCGTGCAGGTGAGCGCCACAATCAGGACTGCATACGACCGAGGCACACAGGGCCAACACCCGGCATCATGGTGTGGGGAGCGATCTCCTACACTGGCCGTACACCACTGGTGATCGTCGAGGGGACACTGAATAGTGCACGGTATATCCAAACCGTCATCGAACCCATCGTTCTACCATTCCTTCACCGGCAAGGGAACTTGCTGTTCCAACAGGACAATGCACGTCCGCATGTATCCCGTGCCACCCAACGTGCTCTAGAAGGTGTAAGTCAACTACCCTGGCCAGCAAGATCTCCGGATCTGTCCCCCATTGAGCATGTTTGGGACTGGATGAAGCGTCGTCTCACGCGGTCTGCACGTCCAGCCCGAACGCTGGTCCAACTGAGGGGCCGGTGGAAATGGCATGGCAAGCCGTTCCACAGGACTACATCCAGCATCTCTACGATCGTCTCCATGGGAGACTAGCAGCCTGCATTGCTGCGAAAGGTGGATATACACTGTACTAGTGCCGACATTGTGCATGCTCTGTTGCCTGTGCCTATGTGCCTGTGGTTCTGTCAGTGTGATCATGTGATGTATCTGACCCCAGGAATGTGCCAATAAAGTTTCCCTTCCTGGGACAGTGAGTTCACGGTGCTCTTATTTCAAATTCCAGGAGTGTACTAGAGTTTCCATGAATAAGACAGTTCATGTGTATTAGATATGTCAGTGAAGAAGCTTGATTATATGCACTGACGGAAAAAAAAATTGCAACACCAAGAAGGTCTTGTGCGACATAAGCGAAAGTTCGTAGATGTGTTTCTACATCTGAAAGATCATGTCTAATCCAGGGACAACTGCCGTACCTAAAGCTTTCCAAGGGATACCGCTTTCTTTAATATGAAACCGGGAACGTCCACGAAGAGTGTGACATCTGACAGCCCTAGAATTACTTTCTGTTCAACTGCCTACAGGGTTTGTAGGAGTAGACTGCCGAAGTTTATGTAAGTTGTTTTATTCAGTGTTGCTTTATTTAGTTGCTTCACTGGACATTTGAAATGAGGGTCTGAATCATGTGTGCTAATTTGGAACGCAAGTGCGTACGTGGGAGGCAGGTTGCCCTACAGACAGCCACATATGGTCAGCCACGGTGCAACTCATGTCTCACTCGTTACACATGTCAGCGGAGTAATACGCAGTGAGTCGGAACTGAAATTTATGAGGCTGCGAGACATTCGTTCCAGATCGTAAAGGAGCACAAAATAAAGATGAAGTTCGCACATACAAAATACAGTACTTGCTCTAATCTCTTCATTTTCACGCTACTCGTATTGCCACAGCTGGATATGTAGGATAAACATGAGTAATTTTGCAATGCTACTCTAAGTCCTAACAGATGACTTTGCGACATATATTTCTTCATTTAGTGTAACACAATTGATCTGTTTATAAATAAGATTACAAGTTCTCTGACTGCCAATCGTTATATCTTTATGAGGCACACAGAACAAATTGACGAAAGTACTGTAGTGCAAAACCGATGAATTAATTGAAGGATGTTTGTATCTGGGCAGTTATGGTTTGTGAAAGACCAACAAACATCTGGCCGAGCTGTTCTAGGCGCTTCAGCCTGGAACCGCGTGACCGCTACGGTCGCAGGTTCGAATCCTGCCTCGGGCATCGATGTGTGTGATGTCCTTAGGTTAGTTAGGTTTAAGTAGTTCTACGTTCTAGGGGACTGATGACATCAGATGTTAAGTCCCACAATGCGCAGACCCATTTGAACCAACCAACAAAGATGCATAACCTAGTTTTTCTTTTGAATGTCACACTGTAACTCAGTGCATTCCACGTGCAAGTCGCCCGGCAACGTACCTATGTTGTTTTTAGAAGGTGTCACATGAATACAAATGTAAGGGGCGAACTTCAAATCCTCGCATTCAATCGAAAAGTATGGCTGCGCATTTCATCTGGTCTTTAGGATTAAGTTTGGCCAGGGTGACGACATGAAAAAAAAAAAAAAAAAATCCATTAACTTGTCCTTGCCAGAATTCATTTGCAACTTGTTTATTGCTTGAAACATTGTAGTGATAAGTAGGTTTATTTTTTGAAGACCGGTGTTTCATTTGACAATGTGAACGATTTATTGTCGCTAATAATGCTAGAAATTCTTTTTTAACATCTGCTCTCAAGTAAGCCACCTTGCTTCTGCAAAACATCCGATAATACAGGTTATTGTAAAGCACGAGGGTACATGAAGAATATTGTACTCTGGTGACTTGCACTGGTCATAGCTACGGTGAAAAAGGTTCTTTCCACAACTGTACCGGAATAACACAGAATGCACTTGCATTTCCATATATCAGTTTCGGTGCTCGTCCCTCAATTTCTAGTTTCGCAGTTGCAATTGAACTTGCGCGGCTGACGGATTGGCGGCATATAAGAACGAGACTCTGGGTTCATGTATAGTACAGGCGGCAATGTTAAGCACGGGATTATCAATGAGGTACCTGGTGCGTGATAGAAGCTCACTTCTTGCGTAGTACTAATATTTGTTTTGGGCCGCATGTGGCCTGCGGGCCAGGGGCTGGACACCCCTACTCCAAAGCCTGAACCATCTATTACTTACTTAAATACAAATCTGAAAGACTACAAATTACTGGTGATCCACGCCTGTGTGCAGTAATTCGAAATTAATTCGCTGACTACGAATTCCTCCATATCAGCTGTATTAGATTCATATCTACTACTCAACAGTGGGTCAGTTGCGAGAAGTGTGCACGGATGGCCGAAGTGGTTAAGATGACCGGTCCTGATATGCAGGATATCTGTGTTTGTCACGAATTGGCAGAAATTTTCATATGTCGGTATTGGGTAGTAGATCTCTATACCTAACGCAGTTGAAGTCATGGAATTCGCAGTTATCGAATTAATCTCGAAGTATTTCGTACATCCGTGCAACGTCAACAGCGACTATTCTTTCAGACATACACGTAAGTTTTGTAAACCTAAACTAGAAACGCCCACAGTAGATAAGTATCGGAAGTACTAACATACCTGCAGTCTTAGTAAATTAAGCTGCAGTATCTGTAATACGAATGTAAATTTAGGACCCACAAATGTAGTTAGGTAGTGGATTAAGATGTATGATTGTAGTTATTTCGAATTTTTTTTTTTTTAAGAAAAGAAAGAAGAACGTACGCGGGCACACGACGATAACAACATTGGCCTCGGCTGCTCATTGTCAAATTCTTCCTGCTTCGGGGGTTCAAGGAATGTTGCGAGCATAGCTGGTGGATTTGGGTGACTACAATATAAGGCTGTGGACAGAGCGACATACGGAAGGCCAGGTAGCGTTCACGAATAACCGAAGTGGTTAAGGCGGCAGCTGGCGATAAGTGGGAAATCCGAGATCGACTCGTTGTCCAGCACAAAATACAATCATTCATGTGTCAATTTTGGGTAGTAGATCTACGCCCAATACGGCCAATTGCAACAAATTCACAGTCAACAAATTTATTTAGAAGGTCTGTTATTTTTTCTGCTGTTGCTCTCTCGTTACTTGCAATTCCCTACGGAAGACCGGCTACCCGATGAGTAATCCAGAATTTCGCACTGATGTCATCCTATGTCGAACAAGCGTACTTCGAATTCAAATGTGCTTCTAAAAGTACAGTATAGAATTGTCCCACTGATTTACTGTTTGTCTACTACTGGTCTGTGATCTATTCACTGTCCCTCTCTGTATCACACATTCTCGAGGGAACACAAGCCTTTTTTTATGAAAAAAAATCTCATTTTTATTCGCTTTCGCTCGGTGCATCTGCTCGGTGCGCACGTCGTAAGACACCCGTTTAAATTCGTTGTTTGTCGATTAACTCAGTTTTATTATTACAGAGAGCAGTTAACCCTCTGACCGAACACGCTGAGCTACCTCGCCGGCTGCCTTAGGGCCAGAGCTGTAATAGGGCATAAATAGCATGCAGGTAAGGTATCTTTTATCTGCTGATAGGATAGTGGTATCAGATGGGACAGCTAATTCAGTGTAATTAATCTGTCTTCCTTTAGTGAAATTTATTTCGTATGCCCTTCATACTAAGTTTTTCACGTTGAACAAATTATGAGAGTACCGTTCTTGTGGCTTGTGTTGTTATACAAAAGGAAAACGTCTTGTCGTGCATAATAAAATGTAACAGTTATTCTCACCTTTAATTGCTATTAGGGGCGGGTTTCTCCTAAGACTTTTAAGAATACAATTTTGTTGATGTCTTCGAATAATTGAGTAATTTGAGCCGTGAGATCGTATGGGACCATGTGAACTGTGATCTACCAGTGTTTCATTGTAAAGAAGATCGGTAGCGTATGCTTTCTGGATTCCGGATGGCAATATGTGTGTCCACCAGACACCAGAACGATACTATGTAGACATTTATTTTTTATTCTTTTTATTATTGTTCTTTATGTGTAGATATTCTATGTACCTTCTTTCCCTTAAACGCCACACTGCTTAGTTGTAATATTCCATTTGAAATTATGTTAAAATAATTATAGTCTATATCAATGACAATTCGTGTGCAAGATGCGGTCTGTTGTTTCATACATATAACGGATTATAAGAAAATAGCAAATAAATAAAACCATAAAAAATGTGAATTGTGGCTACAGTCAGAATGCCAATGACAAATCGAGCATATCTAAGGAATAATGTGATGCAATTATCTAGAGGAATAAAAGTAACTATACGAGTACAATATGTGGCCTGATTTCAGCCAAATGTGGAACACACGGAAATTAAAACTTGCCTGTTTAACCTCTTCCCTTCTCCAGTTCTCTTCTCAACACGGGCTTTTCTTCGCTATTCGTGAGATGTAAATATATTTTTCCAGTTTTAGTGATGATGGCAACTTCGTCAGTAAACCAGTCTTACGATTTCATCTTTTCCTTCAACATTTCTACACCTTCGTCTTGACCTTACTAGCTACGCAGAAAGCTTTTTAACATAACTACACCCATCAAGATAGATACTGCCTACAGGAAAATTAAAGAGACCTTTGGAGAGAAGAGAACCACTTGTATGAATATCAAGAGCTCAGATGGCAACCCAGTTCTAAGCAAAGAAGGGAAGGCAGAAAGGTGGAAGGAGTATATAGAGGGTTTATACAAGGGCGATGTACTTGAGGACAATATTATGTAAATGGAAGAGGATGTAGATGAAGATGATATGGGAGATAAGATACTGCGTGAAGAGTTTGACAGAGCACTGAAAGACCTGAGTCGAAACAAGGCCCCGGGAGTAGACAACATTCCATTAGAACTACTGATGGCCTTGGGAGAGCCAGTCATGACAAAACTCTACCATCTGGTGGGCAAGATGTATGAGACAGGCGAAATACCCACAGACTTCAAGAAGAATATAATAATTCCAATCCCAAAGAAAGCAGGTGTTGACAGATGTGAAAATTACCGAACTATCAGTTTAATAAGTCACAGCTGCAAAATACTAACACGAATTCTTCACAGACGAATGGAAAAACCGGTAGAAGCGGACCTCGGGGAAGATCAGTTTGGATTCCGTAGAAATGTTGGAACACATGAGGCAATACTAACCTTACGACTTATCTTAGAAGAAAGATTAAGAAAAGGCAAACGTACGTTTCTAGCATTTGTAGACTTAGAGAAAGCTTTTGACAACGTTAACTGGAATACTCTCTTTCAAATTCTGAAGATGGCAGGGGTAAAATACAGGGAGCGAAAGGCTATTTGCAATTTGTACAGAAACCAGATGGCAGTTATAAGAGTCGAGGGGCATGAAAGGGAAGCAGTGGTTGGGAAGGGAGTGAGACAGGGTTGTAGCCCCTCCCCGATGTTATTCAATCTGTATATTGAGCAAGCAGTGACGGAAACAAAAGAAAAATTCGGAGTGGGTATTAAAATCTATGGAACTGAAATAAAAACTTTGAGGTTCGCAGATGACATTGTAATTCTGTCAGAAACAGCAAAGGACTTGGAAGAGCAGTTGAACGGAATGGACAGTGTCTTGAAAGGAGGATATAAGATGAACATCAACAGAAGCAAAACGAGGATAATGGAATGTAGTCAAATCAAATCGGGTGATGCTGAGGGGATTAGATTAGGAAATGACACACTTAAAGTAGTAAAGGAGTTTTGATATTTAGGGAGTAAAATAACTGATGATGGTTGAAGTAGAGAGCATAAAAAATGTAGACTGGCAATGGCAAGGAAAGCGTTTCTGAAGAAGAGAAATTTGTTAACAACGAGTATAGATTTAAGTGTCAGGAAGTCGTTTCTGAAAGTATTTGTATGGAGTGTAGCCATGTATGGAAGTGAAACGTGGGCGATAACCAGTTTGGACAAGAAGAGAATAGAAGCTTTCGAAATGTGGTGCTACAGAAGAATGCTGAAGATAAGGTGGGTAGATCACGTAACTAATGAGGAGGTATTGAATAGGATTGGGGAGAAGAGAAGTTTGTGGCACAACTTGACTAGAAGAAGGGATCGGTTGGTAGGACATGTTTTGAGGCATCAAGGGATCACAAATTTAGCATTGGAGGTAGTGTGGAGGGTAAAAATCGTAGAGGGAGACCAAGAGATGAATACACTAAGCAGATTCAGAAGGATGTAGGTTGCAGTAAGTACTGGGAGATGAAGAAGCTTGCAAAGGATAGAGTAGCATGGAGAGCTGCATCAAACCAGTCTCAGGACTGAAGACCACAACAACAACAACACCCATCAAAAAAAGTTTTGCATTACCCCAGTTAGACGTTGACTGTGGATACTGTATCACGGACACAGTCCCTTTGACAGTTCAGAGATGTCACTAAACCCGACCAAAAATGTAAACAATCAGGCATGAGCAGCGCCGAAAAGACGTTGGGGGTCCGGCAGCTGATTAATTCCAGTCATTCCACCGGGAAAGAGACAGAAGGCTCGTGTTGTCTGTAGTTCAACCATGCCTAGACGGCCGATACCGCAGTTCGGTCGCTTTCGCATTGTTACTTTGTGCCAGGAAGGGCTCTCAACAAGGAAAGTGTCCAGGCGTCTCGGAGTGAACCAAAGCGATCTTATACGGACATGGAGGAGATATAGAGAGACAGGAACTGTTGATGACATGCCTCGCTCAGACTCCTCAAGGGCTACTACTGCAGTGGATGACCGCAATTTACGGATTATGGCTCGGAGGAATCCTGACATCAACGTCATCATGTTGAGTAACGCTTTTCGTGCAGCCACAGGAAGTCGTGTTACCTCTAAAACTGTGCGCAACTTCACACCCGACGTCCATGGCGAGATCCGTCTTTGCAACCACGACACCATGCAGCACGGTACAGATGAGTCCAACAACATGCCGAATGACCGCTCAGAATTGGCATCATCTTCATCGATGAGTGCTGTTTTGGGGTGGCATTACATGGGGCCGACGTTCGCCGCTGGTGTTCATGGGAGACCCCGAACGGCTGTACGATACGTGAATACCATACCCCGATCGACAGTGCAACCACATCGGCAGCGTATTGGCGAAGCATTCGTCTTCATGGACGACAATTCGCGCCTCCATTGCGCACATCTTGTGAATGACTTCCTCCAGGATAACGACATCGTTCGACTGGGATGGCCAGCATGTTCTCTAGACACGAACCCTATCGAAAATGCCTGGGATAGATTGAAAGGGCTATATATGGACGAAGTGACCCAACAACCACTCTGAGGGATCTACTCCGAATCGCCGTTGAGGAGTGGAGCAATCTGGACGAACACTGCCATGATGAACATGTGGATAGTAAGCCACGACGAATACAGGCATGCATCAGTGCAAGAGGACGTGCTGCTGGGTCTTAGAGATACCGGCGTGTACAGCAATCTGGACCACCACCTCCGAAGGTCTCGCTGTGTGGTGGTGCAACATGCAGTGTGTGGTTTTCATGAGCAATAAAAAGGGTGCAAATGACGTTTATGTTGATCTCTATTCCAATTTTCTGTACAGGTTACGGAACTCTCTGAACCGAGGTGATGGAAAACTTTTTTTGATATGTCTTCACCATATCGCACTGGTGTTGCACACGTTTACATCCGACGTTGTCGCATAATGAAATTTACCCTGTTGTTGCATGTTCCGTTTGTGGTTGTCTGTAATTCTGGAAAGCTCACTTATATTCTTCTACAACATGCACTTCTCCTTCCGTGCGCGCAATACATGTCATATAAGCATCCCGTACCCACCTGTATGAAATGCGATGTTTAATTTGGGATTTATAAGATAGCATCCGATTGTTCTTGCTTTTCTGTATATCAGTTGTAGATAAGTTCCATGTTTTGAGACACACTTTTCCCACGTCATGTTCCGTTTTGAAATTCTTTCGCTTTTAACTTATGTAAATGATCAGTCTTTTCATAGCTTTCTTGCACATCTGCTTTGTTTCGTCCAGTAAGAGAAGATTAGCATCTGCAGATACAGGCATTTTCTAACTCTGACTTTTCTTATTTACATTTCATCCCTTTCATCAGAAGATTTTGTTGACGTTGTACAGTGCAACGTCAAAGTGTTTGGTGGCTGCATACCTCTTTTCCTTAAACGCTTCTTAAATTGAAGGGAATTTGGGATTTGTATTGTTTGTTGCAAGCTGTATCGATGCATCTGTCTCCCAGTAATTTCACAAGTTGTAATAAATAGAGTTCTCTCCACTTCGTAGCATGAATATGTGTTTCCTATTTTTCTGACGAGCCTCTAGCAAATGTGCTGCTGGTGTTAATCTTTAATGTCATATCACGGACTTATTACCGCTACAAGGCGAAAGGAGACACAAAAGTGTACATTTGCAGAGAAAGAGTAAAAGTTACAGCCAATAATTATAGTCATAGCCTGACACCTGTATTTAACGGCGTATGAGAATGAAAGGGCAATTTGTTTCTTAAACACGGGATAGAGTTACATCTGTAGAGGCTGTGCAGGTGCTGTTTAATACTGTTTGATAAAAAAAGTGCATGAAGTAGGAAACTGTAAGGAAAAAAATTTTTAAGTAATAACTGCGATTGTCTCAGTTGAAGCTATGCCAAGTTCATCTGTTAATTCTAGCAGACATTCCGACAAACGTTATGTTCGTTGATCATACTTTCTGATCCCCGTTCCCCTTCCCCAAAAAAATTAACTCTACTGCTAAGTCATCAGTCGAAATAATCGTAGGGTGGCGTCAACACGTAAGACTGTTTCAGTGTGAATCTGTAGCAGTGGATTGCAGCCATATCTGTAAGTTAGGCGTGGACTAGTTGATAACATCTTCCTGCCCCTGAAGTAACAAAGTATATCGTGGTAATGTCAAGTAGCCGTTAAACGGCAAAGGGAGCCCAAGGGAGTTCCCACTTAATTTCAGTGCTAAAAGTAACACATGCAGAAGTGGAATGTTCAGTGCTAAGTTTTACAGGAATGAGAAAATTGAAGTTTTGGTGGGACACCGGAGCGCATGTGCCCGTAGCTAGTCAGACGCTGGTAGGTCAAAGGAAGTTGAACCCACCACGTTATAGGTTGCGTGGAACACGGAATGGGGAAGAAACATCGTTGGTGTCAGCGCAAGTGCATTTTAGAACAAGGAAGGTTCAGTTCGATCAGTGTGTGGAGATTGTACCACCCGTAAGCGAAGGCTACGGCACTATAGTAAGGGTAGATTTTTTTGTGGCGGCGTTCGTAGCGACAAGCAATTCGCTGTAGAAACGGATTACGAAGTCACCGCCACACCTTTAATCGCGGGCCGACCGGTCCGCTGGAACAGTGAACAGAAAGATGAAAACCCAAACACTCTGATTAAATAAAAGTCGGTACTTATCTTTATTAACGAAGATACAGAAACACAGTAGTGAACTCCGTGTCTACAGAGATCTGTCTAGTTCGAGTCGGAGCGGCTAGGTCAGCGTCGGCTGACGACAAACAACACAAATATAACACTCCTCCCCCCCAAATCACCGCACCGTCGTTGAGTAATGACGTGGCGAGCGTCGACGGCCGGGGAGGGGTCTGGCCGCAGGCGTAGCAGAAGAGACCGGGGCGGAGACTGTTGTCGGTGGCAGTCCCCGGTCCGCACCCCAGCATTGGCTGCGCGGGGCCTCGGGAAACACCGACTGAAAACCGAGGTCAGGGTGAACGCCTGTGACCACGGGCGCAGCTTCTGGTACTGGACGCGACGGGGCGTCGGGACCCACGAAGGGAGGCAGCGTCTCCTGACGCTGCGTCGACGGCTGCTGAGTGGGCGTCGGACAAGGCGTTGCGGTGTCAGACTCCTTGGGGGTGCCCAAGGAAAGCGGTTGCAGGACAGGCTGCACAGCCACCGCTTGGGAAGGCGGCCCGGCTGAGGGGTCGACGTCCATCAGCTCCGAAGGCGGTGGCGACTGAAGAGGGACCGCAGGCGCCGGAGCGACCACCTGGGGCGCTCCCGGATAAAGCTGCGAGGGAGGCATCAACGGGACGGGCTGTCGGCGTGGTAGCGGCGACGGCTGCTGCTGCTGCCCTGGGGGCGGCAGCGAAGTCGGAAGGCGCGGCTGGAACCCGCCGCGGACCAAATCTGTGGACAAAGAACGAGCGGCAGAATCCGGGCGGCCAGCGCGGCGCAACTGGTTCTGATGCCTCCTGTGCACCCCAGTAGCACCTTGAACAGTATAAAAACCGCGACCCTGGACACTTATCACGGTACCACGTTCCCAACGACGGCGACCGTGATAAACTCTGAAAAAAACGGCGTCGTTGCGCTGAAAACGCGTGCGATGCTCAGAAGCGGCGGGTTGCACCGCGGGGGGTGCAACAACCGTAGTAGGGTGCGATGACGACGGCCGTGGAGAAGCTCCGCAGGCGAAGGACCGTCGCGTGGCGTGGTCCGGTACGACGACAGGAACGTGATGAGGGCCTGCCGACGAG
The DNA here is from genome assembly GCF_021461385.2 of Schistocerca piceifrons. Taxonomy (NCBI): domain Eukaryota; kingdom Metazoa; phylum Arthropoda; class Insecta; order Orthoptera; family Acrididae; genus Schistocerca; species Schistocerca piceifrons. The sequence continues at coordinate 94,251,895 of NC_060138.1, read as the reverse complement.
AGTGCGTAGCACGAAGGCGGTCCATATGATCCTTGAATGTGCGTACAAAACGTTCCGCTGCACCATTCGATTGAGGGTGGAACGGCGGAGTAAGAACATGGCGAATGCCATTGGCAGAACAAAAACTTTCAAATTCAGCAGAGGTAAATTGTGGACCATTGTCAGACGCTAAAACTTCTGGAAGACCCTCAATACAAAAAATTGAAGTCAACGCCTGTATAGTTTGTGCAGACGTTGTAGACTGCATGGGCACAACAAACGGAAAACTACTAAATGCATCTATCACGATGAGCCACTCAAAATAGCGTTGAGGCGGAGCAGCTTGGTGTTCGGCACACGTCGAACAATCTGTAGACATCTGCGTAATCTGCTTATCAATGCCGATCCATGTACAATGACGGCGGGCCAGCTGCTTGGTGCGGACCACTCCCCAATGACCTTGATGCAACAAGTCGAGGACCTTGGATTGGAGCACTTGGGGAACCACTACACGAAGCTGGTCATTCTCGGTGCGTAACAGCAAACTCCGTCCGAAACAGACAACAGATGACGTTGCGGATAATAGCGACGAACCACAGGATCCGATATGTCCTTTGCCTTGGACGGCCAACCACGTTGAACAAAACGTAATAGTAAACTCAGATGAGGATCCGTAGCTGTCTCACGTGCCACCTGACGATAATCAATCGGAAAATCCTGGAGGGATTGATGCTCATCGGCGTCAATCTGATGGCAAGAGTCGTCAGAGGAATCGAAGACATCATCCGCAGCAACCGGCAATCTAGAAAGCGCGTCAGCGTTTGCATGCTGAGCTGTAGGGCGATACAGTATCTCATTCTGGTATTGTGATAACAAAAGAGCCCAACGTTGTAGTCTCTGAGCTGTCCGCTGAGGAACTGGTTTAGACGGATGAAACAGTGACGTAAGGGGCTTGTGATCTGTTACTAAATAGAATGGTCTACCATAGAGGTAGTGATGGAATTTTGTGACACCGAACACAATAGCCAACGCTTCCTTGTCCAATTGGCTATAATTACACTGAGCTTTGTTTAGCAATTTAGATGCGAACGCAATAGGACGGTCGGTGTTACCGACTCGGTGAGACAACACAGCACCGAGGCCGAAAGAAGAGGCGTCACAAGCTAACACCAGAGGCTTGTTAGGGTCGTAATGGACCAGACAACGATCATTCAATAAAGCCTCTTTAAGCTGCTGAAAGGCTGATTGGCAATCAGGTGACCATACAAACGGAACATTCTTACGTCGGAGACGATGCAACGGTGCAGCAATCTGTGATGCATTAGGTATAAACCTAATATAATATGTCAATTTGCCAACAACTGCTTGCAATTCCTGCAGATTGCGAGGGGCGGGCAAATCACGAATCGCTGCTAAATGTGACTGGGAGGGATGAATGCCTTGAGCATTAATAACATGTCCCAGATACTCCATCTCCGTAAGGAAAAATGAACATTTATCGATGTTGCAACGTAGGCCTGCCTGAGACAACACTGTAAACAAACACTCCAAATTACGGAAATGTTCAGCAGGCGTCCGACCGGACACAACAATATCGTCTAAATAGTTGCAACACGATGGCACATTAGCCAGAAGTTGTGACAAAAAACGCTGAAAAACAGCTGGAGCTGACGCATAACCAAAAGGCAAACGCAGAAAACGGAACAACCCCAACGACGTGTTTATGACAAAATACTGTTGTGATTCCTCGTCGAGGGGCAATTGCAAATATGCTTCACGGAGATCAATTTTGGAAAAGAAACGAGCTTCCCCTAACTTATCCATCAGCTCGTCCGGTCTAGGCAAAGGAAAAGAATCAATGACAGTCTGAGGATTAACTGTCGACTTAAAATCAGCACACAAACGTAACTTGCCAGACGGTTTCTTTATAATAACTAAGGGAGAAGCCCACTGGCTCGCTGAAACGGGTTGAATAACACCGTTGTTTTGCCAACGACGAAGTTCATCTGCTACAGGTGCCCGGAGGGCGTGAGGCACTGGACGAGCACGAAAAAATCGAGGCTGAGCATTATCTTTTAACGTAATATGAGCGGCAAAGTTCGCAGCACAACCTAGTTCGTCTTTAAATATGTCACTGTATCGTTTACACAAATCGGTTATGCTGTCTTGAGGAACAACAACAGAATTAATTTGCAACACATTGTCTTGGATAGACAGGCCAAACAAGTTAAAACAGTCTAATCCGAAAATGTTTACACTGTCTGTAGCGCGGAGCACTGTGAATGAAACTGTTTTTGTATTGCCACGGAATGTGGCTGGCACGCTACATACACCTAACACAGGAATTTGTTCTCCACTATAAGTAGCCAAAGAATGTTTTGCCGCTGAAAGTTTAGGGCGGCCGATAGCCGCATACGTAGCACTATTTATGAGAGTCACAGACGCACCAGTGTCTAATTGAAAATTGAAGGTCTTATCCTGGATGCGTAGCTTCACAAATAGTTCATTACACTGTCTCAGGATCGGTGCAGTGGAGGCGGAAGACACGAAATCAGCGCGTTTAGCGCGTGTTCGCTGCTTACGACAACTCGTGGGTTGGGCGGGTGGAACAACAACTCCCGCTTCACTTGCAGTCTGTACATTACTTTTTACAGCGTTTGAATTACGCTTGGGTCGCTTAGCAGAGGGCTGGGTGGGTGGCTTATTGCGAACAAGTTTATTACCCACACGAACCGTGGAAGAGTCTTTAAACGCAACCTTCTGGGCGGGCTGGCTTTGAAGAACATGAATATCCATGCGCTGGGCAGCACTAGAATTGTTCTTGCGTTTACGCAAACAAACAGTCTGGATGTGTCCTTTCCTTTGACAAAAGTGACAAACCGCGTTTCTTAACGGGCAACGTTGACGAGGATGAGCAAGAACACACTTAGGGCTAGACTTAACTCTATCATTTTGCACACGCGGCTGACGAATGTGTGTAACATGACGCAGCCGGCTAGTGTTTACAGTCTGACTCTGCCGGTGGGGCCGCGGGCGTGACATAACTTGCTTAGCACAGGCAATTTGAGAAATACATGGCTGATCTAACTCACAGCATAGTCAAAAGTATCTTGGGCTTCAATGATGTTCATCACAGTCTCTAATGACGGGTCAGGCAACTTTAAGATAGCAGCACGAATACGAGAATCTGCAATGTTTTGAGTAATAGCGTCTCGTAAAATGACATCACTGTAGGAAGCTCCACACACACAATTAAATCGGCACTGACGGGTGAGGCCCCGTAAATCTGTTAACCACTGTTTATTAGATTGATGTGGCAGTTTCTTTAATCTGAAGAACTTGAATCTGGCTGCTGCCACATGAACTCGCGACTCGAAATACTCAGCAAGCTTGTTAACAACAACGTCATAGTCTAAAGCTTCTGGCTTGGATTCCGGGAACAACTTACAAAGTAGTCGATAGACTTCCACGCCTGCAGTGGAAATTAAATAAAGCTGCCGCTCAGTACCCGTGATTTTGTAGACTGTCATGTGCGCCTGCAACTGCGCGAAATATTCTCGCCATTGTTCTCTTGATGCATCAAAAGCACGGAAAGGTGGTGCTGCCTGTGCTTGTTCCTTTTGTGTTGGAGGATTAGCCGCTTGTTTGGCGATTGCTTCCACCAGACTTTGTATTTGCTGACTCTGTAACAAGATCAACCGTTGTAATTCGGCAGACATAGTGAACACAAATTAAACCAGCCCCCAAAATTTTATCGCTATAATTAGTATAACCAGAAACAAGTTGAACCAGCCCTGCACACGAGTTCGGAGGCCCTCGTCGCCAGTTTTGTGGCGGCGTTCGTAGCGACAAGCAATTCGCTGTAGAAACGGATTACGAAGTCACCGCCACACTTTTAATAGCGGGCCGACCGGTCCGCTGGAACAGTGAACAGAAAGATGAAAACCCAAACACTCTGATTAAATAAAAGTCGGTACTTATCTTTATTAACGAAGATACAGAAACACAGTAGTGAACTCCGTGTCTACAGAGATCTGTCTAGTTCGAGTCGGAGCGGCTAGGTCAGCGTCGGCTGACGACAAACAACAACTCTGCTGCGATTAACACACAACTGACTAGCAAGTACACAATTCGGCGGCGAGTATACAACTGAGCGGCGAATACAGAACTGTCCTAGCGCTCGCGACTCCAGCGCTTAAGAAACCAGAAGCCAGCGGTGGCGCGCGCAGACTTGCGGCGATTTCCTGTCTCGCTGGCGCTGCTTATGCGGACGGCGTCCGGACTTCGATGCTGCCAACCTTTTGGCAGCGGGCTCGGGTGGCATTACTGGCTAGGATATAACAGATTTCTTGTTTCAGCATCGTGCCAAAATTTACATTGGACAGAGAACTGTGGGGCTTAGTGGGATGTTATTTCAGCTAGGGAAATCCATTGGCAATGAATAACTGTTACGACGGACGTTCAACGTTGTGAACAAACCAACTGAACCACTTACCTAAGAGTTTTGGCTTTGGGTGAATGTGGTGTCAAGTCTGCCTAGCTGTACGGTGTGCGTTGTCGAAGCGTTAGAAGAAAATGACGTCGTCGATCCTTTAGGTTGTTTTATGGAACTTAGCAGTGTACATGTACGGGAGAGGAAAGGGAGGCGAGTAGTGACCGTGACCGTAGAAAATTAAAGCACCACCGAAGTGAACCTGAAATGTATGATGACAGGGGATTGAGATTCCGGGTGAGGAGGATTGGTGCACGAGTGGCGTCCGTAGCAAACCCACGAACCGTCGATAGAACTGCATTACGTAAGAAAATGGCACATTTGAAAGGAGTGGAGTAGGAGCGGGTGAAAGAATTGTTATCGGAATTTGAGGATTTGTTTTTTCCACGAGGGTCGTTGGCAGCAACTCCGATAGTTCGGCACAGAATATTAACGGGGAACGAACCAACAGCTTACCGTAGACGCTATGGTGTACCAAGGTACTTGCAACTGATAGTGAAGGATTTTATTAAACAGCAAATAGCGGACGGTAGAATAGTCCTTGGGTAGCCGAGATCGTTGTTATGTCAAAAAAAGTCTATGAATGGGACAAGGAAATAGAAATTCTCCCGTGACTATCGTTATCTGAATAGCATACCCCATTCCATATATATCTGAGACTGTGGGTCACTTGGGGCAGTGCCAGTACTTTTCGACCATGAATCTGTCGAGTGGCTCCACAGGATCATCCGAAAACTGCATTTTCCACACCCGAAGGCCACTACCAATACAGAAAGATGCGATTCGTTCTAAAGAATGTTCCCACAACGTTTCTGCCAGGAAGTTTCATATCAGCGCACGTTCCGCTCTAGAGTGAAAATCTCAGCCTGGGAACACCCCCTAAGCTGTGGCTAAGCCATGTCTCCGCAATATCAGGAGTGTTAGTTCTGCAAGGTTCGCAGGAGAGCATCTGTGAAGTCTGGAAAGTAGGAGACGAGATACTGCCGCAAGTAAAGCTGTGAGGGCGGGGCGTGAGTAGTGCTTGGGTAGCTCAGATGGTGGAGCACTTGCTCGCGATAGGTATAGATCCCGAGTTCGAGTAACGGTCCGGCACACAGTTTTAATCTGCCAGGAAGTTTCATTTTAAGACTTTTTTAAAATTCTTTTATTTTTATTTTATTTATTCATTTGTTGGAAAATAATACCATATTTGCAACTGTGTTATGAAAGTATGAGTGTCAGAAAATACAGTCGAGGGGAAATACGCATGGTAGGAGCTACCAAGGCCATGAATATAATAGAGAAAAGCTCCCTTGATTATTAATTGTACTTCAGACTTAAAATCACAACACCACGAATGACGCACATAACAAACATTCAGTCTGGATGTTTGAATAACTAGCATTTCCGCACAACTCCACAAAACGGATAAGAATCACACCATCTACCTTCTGTGTTTGAGTAAAGATTACACAGTGGGTTTCTAATTAATAAGTGTTGTGCCATACGAAAATCCACTCGCGGGCAAAACAGTAGGCTTTTATTTAGTTTGTTCCAGAAGGAGACAGTGCGGAGCTAGAACTTGTGAAATATTAGATCAGTTTATTACATTATAGATATAAAGATTTACTGAATTCCATCTCATTCATTGTTTTTCAGGAGTGTTTTGAGTATTTACAATTGTCTGTGAATATAAAAGTAGCACTTGACATAAAAAGAATCCGTTGAGTTGCAGACAGGCACAAAAAGAAAACTCTTACACGTTACAGCTTTTGACCAGAGTCTGCTTCAGCAAAGAAACCACACACACACACATTCACATAAGCAAATGTAATGCTCATCAAGGCACAAGTAGCAGGGTAAGCGCGTGAAGAGTGCTGTCTGTAGGCACGCAGGGACTAGGTGGCGACGTGACGGGACCGCCTGGTGCAGCATCGAGAAGTGGGGTGTGGGGGCGGAAATGGGGACAGGAAAGGAGATGAGCGGGGAGCAGGGAAGCATGCATTGGCACAAAGGGGAGTGGGGCACCCAATGAGTTGGGGGAACGTGAAAATGGAGGAGAGGGGGCAGAAACTGTGGGATGGAGGGTGTGTGGACAGAAGGTTACCATGGGGTAATGAGAGGGAAGGTACATGAAACAGGAGGACTAACCTACTGTCCCCACAACCTCCTCCCAACAGTTTCCACTCCCTCTGATGTATCACCTCTTCCCTCTTCACATCATCTCACCCTGGTTGTGTGCCACCCTCTGCCAATACACCCACCCATCCTTTTCCCTTCCCTGCTCCCCTCGTTTCCCACTCCCTGTTCTTTCCCCCACATCCCACCTCAAGACGCTGTGCCTGGCTGCCATATAGTATGTGCATGCCTGACCAGACAGTGCTACCAACTTCCCCCTTCTCCATCCACTCCAGATTATTTTTCAAATGACACAGATTATTTTTCACATGACAGCCATATTCTGGCTGGAGCTTCTGGTGGTAGCAGTCATATGTGCGTGATATGTGGTTGCTTGTGTGAATGAGTGTGCGTTTTCATCGCTGAAGGAGGCTTTGGCCAAATGCTGTAATGTTTAACAGTCTTTTTCTGTAACTGTTTGCAAGTCAAAAGGGTCGTCTTTATGGCGTGCAGCAATCTATCCTTTTGCTAACATTGTTGATATTCCACATTGGAGTTCCTGTTTTTTCAAAGTACCACTTGATACAGATAAATTTATAAGACTCTTCGCTTGAAGCATTACTGGCATAATGGTCACACAAATGGTGGCTAAAACATTTAATACACTGTTGGCCTTTCCAATTCAATGCCGTCATCTTGACATTAATTGCGAACTGTGGCATTCCTCTGCTTAGCTATAGACAGAAGAACTGTGGCGGTAGCATGGCGAAGATCTAGCAGGTGTGGCAATATTGATGTTTCTCATTCGTCGGAGCTGCATACAGCGATTATACTCTTCTGTGATTTTGTTGCAAAGTGCCAACGTAATAAGTCGCATTTGAGTGTTGTTTGCTTATCAGAAAGGATCACATTGTGCCTCTTGTCAGAAGGAGAAACGTCTACCAACAGGTGTCTCAATTCTGCAGTGGCAGACTGTGGTGTGTGGAGGAAGTGTTCAACCATTCAGCAATACTGCTGCTCGTGCTGATTGTGATCCTGTGACCATCATGCGAATGTATTACTGATAATTCCATGAGGGCCATACACAATGCCAAGTACGATCTCAATGGCCACAAGCAAGTAGCACTGGAGAGGACTCACACATTGCTCGCCTAGCCATGCAGGAGCATCAGAAAGGGTGCCACTCGTGCTGTCTTCACTTTCTATATAGAGGGTGTTTGATTACTGCCCTGGCCAGCTAGATCTCCAGACGTCTCACCCACTGAAAACATGCGGTTATGGGTTGTCAAGAGGCACTCGCCACACATGCCATCACTTGCTGGCTTCTGTGGTTGATGTGCTTTGACACAAGTTCAAGCAGCATACAATGATGTACCCATACTTTTCATACAAGATTTGTTCATTTCCATTCCCATCCAGTTTAGACCCATTGTTATTGCAAGAGTTGGTGGCACTGTGTACTAAACTTCATGCGCTGAACACCACCAAATCTCCTAAAAGTTTCTTCCCGATGTACCACATACACAAAATAACAAAAATATTGTAATCTGCTATTATTTCTGCAGTTATAATTTTAATAGTCAGCGTCATATTTGTGCGAAAGTTCCAATAAGTTAAATATTCTACATGTAGTGTATCTAAGTAGGTGAAGTCACTGATTTTCTGGAATGCTAGTTGTCTGTGTTTTCCAGACTGGAAATGCAGGTCTTCTAAGTGACTACCTTGCTAACGATTAGACAATAACTGGCACATACTAGGAGAATCTTTAGACCAACAGTTAAAAATTACAAAGTTTTCGTATCATCAAGAATTTATCTTTTTTTTTTTTTTTTTTTTTTTTTTGCAAAGGATTACGTTTGTCACTAGAAAATAAAATACTGTTTTGTGGAAACAAAGTTTCTGAAATCTCACTGAAAAATATTTTAGTTATCCACACATTTACCAAATCTTCTTTAAGGAATTTGTGAATTCACAGAGGATATCCGTATATGCACGCAGCGATATCAAGGGAACAGTACGAATTTGCTCTCACCTTTTTTTATTTCAGAATGGTTCAAATGGCTGTAAGCACTATGGGACTTTACATCTGAGGTCATCAGTCCCCTAGACTTAGAACTACTTAAAGCTAACTAACCTAAGGACATCAAACATATCCATGCCCGAGGCAAGATTCGAACCTGCGACCGTTGCAGCAGCGCGGTTCCGGACTGAAGCGGCTAGAACCGCTCGGTCACAGCGGCCGGTCCTATTTTATTTATACTGACAGGATGTGTAGGGCATTGCTAGGACTTCAACAGATGCAAACAGGAAGACGCAACTCTCAACCGTTTTCGACAAAATCGAGTTTGAAAATTTTAGGCATAGTTACATACTACATGGTAGTTAGCGATCAAGGATTCCGCAGCCGAGCAAGCAAGATCTTAGATTTATCACCACAGGGTCTGGGAATCGAATCCCATAACCGTTACATTTTTTTCCCATTCCCTCGTCATTCTAAGGACAGATATGTGTGATACGCCATGAAATTATATGAAGACTGAAAACTGTTTACGAATGTAAACCAAATTTGTTTTGCGATAGGTACACTGAAGAAAAGCAATGCATGTGCAAAAATGTGTCGTTCATTAGAAGTGCTTTATGTCTCAATGTCTACTGTTTTGCTTATTTCTAAGGGCAAAATCGTTCTGATTCGCGCAGTGCTCCGCAGGTACTTGTCTCAGATGTAGGTATAGTAATAATACAAATAAAAAATTACATAATTTGAAACTTCCTGGCAGATTATAACTGTATGCCGAACCGAGAGTCGAACTCGGGACGTTTGATTTTCGCAGGCTAGTGCACTACCAACTGAGCTACGCAAGCACGACTCACGCCCCGTCCTCACAGCTTTACTTCTGGCAAAGTTCGAGTCTCGGTCCGGCACACAGTTTTAATCTGCCAGGAAGTTTCATATCAGCGCCCACTCTGCTGCAGAGTGAAAATCTCGTTCTGGATTACGTAATTTGATTGAAAGTTCTTGCGAACTTTTTCTGATGGCAATCACCTTACGAATTTTTTCTCCTGTTTTTAGAATAAAGGTTGTGAAAATAATAGATGAATCAAACAATAGTGATAATTTGCTCAGTCATAATAAATATTTCGTTAGAAAAATGTGAGGACGAAGAAAAAGAAATAAACAAATGTTAGGAGGGAGATTTGATACACGGATCTTGCGCTTGTGAAACTAAGCGCTTACTTTCTAGGCTGCGAACTGTTGTAGTGGTCGTGACCATATAAAATGAATAGGCACAAATAGAATTTTCAAATTCTGTTTTCTCAAAAAGGTTCATAGTGGCAGCTTCCCGTTTACGTCTGCAGAAGTGCTAGTCATGCCCTACACATCCCGTCAGTATGAATCAAATGGTTGAAAGGAAAAGGTCGTATGGTACCGTTCGAAGTGATACACTATGTGATCAAAAGTATCTTGACACCTGGCTGAAAATGGATTACAATTTCGTTGTGCCTTCCATCGGTAATGCTGGAATTCAGTATCGTGTTGAACCACCCTTAGCCTTTATGACAGCTTCCACTCTTGCAAAAATATGTTCAGTCAAGTGCTGGAAAGTTTCTTGGGCTATGGCATCCCATTCTTCACGGAGTGCTGTACCGAGGAGGGGTATCGATGTCGGTCGGTGAGCCCTGGCACAAAGTCGGCTTTCCAAAACATCCCAAAGGTGTTCTATAGGATTCAGGTTAGGACTCTGTGAGGGCCAGTCCATTACAGCGATGTTATTGTCTTGTAACCACTCCGCCACAGTCCGTGCATTATGAACAGGTATTTGATCGTGTTGAAAGATGCAGTCGCCATCCCCGAATTGCTCAACAGTGCAAAGCAAGAAGGTGCTTAAAACATAAGTGTAGGCCTGTGCTGTGATAGTGCCACGCAAAACTACAAAGGGTGCCAGGCCCCACCACGAAAAAAGCGACCACATCATAACACCAACGCCTCCGAATTTTTCTGTTGGCACTACACACGCTGGCAGATGACGTTCACCGGGCATTCGCCATACCCACAGCCTGCCATTGGATCGCCACATTGAGTATCGTAATTCGTCACCCTACACAACGTTTTTGCACTGTTCAATCGTCCATTGTTTAGTCTCCTTACACCAAGCGAGGCGTCGATTGGCATTTACCGGCTTGATTTGTGCCTTATGAGCAGCTGCTCGACATTGAAATCCAAGTTTTCTCTCCTCCCACCTAACTGTCACAGTACTTGCAGTGGATCCTGATGCAGTTTGGAATTCCAGTGTGATGGTCTGAATAGATGTTTTCCTATTACACATTATGCCCCTCTTCAACTGTCGGCGGTCTCTGTCAGTCAACAGACGAGGTCGGCCTGTGCACTTTTGTGCTGTACGTGTCCCTTCACGTTTCCACTTCGCTATCACATCGGAAAAAGTGGACCTAGGGATGTTTGGGCGTGTGGGAATCTCGCGTACAGACGTATGACACAAGTGAGGCCCAATCACCTGACCACGTTTGATGTCCGTGAGTTCCGCCGAGCGCACCATTTTGCTCTCTCACGATGTCTAATGATTACTGAGGTCACTGATATGGAATACCTGGCAGCACAATGCACACAATATGAAAAAGGTATGTTTTTAGGGATGTCCGGATACTTTTGATCACTTAGTGAACATTATCTGTACTGAATGAGATGATTAGCTTCCGCTGAAAATTATACCGAGCGAGGTGGCGCAGTGGTTAGCATACTGGACTTGCATTCGGGAGGACGACGGATCAATCCCGTCTCCGGCCATCCTGACTTAGGTTTTCCGTGATTTCCCTAAATCGCTTCAGGCAAATGCCGGGATGGTTCCTTTGAAAGGGCACGGCCGATTTCCTTCCCCATCCTTCCCTCACCCGAGCTTGTGCTCCGTCTCTAATGACCTCGTTGTCGACGGGACGTTAAACACTAATCTCCTCCCCCACTCCCCTCCGCTGAAAATACGAAAATGGGGAAGGATGGGAATATATGGGCGCTCAATACATGTACGTGTATCAGCTGTAAGCTTAATACGTGTCAGCGTCGTTAGAGCAACGTCTTCGTCAACTTAACTTGTAATTGAATTTAGACTGATTTCTCTAATTCCGATTTGGAGAAAAAGTTATACTCTAATGTTTCAGAAGTTGTATGGGGCTCTGAAGACTTATAGCCTTACTTCGGATACACACATATATTAGTTTATTTCGTTAGACGGTGGAGCTGCCACAAGAACTCACTCAGAAAGTGAAGTGTGCATTTCTCCTTTGACGGAGTTATCATCTTGTGTGAACTTAGTACGCAACACGGTCGCAGAATCCTGTGTTTTTGCGATCAACAAGAATCCTCACAGTGGCAACTGACCAAATAATTCTAGCACTTCTGTAAAACAGTGGAATCACTGAATCTTTTTCGAAAAACGTTCGACCGTCACTACGGTCGTCGTTTTTCACGTATGGTCCCTTTCTTCATTTGAGGGTCCAGGGAAAGAACCAGGTAAATCACGTTTTAGATGGAGTCAGAGAACAAACTTTTAATTTCAAAACGGAATAAGCACTTTAGCAGGCCAGGGTGGCCGAGCGGTTCTAGGCGCTACAGTCTGGAGCCGCGCGACCGCTACGGTCGCAGGTTCGAATCCTGCCTCGGGCATGGATGTGTGTGATGTCCTTAGGTTAGTTAGGTTTAAGTAGTTCTAAATTCTAGGGGACTGATGACCTCAGAAGTTAAGTCCCATAGCGCTCAGAGCCAATAAAATAAGCACTGTTCATAGTTGCAAACGCAATTGTTGCTTTTCATAGAAAGTTATATTTGAAAGAAAGTGAAATACTTAAGTCTTGTGTTAAGTGAACAAAGATATGAAACTAAAACGAGAAACTCATTTAAACTACCAACAATTTAGGAAAGAAATCAGATAATTCTGAAGTACTGTGAGTGAGCTGCTCTTGATTTTCTTTGTAACTGCGAATGTTTTACTATAATTTCAAATATTTTTGTTATCATTTCTAACATTATTATTATCATTTCTATTATTATTATGATCAGTTCTAATGACATTTTTGTAACAATGGAAACTGAAAGTTATCTTCTAACTTACCGATCATGTGACAATCCATGGAAAACTTCAACTGCTGCCTGAAACAGAACTTAATGAGCCCTACTAAATCTTCGTAATTTCGTCTGGAAATATGTAGGCGACCAGCAGATATCTTTGCACGTGACCAATTTTAACAGAAAATTTGCCCACTCAAGATTCCCTGTGTAGGACAAAGGAAGTAGCTCGAATTCTCGTGTCTTATGTTTTGATGCACATTTGTCAGGCTTTCTTATAATGTTGGATATAATGGTTCCATTGAAAGAGTCTCTCCAGTTCATCAGGTTAGTGTAACTGGATAATGCCTGTTTATTTCACGGATTGGCTGTTTAACGGACATTGTAGTACATATTTATGGTTTAAAAAGTCTTTCATTCGTAGACTATTTCGTGACAGACTGTCTCCGCAATGAAAGATGATCGTTTCATTATCGAATTTTCAGTCATGCTTATAAGTCCTCTGGGGGTCTCCATCCATTGTTTCAAATGTCACAAACCAACGTTCTTATCGCATTCCATTCTGGAAATGTGATCTTGATGTTTGTGAAGTCATTGATGTTATTTTGAATGACATAGTAAATGAAGCGTAAAATTAGGAACATATTTCCTTTTCTTCTGTCCTCCGGCACATTCGCAAAACACTTTGAACTCTTCAAAGTTGTTATCTGGGTAGTTCATTAGGAAATGAAAAAGAAATGATGCTGCCACATTAGGATATTACCCTCATGGTACACATAGGAAACCGACTGCCCCGTGGAGAGAACGTAGATGTTGAAAGTATGTATTGATAACTGACGCTATGACACTGATCTTTCATAGCTATATTTGGTAATGAGATATTTTCAGCAAAATCAAAACAAATTTTGTCCAGCTGCTTGCATTTCATAGCGTTGCTTTTTGCATCTGTTTTGTGCTCAAGAATGTTTCAGCTTTTCTTTCGTGATGAAAGTAGGTGATGGTTAACTTTTTTATTTCTCCTTTATCTTTTCCTGGGGACAGTGCATTTAATTTGGCTCAGAAGTAATTAGAATGAGCGCACATGTCACCAAGTTGGTATTCGATTGATATGTTAAAATTCATGCCACAATGCAGGTGTAGGTTTCACACAACTCTAGGATAAATTTCTTTAAATATCAGAAATTTTCCTGTACATTGAAAACTGCTTATGTATATCAACGGTCTTGTAGATTCGTGTAGCTTCTTGTGAAGATACGTATTTACCCCATTTGCGGTATAAATTCAGCCTTTTCTGTTTACCATGTACTCACAAAACGCTTTTTCACAAACTGATATATCACGCTTATCGTCAGATCTTACAGAAATTCTACCTCCCTACGCAAATGCCGCACCTCGTAACTTCACTTCTTCTTGTGTCTGACGTAGTCAGCATGAGTTAATACATAGCACTGTTATGAAATCTCCAAAATACACATTCCGACCAATATATGTTCCCAGACTCTTAAGTTTGCGTAGTATTTCAACTTTTCCTGTTTCAGTGGTGACATCAAAACACTTAAGAGGAGGATTTACAAGACTTCCCGTTTTCATGTGAAATTAATTTCTTATCAACTTCAGCAGTTCGGCCAGTTTCTCTCCGTTCCTTAGCGTCATTAGGTAAATCCCGTCTTCTTTATTCCCCATTGTCGACATCTCAGCATCACAGGGCTGTTTATTACACAGTACTGAAATACTAAGAAACACAATGTAAAAGAGAGACCAGCTGCAACAATAAAAATTCAAACATTTAATGCCGTGAAATCTCGGCGATCGCACGGACGTCTGTTGAGTTGCAGGTGAATTAACTGGTTTTGTCGCTACAACAGTCCACTTACAAACTTCTGTTCCTGAAGTGGAGCCCCGCCATCCACGCACTAACGTGGTGACAATCTCGAAAAGGTGTTCTCACATCTGTGTTTGCTAGCAATAACGTCGAGGAGATCACAGGAGCGGGGTCCGTGTTGTCCGTGGTCGACATCCGAATGAGAGAAATAAAGAGATATTCCTTCATATCTTTGCGTGTGTCTTGGATATAACATGCAACAAATCTACTGCTACTGCTGGTTGATACGGAAAACTCAACTGAGTAGTTTAACTGTTGGACTTCTGACATTGCATTCGATATAAAACGACAGTACACCACCACAGTATCACTGTGCCTCTGAAACTTTGCAATATTACCAATATACACAAAATTGTGAACGCGATTTTGAAGGTCGAGGAAACAAACAGGTGCCACCAACCCGCGCTCCTCATTTTAAAAGCCGGACGTCATTAGCATACCTAACATATAAAGCAAGAGTGCCTCTTATTAAATAACGAACAGTGAAAACCAATTTATTCAGAAGTCAGGAGTTTGGAAGAGAGCTCTCAAGAAAGCATCTGACGCCCATACGAGAACATTAGACACGTAGCACGTACTCAGACTAGGTGAAGTCGCGATGAATATCGTCCCTGGCCTAACCAAAGAACCCACGCGGAGCTAGCAACCACATACAGATGGCCAAGTGCTTATTTAAACCTGAATGCAATGCTGATCCACTTCCCTCCATCATTAAATCCCGGTCAGAAAAATTAACTTACGTATCTCCGTATTCTTTATGACCTGACAAAGCAAAGTACTGCATCGTATATATTTGTTTTTCCAGATACCCAGTGAAAGTTGTTCCATTCTTGTCTGTTGCCGCTCTCTGATCAGTCGATAAGAAAACAAACGTGTAACCTCACATTATAAAAGTTGAGTATCTCTTCGCGTCCATATCGCTGTTATTAGAGGCAAAGCACAAGTTCTCAAGCAACTACTTGCTCCACTAATTATCCCTACAGCGATGCAACTACAGTTGTAGATACACTATGAGACAAAAGGTATCTGGACACCCCAAAATCATACATTTTTTCACGTTAGGTGCATTGTGCTGCCACCTACTGCCAGGTACTCCATATCAGCGACCTCTAGTCATAAGACATCGTGAGAGAGCAGAATGGGGCGCTCTGCAGAACTCACGGACTTCCAACGTGGCCTGGTGATTGGGTGTTACTTGCGACATACGTCTGTACGCGAGATTTCCACACTCCTAAACATCTCTAGGTCGACTGTTTCCGATGTGATAGTGAAGTAGAAACGTTAAGTGTTGTAACTGCGGCGGGAACTGTCGCAGGGTTGCACTAACGAAAACCCGGCGGGACCGATGGGAGCGACCCGCGAACAAACAAGGTGAAAGGATGAACGGGAATGGAAGGACAAGCACGAAGACAGACAACCAAGCAAGACACCAAGATCAACAACAAAGTACTAAGCAACGAGGTGACAAGAGACTATCTCACGAAATCAAAACAACGCCCACTCGTAACGGGAAGTAAGCACACACAACGTAAATACGATGTCTGTAAGCGAGATGTCAACTGAATCAACTAGTACACCAGACTGCCTCGCTGAGTTTTTTTTTTTCGTTTCCTTTATTGTATTTCGATTCCCCCTGAAGGGGACGGGCTGGCAGCAGCTTATTACGCTGCTCTGCAGCCTACAGACTTTTTAAAATGCAAGGAGAAGTTAAGAAAAATAAAAGCAGGCGATAAAACGGGGACTTAAATTGTAAACGTGGAAAATTGGGGAAAGTTAAAACATAAAGCAAAGGGTTGGCAAAGAGAATAAGAATACGCAGGATGCAGACAGGTAACATAGTAGACAGACAATTTAAAAAAAAACATGGCGACAGTCTGGTTTCTGTTCGCAAGAGATATAAAATCACACCCAGCGACAGTATGATGGCCGTTCGCAACACTTCGGAAGAGACACACATCACTGAACACTCACTGTAAACACTGCACTAAAATGTCGGCACAAAGAGGACACACCACAGCCTACGGCAGATGTGGGGTGAGGGGGGGGACCTGGACAGATGAGGTGGAAAACAAGGAGAGAGGAGAGGAAAAACGAAAGGGGGGGGGGAACCAAAGGAGGAAGAGGACACATAAGAGGGGGAGGGGAAGGGCAGACGTGAGAGGGAATGGGATAAGGCAGAGGAGGCAAATGCAAAAGGACTTGGGGGAGAGAAGGGGGGCAGAGGGAGGCTAGGTGGGGAAAAAGAGTATGGAAGGGGGGGAGAGGGAGCCCAAGAAAAGGATGGAGGAAAGGAGGGGGGTGAGGATCAGAGTTGATACGAGGGATAAATGGAGGGAGAGAGGGCATCATCCGGGAGGGGGAGTTGGAAGCCACCTTGGGAAAGGATATGAAGGGTGTAGAGATGGAGGGTAGGGGGGACACAACAGTGAAGACGTAGCAGGGGGCGGGGATGGGAGAGGAGAGGAGAAACCAGGGGGTGAGGGGGATCAAGGCGGCGGCAGGTGTAGAGTATGCGGATATGTTTGAGGAATAGGAGCAGATGGGGGAGGGGAATGAGGTCATAGAGGATCCACGTGGGTGACGGGAGGCGTATACGGAAGGCGAGGCAGAGTGCATGACGCTCAAGGATCTGGAGGGACTTATAGAATTTGGAGGGGGCAGATATCCAGGCAGGACTGGCGTAACAGAGGATGGGATGGATTAAGGATTTGTAGGTGTGGAGGATGGTAGGGGGGTGCAACCCCCATGTCAAGCCAGGTAGGAGTTTTAGGAGTCTGAGGCGGTTGTGGGCTTTGGATTGGATGCAGTGGAGATGAGGGATCCAGGTGAGGTGACGGTAGGAGCGAGGGCGAGGAATGCGGTGTCATCGGCATATTACAAGAGGTGTACTGGAGGTGCCTCGCTGAGTGAGATGCAGCCACCTATATACCTGACAGGGTATGTCGGTATTGGCTGCTGGGACCACATGATCCGCACTGGAGCCCTCACGTTAGACTCGAGGCCAGGAGTGGGTGCCGCCACAGCTTACGGCTCGACTGTTGCAGCGACCTCTAGTGGTCATCGAGTGCCATGCCCTCTGGCGCGGATTCAAAACCTGCGGCGCTCGGTACCACATAAGGGACACATACAGCTCAAAAGCCTCCAGCCCGACTTCGTCTGTTGACTGAGAGAGACCGCCGACAGTTGAAGAGGGTCGTAATGTATAATATTATGCAGACATCTATCCAGACCAACACACAAGAATTCCAAACTGCATCAGGATCCAGTGCAAGTACTGGACAGTTAGACGGGAGTTGAGAAAACTTGGATTTCATGGTCGAGAAGCTGCTCCTAAGCCACACATCGCGCCGGTAAATGCGAAACGACGCTTCGTTTGGTGTAAGGAGCGCAAACACTGGACGACTGAACAGTGGAAAAACGTTATGTGGAGCGACAAATTACGGTACACAATTTGGCGATCCAATGGCATGGTGGGGGTATAGAAATTACCAAGTGAACGTCATCTGCCAGCGTTTCTAGTGCCAACAGTAAAATTCAGAGGCGGTGGTGTTATGGTGTGGTCGTGTTTTTCATGGAGGGGGCTTGCGCACGTTGTTGTTTTGCGTAGTAGTATCACAGCACAGGCCTACATTGCTATTTTAAGCACCTTCTTTCTTCCCACAGTCGAAGAGCAATTCGGGGATGGCGATTGCATCTTTCAACACGATCGAGCACCTGTTCATAATGCACTACCTGTGGCGGAGTGGTTACACGAAAATAAAATCCCTGTAACGGACCGACCTGCACAGAGTCCTGATCTGAATCCTATTGGACACTTTTGGGATGCTTTGGAACGCCGACTTCGTGCCAGACCTCACCGAACGACATCGATTCCTCTCCTCGGTGCAGCATTCTGTGAATAATGGGCTGAAACCTTCCAGCACCCGATTGAGCGTATGCCTATGAGAGTGAAAGTTGTCATCAAGGCTAAGGGTGGGCCTTCACCATACTGAAATCCAGCATTACCGACGGATGGTGCCACGAAGCTGTAAGTCATTTTCAGCCAGGTATCCGGATAGTTTTGATCACGTAGTGTCGTTACAGGAATCAGGTGTATGAATAGCGCAAAACCCAGTATCGTTACGCATACTGTTTATCCAAAGTAGTGCAGGTGGGCCACCGATTGCTGGATCATCGCCACTTTTACCGAATTTTCTCATTCGACGGTACACTATAATGGGATCAGTAATGCAATATCTGGTCACACTAATGTGAACACCTGTCACAAGCCAGATCAAGGACTTTTTGCCGCGAGAAACATTGCGAAATATGCAGGAAGTCAATGTTGTTCTGGAATGATAGCCGGCCACAGTGGTCGAGCGGTTCTAGGCGCTACAGTCTGGAGCTGCGCTACTGCTACGGTCGCAGGTTCGAATCCTGCCTCGGGCATGGATGTGTGTGATGTCCTTAGGTTAGTTAGGTTTAAGTAATTCTAAGTTCTAGGGGACTGATGACCTCAGAAGTTACGTCCCATAGTGCTCAGAGCCATTTGAACCATCTGGAATGATACCGACAGAGATGTGGAGCCATTCTGACTATATTGCCGTGGCCAGCTGCGCTGGGTTTCTTGAGGACCCATAGCTAATCGACTGCTCTTAAATCCGGGGAATTTGGCGGCCAGGAGACTACAATAAACTTATCCTGGTGCTCTGAGAACCACGCATGTACACTCTGAGTAGTGTGACACGTTGTATTGTCCTGTTGGTAGATGCCTACATGCCGAGGAAAATCAAACTGAATGTAGGGGTGGACATGGTTCCCAAAGACAGATGTATACTTGTGTTGATCTATTGTGTCTTCCAGAATGATGAACCCTTCCGACGGTATTTGCAGGGTGTTTGCTTTCAAACGTACACGGGAACGGTCGTATGTCCGATGGGGTACGAAACTTGATTCATCTCAAAAAGCCAGCTGTCGCCTCTCAATGGACGTCCAGTTGCGATGCTGACGTGCAAATATCAGACTTCGTCACCGATGAATAGCACATAGCATGGATACATGAACTGGGCACCTGCAGCGAATGTCGAATTACAGCAAGGTTCGCTGAACTTTCGTTGAGCAGACGCTGTTGTAGCCCATTGGTTCATCTGGGCCGTCAGTTGCTGAACAGTTGCATGTCTACTCGTCTGTACACATCTTCGCCCTGTCACTCTGAGGTGCATCACAGTTCCCTGGACATCCGTTTGGATAGCGAAATTTGGCCATGCACGGTATAAAGCCAACGATCATGTCTTTTTAAGCGTCAGACAAATTGCCCTGTTTCCGCATTACGACAATGATTACTCTGTTCTCCACGTCCGCCAACAATATTTGTATACCTCCAATGGTAATGCTGCCATCTACCATCCATCTGCCACCTGCCATCTATGAGCGGTTACTGCACGTTGCTAGGCGATGGTCATATTAATGTGAGTGCACTGTGTAAAATACAGACCTGTTATTTTTGCTGGTATCATTATGTAACATACTGTGTGATCTACATTAGCTCGTGGCGGGGTGATCAGAAAGTGTACCTCTCACCTCTCTTCCCACTGCTGATAAAATAACGGAGATTAAAGAATTATAGCTCCATCAACATTGGAACTGCTTTCTTTCGTAGCCAATGCTATTGTTATAGCATCCATTGTCACGTTGGCTCCGGGATGTGGGACTGACGATTGTATACAGCATTACATTATTTGTATTTAACAGACGGCAAACAAAAAATACTCTCCATAGGGACTGATGAAGGTTTAGGCATATGAGAGAGCATATCATTTACTGTTCATAACACGCAAAGCGGCAATAGCCCGAGATTTTATGTTGCTTCGTTTCCTTATTCAACAATGAGTCATTATAATGCAGCATACAACATCAAGAATACATCTGGTACGTAGTTGTGTAGAGATGAGAGGTTATAAAATGCATTTTGCTGTTGTTATTTCATCACAACCTTATCTTTGGATAGTTACACAAAAGCTAATGCCAATCATCTTTCCTTTTGATAACGCTGCCTCTTCATTGCAATGATTTGTTGTTGAATTTTACCATCATATCTGTACAATTTTATAGTTTTCGGCAAGCATTATTAATCTGCAGAGATCAGTCAAAGTACTTATTTAACTTTTGGAGTTATAGCCCACTTTTTAAAATTTGAATACGCAATTTTTCAGATTATTATATTGTGGGAAGCGCCTCAGTTTTGTTATAGATAATATTTGTATTATGTGTTCAGGTGAATGTTCTTATGCAAGAAAATTGTTCAAAAGGTTACCTTAGAAAAGTGTTTCTATGCCTGCATAATGCTTTGATTGAAAAGATGTCAACGTTCTACATCACGCCTACAGCACATTTGTCATTTTCGACGTAGGTGTATATGAGGAAGGTTTTCCTTTACTGAAGCTGTAAATAATTGCTAAAATTACCTTTCTTCTCAGTGAATGTCATTAACGCAAGATAGCGGGTAGTGCTAGGATGGAACTAGCTGCTATTAATGCTTCTTGTGGGTGAATTTTGATTTGGCTTTGAATGGGAGAAGAAGAGTTGGAAATCAGATGCCTATCACCAGCCTAATTGGAGTTTCTATGTTCTTTCTCTCTCGTCTATGCGTAGCGATGTGAACTGCGACTCATCTATTTTCGTTGATCTATTAGCTTGGCTGTCCTTTTGCTACTACTGTACAGGTGGATATTTCTCTCCTTTTGTCTACATAGTCAACAATAACTATACAAGTAGGGCACTACACGCTGCAAGAGCTTATTGCTGTCATCCGTACAGATGCTAACTTGACAAATTTCTTGTGATCAATTTGATAGTAGTCTTTCTCAACATTCCTGTTTCTACCATGGACAGTCTATAAAGAAGTCTCAGCGGTCGGGTTTGAACCAACGACAATCAAAGCCAGTTTCCAGCGAACGAAGCAACTAATTCCAGACACAGGCAGTAGTTATCTAACGGTTGTTGATAGCTTATTATCTGTCTGTGCAATCGCGCTAGGCCATAAATGTTTCCAGATGGCTTTTAAAAAGTTTATAACGTTGTAAGCACGAGTGCGAGCAACTCTCCACCTTGCGTCAAGTCAATACGAAGCTTCGACTCAGCGATTCGAGAACAGCCATAACATTTCTCATCACATGAGTAACCAACAGCTGGCACTTATAGGCAAGCCTCTTTTATACGTGGGACGAATTTACATGTCTGGAGTCGATAATACCAACTCATCGTAACAGATGGAGAAATTTATGTGTAATCAAGCTATGGACGTGGAAATACGAAAGAATCCTTAAGGATATTAAACAATTTTACTGATGAAAAAAGCAATTCATAGAGTAAAGTCGAAGCAAAGAACACGCAAACAGAAATGCTTACCACGTGAATATTACTTATATATAACACTAAATAATAAAGAAATTACTGCCGCCAAACATTGATCTACAAATAATAAAATTTCTCAAATATCACCCACATGGCACGGCATTGAATCGACATTGCAGAATCTAGAAACTGGCAAAGGAATAAACTGCTGTTTTTCTGGGGGTGGTTTTGTACAAAGAAACTTAGAATAAGGAGAAATTCAAGACGAAGATTTTATCTGGGAGTCAACAACGATATCGTAGGATGTCAAGAAAGCTTTCTTCAATTTACTTCTCTTTTTAAATGTAATGGAAATGATAGTAGGACGGAAGTTCATTCTTTATGGTGGATCGATAGAAGGAGCTATTCTTTCATATCCATGATTATGCTGGTGCATGCGAAGTCCGCCCGGTCACTACGCTATGGTGACATCACAGCCATTGATGAAAGAGTCGTTGCCGAAGAAGTGGCTTACTGTTAGAATGCATATTGAACGTTTATTTATTTGTTTGTCATGAAAGAAAAGGGAATGGGAAACCATTGTGTCTACGGTACCTAGAAATCAAACCACAAACTTATGTTACCAGCCAATGGTGAATCCCTTACTCTCGGACCAACCAGAGAAGATTAATCGTAGTGTCACACATCCTTGCCACTCCAAAAGGCACTTCGGTATTGGTAGGAGTGTTGATTATGTAAATAATAATGATCATTTTTCTTTTTATACCATTCTGTTTCTCTAAATGCTAAAGTGAACGTTGTGGCCGAGTGGTTCTAGGCGCTTCAGTCTGGAACCGCGCCACCACTACGGTCGCAAGTTCGAATCCTGCCTTGGGCATGGATGTGTGTGATGTCTTCAGTTTCGTTCGGTTTAAGTAGTTCTAAGTTCTAGGGGACTGATGACCTCAGATGTTAAGTCCCATAGTGCTCAGAGCCATTTGAATTTGAACCTAAAGTGAAATTCTCCAGGGATAAAATACTGAATCCGGTGGAGGTCATCCAGTCTCGAATTACCAGTATTGCCCAAACCTATAAAACAGTTTCCACTAGGGTGATTATTTTCAGTTTGCGTATTACAGCTAGTTTTTGAAGTGTCGATCCCGTTATTGGTAAAACGAAATGAAATCAGGATTGTTAACGGAGTTCGTAAAAATGTACTATTAATTGGAATGTCAGTGACCCTAAGAATTTTTTTCATGTAGTTCCCTCTGTCTTCCGGTTTACTGGTACTTCTTGACTCCCCAACAACAGCCAACAGTTATCCATTCCTTGCCCAGTCTAAACCTAATAGTATTTAACATGCTTTAGTGTAATCACGTTTATTACATTGCAAACTGTTCCATCCCCATGTCACAAAATCAATAAGTAAATATAATTAATGTCTACATTGGAGATTCATGCTCTGGCGTTCTCTGGTTTCCTTCTGGAACCACCTTATTTAGTCATAGGCTGATCGTTCTTTGTCACTGTTCCAAAAGTCCTCACCAGTCGAATTTTGGTGTCAAAGTACTACATTCCCAAAATTTCTTTTTCACTAAATATCCTATCAATAACCATTTTATTCACGACTCTTTCAAAGTAGTCGAATTCTATTCTACTGTGGGCCTTTTGGAAATCGAGACTGAATATCCAAAGTCGCCTGCACTTCCCAAGTAAGATGGACGAGTTCCCGATAGTCTCCCAGTATGCCAGTCATCCTATGCAGTAGGGCTGCATATTTCTGGAAGTATCCCAAAACCTCTAACAGTTTGGTTCTTGCTTGACTGCTAATGACCTTTGTGAATTATTTACAATCTGGTCGCAAGGCTATAGCTTTGATGCAAGCTTCTAATCAATCTTTCATCATCTTCACAGCTCGAACTGAAACCATGATGAGACCTGTGCTTGTCCAAGTTTTGTTCCGTAGCCAACAGGGAATGATTCTGTGTCTTCCAGTTTCTTATAGCCAAAGCGTTTTTGCTGACGTTAATGTTTTTTTTTTTTCACCTGCTTCTTATGACCAGATAGCGCTGCGTGTACATCATAATTTTCTTTCTCGTTCCTTATCCTGAGGGTCAGAACTCTTCCTCGTGGTGCATTTGGTCCCAGTTGTTGTCATGGGTCCACTACAGTCAATGTCAGTCAGATCTTGAACAGACGTTACCTGAAGTGCTACCTGTCCCTGTTCGGGTCCGTGTAGATCCTGTCATTTCGCAACTCTGTGGTAGGGCGCTGACTTTTGAGTCGCATTCTTCGGTCCCCTCGTTAGTGGGTTCCTTGTTTGAGTGCCGTTACGGTTCCGCTCTTGTAATCCCCTCTAGCGGAACAATTTCACTCTCTTCATCACACGTTTTCGCCAAATTGTCTGTACATGGTGTATACCAGATTGAGGTGTTGTTCCGCTCGTGGTCGTGCGGTAGCGTTCTCGCTTCCCACGCCGGGGTTCCCGGGTTCGGTTCCCGGCGGGGTCAGGGATTTTCTCTGCCTCGTGATGACTGGGTGTTGTGTGATGTCCTTAGGTTAGTTAGGTTTAAGTAGCTCCAAGTTCTAGGGGACTGATGACCATAGATGTTAAGTCCTATACTGCTCAGAGCCATTTGAAACATTTTTGTTGTTCCCTTGTCCCTAAATATTGCTTCTGCGTTCACTATAGGCCTATGGTTTTTCCCGCTATGTTGTCAATGGTGTGTTGCATTCATCTTTCTGTGAGGTTAGTTAAAACTTGGGTCACAGATGTAATCTAATGCCCTTACACTGTGCATCAAATTGCTGCACATGACAACAAAGGGTGCAGATATGCGACTGCTAGTGGTATAGAATAAGAACCTTCTGATCTTGAATATGGAGACAGGACGCAAAATGTTTGCCTAGGTTCACACGCACCGCTCTCAGGCCAGTGGTACACTGTTTCAGAAATAGCATTCAGAAAAAGTGGATGTTGAAATCGTGGTGACCTAGGTGGTAGAGTAGTAACGAGCTGGGCTTGGATAAAAACGATGATACTTGAAACAAACTGATTTAAATATTCAAAATAGCTTCTTTTTTAATATACAGCTCATCTACAATTTAATTAGAATCAACTGCCACCAAAAGCAACTCTAAAACTCACAATCAAAAACTGAAAGCTAATTATAATAAATTCTTCAGCCAATAAAAACTCGTTAAACTCAATGAAGATGCATGAACTTTAAGACAATATACCTTCAATGTCTAAAAAATTTTCTTAAAAAATAAAAATTTTACCACTGTCATTTTCAGAATCTGCTGTACAAAGTGAAAGCCCCAGTTGCAATGTGGTCGCACCTCTGTTTACTAGAGCATACGCCACAGTCTTCAAGTTACCGCTCATAGTTTCAAAGCCTTTAAAATACAAGAAACACAATAAAGCTGCCTGTAAAAACACGTACACACACACACGCACGCACACGCACGCACGCACACACACACACACACACACATATATGTAAATAAAAGGGAGAAAAGAAAAATTCGCGCACTCGGACTTTCTCACATACTAGAAATACAAAAACTTCTCTCATAAAATTTCTCCCTGTGCATTCTCCGGCATAAATAGACGCTAAAGACTGGCAGTCTGTCAACACTGCAATCACAGGTACAGTAACTAGCTGTGTCAGCAGAGAGGAGTAGTGCTGTGCAGTTGATGCAGTGGACAGTGTTTTGGGTTGAGGTCGAGGGTTCGTTTCTGGGTCGAGGCGTATTTCTCTTTATTTACCACTTTCATTCTGCCCTATAATACTTTACTATACGCAGTTTCCCAAGTCACATGTATTCGACATTTACATAGTACAGTGTTCTGTAACAGTGAACATCACAGAAACGTGGTCAGATAAGACAGAGTTAGACAGTTGACATAAATGAGCTATCGTAGGATGGAGTAACTACGAAAACAGTATCTCTTTCGGAATGCTAAAGATAATTCCACAATTAAATAACTCAACATATGCTAGCCATTTGTACTACATACAGTACGTCCGCTCACATGTAACAGTCTAGCAACGAGTCACAATAATAATTTCCATATTAATGACCACATGACGTTTGCAAAAGAATACGCTGTCCTCAATGTAGATGCTCAAAGCTACCGCCCTGCACATCCAAAAATTGTGCGACCCACTGGATCACACAGCTCTCGACTCTTCGCAACACGGCTGAATCAACAGATACAAGAGCAGGATGAATGTCTGCTATCAGTTTTCCGCATGTGTTGGTGGAGTTGAATACACAGACTCCTTCAAGTGTCCCAGTGGGAAGAAATCCAGGAGATTTAGGTCAAGACAGGACCTCCCGCTCCATGCCGTTTCCCTAGAAATGTTCTGTCTGAGCACCGTTGCACATTAATTCCGAAGTATGGAGGTGCACTATCATGATGGAATTATAACTTCTGCCAAACGTGAAGGGGAAGATCTTCCAGTCCGTCAGGCAAATAATTTGCGTGAAATGGTACCAGATTGAAATTTTCACTCTACAGTGGAGTGTGCGCCGATATGAAACTTCCTGGCAGATTAGAACTGTGTGCCATCCCGAGAATCGAAATTGGGACCTTTGCCTATCGCGGGCAATTCCAAACACGATCACGATCCGCCCTCACAACTTTGATTCCGCCTGTACCTCGTCTCTGCGGGTGAAAATTTCATCCTGGAAACAACCCCGGGCTGTGGCAAAGCCATGTCTCCGAAATATCCTTTCTTCCATGACTGCTTCATCTGCAAGTTTCACAGGAGAATGGTTCAAATTGCTCTAAGCACTGTGGGACTTAACATCTGAGGTCATTAGTCCCTTACACTTAAAACTACTTAGAACCGCGCTTCAGTCCGGAACCGCGCTGCTGCTACGGCCGCAGGTTCGAGTCCTGCCTGTGGCATGGATGTGTGTGATGTCCTTAGGTTAGTTACGTTTAAGTAGTTCTAAGCCTAGGGCACTGATGACCTCAGATGTTAAGTCCCATAGTGCTTAGAGTCATTTGAACCAATCTCCTGCTAAACTTGCAGATCAAGCAGTCATGGAAGAAAGGATATCGCGGAGACATGGCTTTGCCACAGCCTGCGGGTGTTTGCAGAATGGAATTTTCACTCTGCAGAGACGAAGCACTGGCGGACTTAAAGCTGTGAAGACGGGTCGTGAGTCGTACTTGGTAGCTCAGACGGTAGAGCACTTGCCCGCGAAAGGCAAAGGTCCCGAATTCGAGTCTCGATCTGGCACACTGTTTTAATCTGCCAGGAAGATTCAATGCATGATACTTTCGAGCAGTCAGTCAGTTAGGCAGCAAGTAGGGACCAAAACTCCTGTCTCCCAGTATTCGGTCACAGATGTTGCTGCTAAAGCGATCTTGATACAGTCACGGGTGACGTGCGGGTTAACGTCGCACCCATGCTGGGCATTGTGCATATTAAAGACACCCTCACGGAGGAACGCTGGTTCATCCGCCCGTATAACAGTGTTTATGAAGTTGTCGTTGGCGTCCTGTTGTTGTTGGAACCATTCAAAGAATTGCATCCTCAGACGGCGGTCTGCAGAATGCAGGTGTTGCGCTAAGTAACAGTGACAGGGGTGCAACCCATGTCCGTGCAGCACGTCAACGACCGCGCTTTACGAGACACGCAGCCGCCTTGCTACGCTACTTGTACATAGCTGGGGTTCTCGGTGTGTGACCTGCAGGACAGCTAGCTCAGTAGCTGCAGTACCGCGAGCCCATAGATGACTTCTGTCACGCGGTGGTGAAAAGAGAGAACCTGTCCCCTGAAGACAAAGCTCCATACGACGGAACACGTTTTATATGGATGATGTAGATCGGGATATCTAACAGCATATTCAACACCATCCCCCATATCACACGCACGAAGGACGAGAAGCATATCCATATATACATCGTCTGTGTATGCCATACGTCCGCCACGCTGTTCTCGAATGTCACAAGAAGAAAACACTATATGTGTAGGAATGTACATGGAGTCCGTAACGAGGGCGTTGCTCTACTAGCAAGTAGTGCCTGTCTGGTGAACAGGACGTACAATAAAAACACGTCATAGTCGCAACGGGGTGTTCCACCTAACGCTTGGAGACACTTACTAAAGAGCTTGCCTTATCAGACCCAATGTAGAAAGGCATAATTAGTGGTTGCACGGTGATAACACATAAAAATGGTAACCGGGTTTGGAAATTATTTGAAAAGCACGTTGCTAGTCCTTCTGGTAACCTGAGGCCCTAACGAAATGTAATGGACCTGAACGTTGCAAGAATAATAGTTGGTACTAATGGATAGGAACATTTGGGGAGGGTACACAGAAAACAGGTTTGGAATCTAGTAGATGCATTGGAGCGAAACAATTCAACTCCACGACGTGCAAAAGTATCTGGCGTCCTAATCGTCATGCAGTGATTACAGTGGGTCTTCTACAAAATATTTGTGCATACATACTACGAACTCAGAAATGGAAGTACAATCTTTTGATTGGCCACCCTGAAAAAACATTTTGCATGCCTTGGACTCGAATTGTATTAGTATTAGATACTGTAGCATTAGTATTAGATACTGTAGCATGCAAACTACAATTATCAAATAAGAATAAATACACCTCGACCCAAAATCGAACCCTTGACCTCCTGCGTGCTTACCAAAACGCTATCCATTGCACCAACTGCACTATACTACAGCTTCATGCTGACACAAGTAGTTCCTGCACATGTGATTGCAGTATTGTCAGATTGCCAATCTTCAACATCCACATTTCATCAACATCAACATTTACTGCCGCATATCTGATACTAGCTACACCAATAAAATCTGGAAGCAAAAATTTCATATATTGATTGGGATCTGAAGCATATTTTTAATGTTGAAGAAGAGGACTGACTGAATACACAAGTCAGGTTTCAAATTTGAATTGCGGCTCTCCTAATAAAAGATTTCGGGAACTTGCTGACAAATCTGCAGTTACTGACAAAACTAAATTTCGATGGTTGAATGATGAGAAAATAGCTGTTATGGAGTGTATGAGTTATTTTAGGCGAAGACATACTGCACTCACATTGAAGAAACAGAGGCAGCACATGTATCGCGTTTTATTAGTTTCAAGAAACCTGATGTTGATAACTTTTTCAATAACTTAGAAAATGTGCAAAATTGCTATGGTCCCATCCCTTCACACCGAATTTGGAATTTATACGAATCTGGGCTCTCAATAATCCAAACTCCCGCTCGAATTATCGTTACACAGGGAGCAAAACAAGTTGGAATTCGCTCATCAACAGAAACAGGAACGCTTACAAGTACGATTACAGCTGCCAGTGCAACAGAAAGCCACTGTCCACGGATGATGAAATTTTCCAGGACTTCCTTCAAGGAATGAATGGCGTTTTGTGGTCCACCTGGGAGCTTAGGAGTAGCAGTTCCATCAAGATGACAAATTATGAAACATTTCTAAAATACATCGTTCAATTTATGGTATCAACGTTCGATACCACACACGTTGGGGGTTACAAATATCGACCGCGGTCCTTAATAGATATCGCTGGACCCACGAGTCGCGACTAGCGCCGCGAGCGCCGCTCCGCCGCTTGTGACAAGTATCTAGCGAGCTCTCGTCGACCATTGCTCGGGACGTCAACTGGGAATGGTTCAAATGGCTCTGAGCACTATGGGACTTAACATCTATGGTCATCAGTCCCCTAGAACTTAGAACTAATTAAACCTAACTAACGTAAGGACATCACATAACACCCAGTCATCACGAGGCAGAGAAAATCCCTGACCCCGCCGGGAATCGAACCCGGGAACCCAGGCGCGGGAAGCGAGAACGCTACCGCACGACCACGAGCTGCGGACCAACTGGGAATGTAGCATAGCCTTCAGCTGATAGGAAGCAACCTCTAACAAGGCGCTTAGTTAAGTATGGCATAAGTAATGCCTCTCTAGATATCAGTTCATAATTATATGTATGCAGCATATGAAGAAGCCTGCAACAGAAGTTAAGTACAATATATATTATTTTTTACCAACTACTACTAATTATTTCTGCCGTTGCAGATAGAGACTATGCAGCCAGTTCCTTACCGACTTCACTGCAGAACCTGCAATATATGTTTCTATTTAGCGTTGTCCACCTGTCATTATAATAGCTGCCGGCCGAAGTGGCCGAGCGGTTCTAGGCCCTTCAGTCTGGAACCGCGCGACTGCTACGGTCGCAGTTTCGAATCCTGCCTCTGGCATGGATGTGTTTCATGTCCTTAGGTAAGTTATGTTTAAGTAATTCAGAGTTCTAGGGGACTGATGACCTCAGATGTTAAGTCCCATAGTGCTCAGAGCCATTTGAACCATTACAACAACTGACGACGAGAATAATAACACGATTCACCAGTTTTGTCAAGTGTACGAGAGACGAGCGCTTTCTATTTATTCTTATCATCCTTGAAAACACCTGATTGTGGATGTTGCCGGCCGAAGTGGCCGTGCGGTTAAAGGCGCTGCAGTCTGGAACCGCAAGACCGCTACGGTCGCAGGTTCGAATCCTGCCTCGGGCATGGATGTTTGTGTTGTCCTTAGGTTAGTTAGATTTAACTAGTTCTAAGTTCTAGGGGACTAATGACCTCAGAAGTTGAGTCCCATAGTGCTCCGAGCCGTTTGAACCATTTGAACCATTTGTGGATGTTGAACGGGCGTCTAATACTAGTATTAGAAAACTCACTTTCCCATGCCTTACTTCAAACAAACTAAAGCAACTGCACCTTCACGACTACGGACCTTTGAAAGTATTGCTTAAACCTAGATGTTGGTGTATGGATGGTGATTCATTCTCACACACCTGTGACCAGTATCGTGTGCCTCAAATTGTGAATACAGCTTTTCCACGTGCATTTTCTCCAGCTAACATCATCAGTGGTTTTGTAAAGTGAGAAATATTTCCTCTGGATCATGGAGAATTCAGGAAGAGAGAAGAACCGTAACGCCCGTTGAAGTTCAACTCTAACCTAAAGCAATCGCTGGGAAAGCTAATAACAGTGAATGAAACCTGACGGAACTACACTAACAAATACAATAAACGAAGCTTTAGAGGACGAAGGAAAGAAAGAAGGAATCAAACTGAAGCCTGAAAGATTTATTTGATTTACTTTCTAAACGAAACTAAGAAACCACCCAAACAGCGAAGGATACTTTCTTCGTCTTCATATAAAGATGTTGCTATGTCATTAATCTCTTGAGATGACGTGTTGAATGCTGATGAGCAGTGTATTTTTTGTTACCAGCTATAGTCTGAAGATAAGAACGGATAGGTAGGGATTCGTTGCATAAAGTGCTTAATATGATGTCACGAAATTCGTTCAAAAAATGGTTCAAATCCTCTAAGCACTATGGGACTTAACATCTTAGGTCATCAGTCCACAAGACTTAGAACTACTTAAACCTAACTAACCTAAGGACATCAGACACATCCATGCCCGAGGCAGGATTCGAAACTGCGACCGTAGCAGCAGCGCGGTTCTGGACTAAAGCACCTAGAACCGCTCGGCCACACTGGCCGGCTTCGAACTTCGTGCTGGCATTAGTAAGAAAGACTGGAAGTCACATGTACGATACCTACCAATGAACTGAGTCTTTCTGATATATTAACAGGTTTACCTGTGTTGAAAATGGAAATTTGAGCTACTTTGAAACAGTTGTTATTAAAACGAAAATACCTGTTATGTTGGATTTTGGTGAAACTTCCTCTTTGAGACCGATTTCACTTCCTGATTATTGGCGTATCATAGAGTAGAGGAAGTGATACCAGTATGGAATACCATTATGTTTTCTCGTCCATAAATTTCTCAATTTTCACATTAAGAACACAAAATAACTGTAGTACATACTCTGGAATGTATTTAAAGCTTCCCATGTTTTCGAATACATAATACATTAGGAACATTTATAAATTACGCTTAATACAAACTTTGACATTTTTGGTACTTCAGATTATAGGGTACAAATATAGAACACTCTGTTCGTTTCAAGTCTGTTAAAGTTACAACAAATAATGAAAAGATAATAATCAAAAAAATGGTTTAAATGGCTCTGAGCACTATGGGACTCAACTTCTGAGGTCATCAGTCCCCTAGAACTTAGAACTACTTAAACCTAACTAACCTATGGACATCACACACATCCATGCCCGAGCCAGGATTCGAACCTGCGACCGTAGCGGTCTCGCGGTTCCAGACTGTAGCGCCTAGAACCGCACGGCCACTCCGACCGGCGATAATAAACCATTGTGAAAGGAAACACTATAAAACACAATAAAACAATAGAAAAAACGTGAAATACACCATTTTTAGTTATTGAATTCCTTACGCTAAGGAATTTCACTTGCAGAAGTCATGCACATCTCGTCCTTTACCGTAACGTGCACATTCAGTGTGCGCCCACATTGGGCACAGTAGACGCATTACACATTCTTCCCCTGCCTCGTTCTGCGAATCTTTACCTGAGCAAAAGAGACAATCGCCATCTTCACTAGTGGGAACGCTGTAGTCCGGAACGCTACTAAGGGTGGACGAATTATCTCTCACACCAAAAACATCATCCTCAGAATCAGATGATTTTTGGTTCATACGATTTGTGACCTCTGCTTCTTTGTCTGCGGTTTGTTTGTTGGTGTCGTCAATACTTCAAGAGATCTCTTGTTTGGAGACAAGGATAGGATTCCTGAAGGATATGGTTTTCTGACCTTCGTTTCTGGCCTCTTCTCCATTTCTACAACGGGTGAGATTTGTCAAGGTGCAATGTCAGATGTGGCTGCGGATGTTCCTCCCTCGACATCGACCTTAGCCCTTCCATTTTAAGAAGCCACAACCCCTCCAGATGGTCCACTGACTGGATCGTTAGGTAAATCCTTAATTATTCCTTCATTGCTGTCTATGAACTCTGTATACATGAAAATACGAGGGTTTAACGAGTGTGTTCCTGTCTCCCTAAACCCATTCACTCCTATCTCCCCTGTCTGGCACTTGAGGTAGACCTCAAGGGGCTCATGAAAGTTCTATCCTTAGGTTGCATCTTGTGGGAGGCATGAGAAGGCAGACACAAGGTTCTGACATGGTTTCGCATGCGAGATTATAACATCCAGATTTCTGGAGTGGCACATTTTCCTTTGTCCAACATTTGTAATTGCTGTTTGCACAGCAGAGCCATCCCATTGCTTTCGAGCTCGTGAAGTCGTTCCTTAAGCAACTCCTTTTAGTAAAAGAAATTGTGAAAGTAGATTGCAAATATCGAATACTACAGTATAAATATGGAATACTAGTGACACAGCCATGTTGAATTCAGAAACGCAAATAAAATCGTAAAATTACTTTTAAATGGGCAACAAACACGCCATTTTACTGCTTAATGTATTAGCTATACGCCTGTTTACAAAATATATTAATAATTTGTTTGTTATGACAAGAATGGAACTGAAATTCAGAAACCTGTAAGAATGATGCCTCCTAGTGAATTCGTCGAAACGGCTCAACTCATTGGAAACGGCTGCCAACTGTAATATGAATGCATCCCAAAGCAGTCTACAGTTGTTGAACGTAGATTTTAAACAGCTAACCAAAGTACAGCACCTACAAGGCGAGAAATCATAGTATTCAAAATTACTCCCCATATTCGACATTGTACCTTTTTCTCTAATAGTTAATACAGTTTACAGTGTTGGTAAGATTTTCTCGAAAGGTTTTTTTTTTAATTTTAGTAGAGTATTTCTTCCTACGTAGATGACGATATTGTACCTTTCAACATGCTTTTATAATTCTCAAAAAGAAAACTTACTTTCACGGAGTAATTTCTGTAATTTCGGAGAAAGACTCCAGCATACAAAAAATGAATTCAGTCCTTTAGAAATGGGACAATGAAATGTATTAAACTTCAGTTGCAAGGCTGGCTAAAGTCGAAAAGCGTTAGAATATATCAAGGTACAACACTTTCCACTTCGTACTGTAAACATCATTAGAACATCTAGTGTACTTATCAGATTTTGTACCTTTTCTCTTCATAGTGTTCTTAAACGCAAAGTAGTTTTTGGCTGTACAACTACCTGATCCCAGTACCCATGTTACGTACGGTAGCTGTAGATGATTGTTTTGCATTTGGCAGGGTGTAATGATCCGAAAGAAATGTAAGTCAAAGAATAAGCGTATTTTAACTAAAATAAGAAGTATTTCAGTCTATTCAGATCGGCGCTAACAGAATATTTTCGCAATCGGAGGAGAGTGTTGGTGTCTCTTGCACTTTCTCCCCTATTTCGCGGTAATACAAGACGAGTTGCCCTCATTTCAACTTTTTCAACGTCCTCCGTCAGTCCGATCTGCTGCGGAGCCCACATTGCACAGCTGTACTCCAGAAGAGGGCTGACAAGTGTGGTGCAAGCAGCCTCTGTACTAGACCTGTAGCACTTTCTAAGCACCGAGCGAGTTGGCGCAGTGGTTAGCACACTGGACTCGTATCAGGGAGGACGACGGTTCAGACCCGCATCCGGCAATCGTAATTTAGGTTTTCCGTCATTTACCTGAATCACTTAAGGCAAATGCCCGGATGCTTCTTTGACAGGGCACGGCCGACTTCCATCCCCATTCTTCCCTAATACGATTGGACCCCTGTGCCAAATCAACCGACCAACCATCTTTCTAAGCGTTCTGCCAATAAATCGCAGTCTTTTCTTTGTTTTCCCTACGATATTATCTATGTGATCGTTCCAATGTATGTTATTCGTAATTGTAATCTAAAAGCATTTAGCTGAATTTGCAGCTTTAGATTTGTGTAATTTATCGAGTAACCAAACTGTAACAAATTTCGTTCAGTACTCATGTGGATGACTTTACACCTTTCGTTATTTAGAGTCAAGTGACACTTTGCGGACCATCCTGATACGTTATCTAAATCGATATGCAATTGGTTTTGATCATATGATGATTCTACAAGACGGTTAGTGACATCATTTGCAAACAGTCTAAGAGGCTTGCTCAGAACATCTCCTATGTCGTCTGTGTAGCTTAGGAACAGTAGAGGGCGTAAACTCTTCTTTGGGAAACGTCAAATATTATTTCTGTTCTACTCGATGACTTCCCTTCAATTCCTACGAACTGTGACCTTTCTGGTAGGAACTCATGAACCCAGTGGTGCAATTGAAGAGATACTTCATGGGCAAATAATTTGTTTAGAAGTCGTTGCAAGGAATGGTGCCAAAAGCCTTCTGGAAATCTAAAAATATGGAATCAATTTGGCATCCCCTGTCGATGGAACTCATTATTTCTTGAGAATAAAGACTAGCTGAGTATCACAAGAACGATATTTTTTGAATCCGCGCTGACTATCTGTCAACAAATTCTGGTTATGGAGGCCATTCATAATGTTAGAATGGAGTATATGTTCGATAATCCTACTGCAGATCATTGCAAAACATGCTTTCGGATCACTTGTGAATATGATACATGAAAAGCTGTAAAAGATAAAGTTATTCATGATTACAGAGCAAAAAAACACTTTAATGTTTGGTAATACATGCTCAGTTACAGTGATCCGAAGCCGTCAAATGAATCAATAGTATCGATTTACCTATGGATCACTGCTCATCTGCGAATGAAAATTACTTACTAATTCTCAAAGACATCAGTATGCAGTGTCCGATCAAAATTATCCAAGCATCTACCTGTGGATATTAATATCCCGCGTGTCCACCCTGCGTCTTTACGACGGATTGGACTTGCTGAAGACATTTTTATGATCTGTGTGAATGTCTGTGGAGGAATGACAGCTTATTCTTCCTCAAGAACGGAAACCAAAGAAGGTTATTAGATTGGACGCTTAGGGCAGCCAGAGAACTCCCAGAGGGCATTGTCATGCTGACGCAGTCATGGTTTCCGTATTGTTCCTCTACTGCTCGTGGTACACAAGGCCGTAAAATGTCTTCGTATCCTTCCGAATGTATCGTATTCTTAACTGCAATAATGGGGCCAGCTCTAACCACGAAATAGCCCCCATAACGTAACATCATCGGCACTGTATTCTAGTGTTGGCACTACACGTGCCAGCAGGTAACGCCTCTAGATATTCGCCAAACCAAAACCCTTCCATAGAACTGCCACAGTGTATAGTGTGATTCATCACTCCAATCACTCGTTTCCAGTGATTCACTACTCACAAGGGAACCTCCCCACCGCACCCCCCTCAGATTTACTTATAAGTTCGCACAATGGATAGGCCTTGAAAAACTAAGCACACATCAATCGAGAAAGCAGGAAGAAGTTGTGTGGAACTATGAAAAAATAAGCAAAATATACAAACTGAGTAGTCCATCTGCAGATAGGTAACATCAAGGATCGTGTGTGCTCAGGAGCGCCGTGGTCCCGTGGTTAGCGTGAGGAGCTGCTGAATGAGAGGTCCTTGGGTCAAGTCTTCCCTCGGGTGAAAAGTTTTCATTCTTTATTTTCGCAAAGTTATGATCTGTCCGTACGTTCGTTGACGTCTCTGTTCACTGTAATAAGTTTAGTGTCTGTGTTTTGCGACCGCACCGCAAAACAGTGCTATTAGTAGACGAAAGGACGTGTCTCTCCAATGGGAACCGAAAACATTTGACCGCAAGGTCATAGGTCAACCGATTCCTCCACAGGAAAACACATCTGATATATTCTATACGACACTGGCGACGGCATGTGCGTCATATGACAGGAATATGTTGTCGACTCACCTAACTTGTGCACTTGGCGAATGGGTAAAAAGATTCTTCTACCTTGCCCGATTTAGGTTTTCTTGTGGATGTGATAATCACTCCCAAAAAAGTGATGAAAAGATAAGCGTTTGTCACATAAACTTGAAACAGAAAGTTAAACTTTTCATCCGAGGGAAGGCTTGAACCAAGGACCTCTTGTTCGGCAGCTGCGCACGCTAACCACGGGACCACGGCACTCCTGCTCTAATTCTTTCCTTGTTGTTGCCTATCTTGCGCATGGACTACTCAGTTTGTATATTTTGCTTATTTTTTCATAGTTCCACGCAACTTCTTCCTGTTTTCTCGATTGATCTGTGTTCAGTTTTTCAAGGCCTATCCACTGTGCCAACTTATAACTAAATCTGAGGGGGGTGCGATGGGGAGGTTCCCTTGTCAGTGATGTCGCTCTTGATACCATCTGAAGGGTCGTTTGGAAATGATTGATTTATGATGATAATGATGATGATGATGATAGTGGATTGTGGGGCGCTCAACATCGAGGTCATCAGCGCCCATACGAGTTCCCAGTATTTCCAATTCCAATCTCGCCCCTCCGCAAATGATGATGAGATGATGAGAACAACAGAAAGACCCAGTCCCCGGACGGAGAAAATGGCCGGCCTGGCCGGGAATCGAACCCAGGAGCCCGTGATCCAGAGGTAGCAATGCTATACACTAGATCACGAGCTGCGGACGATTTATGAGGAGCTGCTTGACCATCGTACCCCATTCACTTTAATTCCCTACGCACAGTTATTGTAGTAGATGGATTATTGGTTGCACTTTGGAGCTCACGAGTAACCACTTCCCCTGATTTCATGTGAGTTTCTACAACTACCCCTGCAGTGCTCGGCGGTCCCTCTCTGTCAGTACATGAAGTAGCCTAGAGTTGGTTTAGCTGTGGTTCTTCTTTGGCGTTTCCATTTCACACTCACATCACCAGCAGTCGACTTCGGCAGCTATAGCGGGATGAAAATTTCCTTGAAGGATCAGTTACTAATGTTATATCCAATGACCAATCCGTGTTAGAAGTCATTTAGCTCTCCTGGACGACCCAATCTGTTGTTAGAATTATATATTAATACCTTCAGCTGGTGACGAGAGTTGATATATATTAACAAGGACAGGTGAAAATGTGTGCCCCGACTGGGACTCGAACCCGGGATCTCCTGTTTACATGGCAGACGTTCTATCCATGAGAGCCACCAAGGGCACAGAGGATAGTGCGACTACAGGGATTCATCCTTTGCACGCTTCCCGTGAGACCCACATTCCCAACTGTCCACAACCTACATTCGTAGTGTTCCTAATAGATATTCGCCTATTCACTCATTACTCGCGCCATCTTCAAATAGTTAAAGGCTACCTGGCCATTGACCTTCTTCTGTGCGAATGCCCACGCTTTGCCCGAACTCTTACGGGACTCGTCAGCTTAGTGTGGCGCGAGTAATGAGTGAATGGGCGAATATCTATTAGGAACACTACGAATATAGATTGTGGACAGTTGGGAATGTAGGTCTCACGGGAAGCGTGCAAAGGATAAGGCCCTGCAGTCTCACTATCCTCTGTGCCCTCGGTGGCTCTCATGGATAGAACGTCTGCCATGCAAGCAGGAGATCCCGGTTTCGAGCCCGGTCGGGGCACACATTTTCACCTGTCCTTGTTGATATATATCAACCCCGTCAGCAGCTGAAGGTATTAATATACAATTCTAATTTCGTTCTAGACGGCTGCCGGTCATCAATGGTGTCTGTTCTTTCGGACATGTCCGAAAGAACAGACACCATATCCATATAAGTATACATTCTGTTGTTAGTGCCTAGCTAATGAGATCGCAGCTCTAGCAGTCAGCTCACGTTACTTAGCCGTGTCCGGATACTTTTGATCAGATGATATACGAAGGAACAGAGTCACGGAACATACAATTAAATTGTAGTGTCCAGCAAGACCCTCGAATAGCAGCTGCAGATTTAAATGTATCGCCTGCTACTACTAGCAACCAATAACAACATGTAACCCAAACACCTAATTCATTAGCAAAGCCATCTTCAATGGTGGATATCGCACCCATCCATTTCGGCTTGAGAAATAATCACTACTCTTATTGGTATCAGTCAAAATCTGTTCGAAATGCTGAACTATATCACGGTATACCGATGAGCACTTGCAGAAGTGCACTCATGTTCCGAAAAAACAAACACCGTGAACAAGTAGGCCTCCGTTACTCGCGCGAAACTTCGTGACATGGTCACTCGCGTGGATGACAGGTGTCATTCACAAAACAAGCGGTCTATTTGTATACTTTGAACGGTCTTCATGAATGATTTTATGATTTCTTATTAAATCTAAATATAATACATTTAATATTCATACACAGTATAGTATATTCTAACGTTTGAAACAGTTCGACCATTCGAAGAACAATATCTTCACCTGAATTACTGGCATACCACGGTCCCTCTGGTTGCTTACTGACGTACGGTTCTAAATTCAAAGCGTAAGCTGTTTTTACATCAACCAAAGCAAACACCTTTAACCCATACTTGGCTGGATTGCTAGGGATATGTTGCCTGAATCGGATGGGCAGTTTCCTCTAAATGGTTCAAATGGTTCAAATGGCTCTGTGGCCATCAGTCCCCTAGAACTTAGAACTACTTAAACCTAACTAACCTAAGGACATCACACACATCCATGCCCGAGACAGGATTCGAACCTGCGACCGTAGCGGTCACGCGGTTCCAGGCTGAAGCGCCTAGAACCGCACGGCCACACCGGTCGGCCCTCCTCTAAATGCCAAAAGCTGTTCGTCAACAGTAAGATATTCACTAGGTGAAAAATATTTTTGCCAATTGTTCGTGAATAGTTCAACTAGCTCTCTGATAGAAGCCAAATTGTCTGTCTGTCTGCGAACAACTCTATCACGGATATTATGAAACCTAACACATATCAACATAAATCTGAATCGGTTATCACTTATGCATAAATAACATGATTCAAGTCCGTTTCCCTTTGAATTATACCACAATTTCGATATACTCTTCATAGAACATCTCAAAGATCCACACAGATGTAACAAACCAATGAAAGCTCTGATCTCTATCGCATATGTTTTTTTAGCGTCCCTTTCCCTACATAAGTTGCCATGAACTTCACTGATGGGTATATTAGTGCTTGTTGCGATAATGCATTAGGTTTTCATCCAAGAACAAATTCAGAATTTCTATTTCTGTCTTTTTTATACGAGCTTGATGTTTTGGTCCAGGCAAATGCGTAATAATATTGCAAGATCTGCTTCTAACAATGGTAGGATATTTATTTTTCCTCTATTTGGTTATTCCATCTTTCCCTAAAAGAAATGCATCCTCTTGAGTTACTTCTTCCTGTGACTCATATTCATCATTCTCTGTAGTTCTGGTTCTGTTCCTGAATCATGACCGCTTTCATGAACACAGTCCTTAGTCTCTGAGCATCTTCATCACTAGCTCATTGAACCATTCCAACCATACATTAGGATCTCAACTAAACTCTGTCCGAGGTTTTTTTTTTTTTTTTTTTTTTTTGCTTTCACATTTCTTCCAGAGTCTAAAAATAAGCAGAATACTAGGTAACATGGAGGGTAACTGCAGTCAGTTTCAATCAGTCCAAATTTACCCACATGAAAGATCGATTGAATCTCGGAAAGGAATAAAGTAATGCAGAGTTACTTTGTTTCAGATTATGGCAACAGAGCTCGCGCCCATGACTGGTGTCCTCCAGACTATAATAATGTTTCATAAACAATGTAACTTTCGTAACTGAAAGCCAACAATGATTGGAGCTAACTGCTGGAGAGTTATGAGAAAGGTACTGAAAATGGCGCGATCTCAATCCTGCCCTGTCAGACAAAATTGAGTGGGAAAGTCATGTGGATCACGAGTGTCATTCGCGCGAGCGAGGGAGGGCTAGAGATAGGACGTTCATATTCACAGGTCATGTACATTAGTATGTTCTGTACATATGTTTAGCATTTAAGTCACCGCGGTTCAGCATCTGTCACGCTGCCTAGTAGGAAGAGTGTCCTCCATGGCCCTGTTAACTTGTTCCGTGCGTGATGGCATTGACATTTGTAGGGTGCGAATGGCGTACTGTCGTATAGCCACCCATGCTGCATTCACCTGGTTCCAAAGTTCATCTGTGCTGGGTGGCATTGGATTACAACGCTGCACCCCTCGTTTCACAGTATTCCACACATTTTCGATTGGCGACAAGTGTGATAATCTGGCGGGCGATGGCAAAAGGCTGACATCGTGTGACACCAAGAAGCACGTGTTCGTGTAGCAGCATTTTTTTTAATATCTTTACTTTGGCTTTGGGTTACAAGGACCATACAGCCAACAACTGTTGTTAAGTGCCAAAGAAACATAAACGCAAAGAAGCAGAATAGGTCACAATTACGAAGTTAGCAAAGAAACACACTCATGAAGTAGAATAAAAGCGCAATTAGACAAACACCAGACAGCCGGTGTCAGTGATGACAAAGACATTGGAGCAATATTAAAAACCGCACTACACAGGAACATTAGAACAAATATTCATATGCTCTTAGCGTAAAATGTGCAGCAACATTTGGTCATGCACTGTCGTACTGAAAAATGGCGTCTGGGGTGTTGCGCAGAAAGGGTATGGTTACCGGATTCACGATGTCATTCACGTACGTCACACTGGTCACAGTGCCCTGGACACGCACCTACTGTGATTTGTGGTCGTACCCAATAGCACCCCACATCACAACGCCTTCAGATGGCCCTGTATGCCTTATGCGAGTGCAGTTACTGCGATGCCGCTCCCATTGTCTGCGGCGAACCAAAATGTGCCGGCCGCGGTGGTCTAGCGGTTCTAGGCGCTCAGTCAGGAACCGCGCGACTGCTACGGTCGCAGGTTCGAATCCTGCCTCGGGCATGGATGTGTGTGATGTCCTTAGGTTAGTTAGGTTTAAGTAGTTCTAAGTTCTAGGGGACTTATGACCACAGATGTTGAGTCCCATAGTGCTCAGAGCCATTTGAACCATTTTTGAACCAAAATGTGGTCATCATTTTCAAACATAACCAGGACTTGTTCAAGAACACCACCTGATGCCATTCCTGTCCTCAGTGACGTCGTTCCATGCATCATTGCCGTCTAGCATGTCTCTGCACATTCGTCAAAGGCAGGCGGAGAAGTGTATAATCCGCATGTAACCGATGCCGTAATAAACGGTAAGGGACTGTCAACCTCGGTAGTGTACGATGTGTTTCATTGTTTCACTGTTGGCCCAGAGCCTACGAGGACGCAGATCTGTGCTGCAATGCCATTCGGATGAGGAGTCAATCTTCTCGGGACGTGGTCTGAGTGGTGCAACCTGACGCATTTTGTCATGTTCAACGGCCTTCCGCGAACCATTCTGCACACAGCCGTTGCACTGCTGAAACACTTTGTCCCACACAAGCAGCGGTTTCCCGGATGGATGCATCACATTCTCTCATGCCTACAACGCGTCCTCTTTCAAGCTCACTGATTTGATAGCCCGGTTCGTGCAAACGTCTGCGAGCCATCCTACACGTCTACTAAAGTCACACCGATCCAATACCTTCGGTTTGCACCGACAACGAGGGCCGCAGGCGCGTTTTACCGGTGGTTGGCGCCGCGCCGCGATAATCGTGTTGATCTTGCACCCACGGACCGACTTGGTTCGAATGCTAATCATTTATGCATAACATACTAATGTATATGTCCTGTGAATACGAATAGTCGTTAAAAGTGTTCTGTTTTTCTGAACATGAATGGAGAAAAAGGACGACAGTAAAAATGACACATAGTCGGTGTTATTTTCGTACTGATATTAACCTCTGCGGCTTAAAACAAAACTATGGTATCGGTGAGTTCGGGCACAGAATAATTGAACAAGGATTGTAATAGTAAATTCGCAAACTTTCGGATCACTTTTAAACATGATACATGAAAAGCTGATTACTGGCCAAAAAAGCATTTACAAAAATTTAGTTTTGTAAAACCTTACCTTTGTAGAATGTAATGAAATGACGAAAACAACTATTTTAAGTCTTTACTGTTAAGCCCCAGCACTTATCGAAGAAAAGAACTTCAAGAATGTAATAATAACTTCTGTAGCCGGCCGGTGTGGCCGAGCGGTTCTAGGCACTCAGTCTACGGTCGTAGGTTCGAATCCTGTCTCTCGCATGGATGTGTGTGATGTCCTTAGGTTAGTTAGGTTTAAGTAGTTCTAAGTTCTAGAGGACTCATGACCTCCGATGATAAGTCCCATAGTGGCTCTGAGCACTATGGGACTCAACTGCTGTGGTCATAAGTCCCCTAGAACTTAGAACGAATTAAACCTAACTAACCTAAGGACATCACACACATCCATGCGAGAGACAGGATTCGAACCTACGACCGTAGCAGCCCCGCGGTTCCGGACTGCGCGCCTAGAACCACTAGACCACCGCGGCCGGCAAGTCCCATAGTGCTCAGAGCGATTTGAACCAGTAAATTCAGTATACGACGTCCGCCGAAATTGTCGGTCGTATACGTTTATTAGTTGCTGTGAGCATATATACATTAGTGCGCGTATGGAAACTTGGAACATTTGTATCAGTTGTTCACACTGTTTCGTTGTGGTGGGGCGGATTTCCTTGAGGCTGCAGTTTGCTATTCTACGAGTACTCGTATTACCACCATGTGCTTCCCTGTGCAGTAATTCTGCTGAAAAGGTGCTGGTAATTAATTTGGAAGAATGAGCGATTTCTAGACAAATGACCAGTTTTCCATTCCTCGTCGTCTGAACTGGCATGTTACACATCACGTTGGTGGGCATGAGAGCGTAACATGCTACCTAGTGATAGATAAAGAACGACTGTAATAACAACTGTCCTCTTGTGCAGTACAAACTAGATACGTATAACTTACCAGTGCAACTTTCAACACTTACTAAAACCCAGTTTACATTAATTGCGCCAGGTAACAATCCGCTTTCCAACGTGTCCACTTTGTAGCAATTCTGAACGTGTGGGGTGTCGCATTTTCTGCTGGAGTTGCCCACGTCCGTTAGAATGCACAATAGACATGAATGGATGTAGGTGATCACACAGGATGCTTACGTAGGTGTCACCCGTCAGAGTCGTATTTAGATACATCAGGGGTCCCACATCACTCCAACTACACACTCTCCACACTATTACAGAGCCTCCACCAACTTGAGCAGTTCCCCGCTAACGTGTAGGATGATTGGATCCATGAGGCTGTCTCCATACCCGTACACGTTCATCCGCTCGATACAATTTGAAACTAGACTCGTCGGAGCAGGCAACATGTTTCCAGTCATCAACAGTCTAATGTCGGTGCAGACGGGCCCAGGCGA
This sequence comes from Schistocerca piceifrons, assembly GCF_021461385.2. NCBI lineage: Eukaryota > Metazoa > Arthropoda > Insecta > Orthoptera > Acrididae > Schistocerca > Schistocerca piceifrons. The sequence continues at coordinate 94,207,891 of NC_060138.1, read as the reverse complement.
GGCGTAAAACTTTGTGTCGTGCAGTCATGAAGGGTACACAATTGGACCTTCGGCTCCGAAAGCCCATATCGATGATGTTTTGTTGAATGGTTCGCACGCTGACACTTGTTGATGGCCCAGCATTGAAATCTGCAGCATTTTGAGGAAGGGTTGCATTTCTGTCACGTTGAACGATTCTCTTCAGTCGCCGTTGGTCCCGTTCTTGCAGTATCTTTTTCCGGACGCACCGATGTCGGAGATTTGATGTTTTATCTGATTCCTGATATTCACGGTACACTCGTCAAATGGTCGTACGGGAAAATCCCCACTTCGTCGCTACCTCGGAGATGCTGTGTCCCATCGCTCGTGCGCCGTCTATAACACCACGTTCAAACTGACTTAAATGCTGATAACCTACCATTTTAGCAGCAGTAACCGATCTAATAACTGCGCCTAACACTTATTGTCTTATATAGTCGTTGCCGGCTACAGTGTCGTATTCTGCGTGTTTACATATCTCTGTATTTGAAAACGCATGCCTATACCAGTTTCTTTGGCGTTTCAGTGTATAAAACTGAACAATACCAATATGAACCAATGTATACCTACAATAATTATCCGCACAATATTGCGTCATTATTAATGGTTACTTGAGCATACTATTTTGTACTCTAACCAATAACTAATTGATCTTGCTCCTTTGTATTACGCACGATGATGTTTCCAACGTATAGAGTGTAGTGTAGTTTGTTAGAGGACAAATCCCACCTAAACCATTTCTACTTATCATCAAAACTCTCTAACCTAACAGTGATACATCAGCCATGCAATTTCAGATACGGACAATGATCAGTCTTCCGAATAATTGTCATTTTAATCGGAATACTAGATACACATTCGAGTTTGTTTACTTCCAGAGAAATTTAAGGCGCTTTTCATTTTAAATAAAAATAAAAAAGAAATCTTTGCTTATTCACTCAGTTCCCATCTGACGCGAGCACTAATTGAATTTATTCCTTTCTTCACGTCTCCAGTAGGAACTTTGAGTACTTTGACAGTTTTCTCCAGTTTTATTTCTTTCCTGCGGTATTTGCGCTGTGGATCTCTTGGTTCCCAGATGCACAATTTTTTTTTTGTTTTTCTTTTTTTCTGCTGCTTCAACTCTCATAGAACCATATCAACAACAACAACAACAACAACAGAAGTAGACAAGATAAAGATGAAACATTTCAGTACTGCTAACACCGAAGCGGGGGGAAGCATAATTCATTTGATGATTGGCTTAAAGACCAACTACTAGCGGTACACGAGTGAATGTGAGCCGAACACGAACAAATGGCGTCTGCTCACGCGCGCCTAGAGTTTACACCAGAGAGAATTCTCTTCGCTGCCGCTAGTTCCCTTGTCTTCTCTCCGATGTAATGGGAAGTTAAACGTAGGAAAAGCACGTAACATGTTCCACAGCTATGTATACCTACACTGGATGCCAAGCTGCCTGACCGTGCGGGGGAAAGGTGGGCATACTTTCGTTCATCGCTAACTGCAGCATGCTGCAGTATCATAACAACATAAAAGGAAATACTTTTCCATTGACTGCCCACACGGAAACTCTTTCTGATGTTCCAGACTCCTGGAAGACAATAAAACGAATTGTTCCAAAATTGGTGTAGTTCCGTTACATCGTTTTAAGGTCTGCTGCGATCCGGATATTGACAGACTAATAGGAAAACTGTTTCAGTATTGCCTTACGCATTCATTCTGTTCTAGTAGAAACCAGCGGCTTCAGATGCAGAATAAATCAATACATAAGGTGCCTTATTATCCAAATCTTTGTGTATGTATAGTAAGTAAAATCACGTGTGGTCGATAACACAGATGCATCTCGAAAAAAAATGTGACATCGTTTCCTCAGGTACGTCACGACCGATGAGAAACATTTTGAATGAATTGGCATTAGAAATTGCAAGTGCACCTACTTTTCAATGTGAATCGACATTTCTACGTGTTTAACACCGGAACTAATGCACTGCCTTACAACCACATACTTTGCACTCGGTATCATAGTGGCAGGTATTGAAAATTTATTTCCCTCAAGGAGACATGAAATATGCAGTATTCTCCAGGAGAATAATCAGTACTTTTTTGAGTACGACATGCGATCTATTTTAACAGTAGAGATCTTTGTACAAAAGAATAAAAATGGACTGCGAGTAAAATGTAACTGCTTGTCTAGTTCTTGTAGAATATACATAGAAAATATTCAGAGCACACGAAATACATCAACAGCATTAAATTTCCTTTTATCATTTGCAGGATAAAAAGAGAGATTGCACCCTTAGTTGGTTACGGAAGGGCAGTACTTCTCCTGGCTGTGTGGGTGTCTTTTAGTGAAGTATTGTAATATTGTACTGAAGTGATAGTTTCCAGCTTCAGACACTGTTACAGTAAGCGACCTAAGTTACATAAACAGAGATAAGAAAATAATCAGCGGTAATCCCTTACAGAGCGAAGGAAACTTTTTCCGTAAATGCAGAATGGCAGGTGATGCAAATAACACCAATGTGCAAATATGATGAATTTCTACCCTGAAGACTAGAGTTCTCCATACTGCTGCTGCCTAGACCACTGTTTTCGCTACATCACTAAAGCTCTCTGGAGCTTCCCGTCGACAATCGATTGTCATACTCGATACTTTGTTTGTAATGTGCAAAGAATACTTTATATAACAAATAGTACATTTCGATCCTTCTGACCAACAGAATGACAAGGGTAGATTATTACACGAGGGATAATGAATTGTAATACAACTTTTAATAGAAAAATCGCACAAAATGAGGCTGCAAAGGCTATACCGAGACAAAGGAATGATGTTTCTTATATAGACTTGCACCAGCTTCTCACTAAAATTTCTAAGGAAGACAAAATACTGATCCGTAAGCAGTTTCCCCTGCACGTCAGTGTTCTCGTGAATATGTGTTCTGTATTCTAGTTAGAGTCGGCACGCCACTGTGTGTCATGTAGTGGTGACTAACACATTTGGCTCATGAAGCCTACCGATTAGGTGGAAAAACAGTTGCTGGAGGACGAAAGGTAGACTTCCATGTGAGTCACGATGACCTCTCGCGGTGCTGTTAGTCCCGGGCACTACACAAAACTTCAGCCGTGTCGAAGTCAAATCAGAACGGATTATGTTATTTCCGGAAGACATTTTCCTAAAATGCTCCGTCTGAAACTTTCTGAATCAATCGTAATGTGGCAAATGTCACGTTTGTTTATGCAACTTAATTTTATCAAGTTGTTTCGATAGTGAGCGCATACGAGAGGCCAGAACGTAATCACTAGTTTCTCGTTTAGTTTAAAACAGGAACTGCCTCTTTTGTTCCACGAGCGGATAACAAAGCTCGATTCTTTTAACTGTGCGTATTGTAATGTTCAAACGAAGTGTTGATTGCAGGTAGCTGATTTCGCACACATACAAATTTTTTGGATAGTACCATCGAAGATGTTTTGCGACGCTAAAATAAAATGAAACAGTATGGTCTGTCTATTTGGCGGCACATGTAAAGTATACCGTCTAGTGGCTACTGCTACCACAGAGAAAAGAAAGCGATTCCATGATACCAGAATAACAGCTACTCTCGTTACGTAAAATACTGCGTAATATATATCAGTGGAAGAGACTGCAAACAGGAGGCTACCCTGAGAAAAAGATTCAATGAACAACGTAAGGTAACGCTCTACGAGTCAGAGAGCGATATGTTAGAATTTTGAACGTTGTAGGGAAACTGGAAAATCAGCAACAGAGAAATGCAAGGGATCGGTTTGGATATATTGGGTGTCAATGAAGTGTAATGGACATAAGATAACGATTTCTGGTCAGACGCAAGTACAGTAATGTCAACAGCAGCAGAAACGGTGTAACAGGGGGAGGATTCGTTATGAATAGGAAGGTAAGACAGAGAGTGAGTTAATGTGAACAGTTCGGTGATGATATATTCTCATAAGAATCGACAGTAGACGACAGTTAACATAGATAGATCATGAATACGCACATGCCGACGTCACAAACCGAAAAGGAAGAGATAAGTATTTGAGGATATTGGAAGGGAGATGAAGGCAGATGAAAATTTTATGCACATTGCGTACTGGAACGCGGTTGCATGAGAAGGATTAGAAGACAGTTACTGGAGGATATGGGTTTAGTAATAGAAATAAGAGAGGGAACTGCAAGAAAAAAAATGGCTCTGAGCACTATGGGACTCAACTGCTGTGGTCATAAGTCCCCTAGAACTTAAAACTACTTAAACCTAACTAACCTAAGGACAGCACACAACACCCAGCCTTCATGAGGCAGAGAAAATCCCTGACCCCGCCGGGAATCGAACCCGGGAACCCGGGCGTGGGAAGCGAGAACGCTACCGCACGACCACGAGATGCGGGCGGAACTGCAAGACTCAACTAATAATAGCAATACACTGTTCACGAATCACAAGAGGAGGAAGTATTCTTGGAAAAGGCCTAGAGACCCGGGAAGATAGCAGCTACGTTACATCACGGTAAAAGAGAGATTCTGCAGTCAGATATTAAATTCTCAAGAGTACCCAACTGCGAATCACAAATTATTAATAATGAAGAGAATACTGAAGTTAAAGAAATTAATCTGGAATAAGTGTGGAAAAAAGTGGAATTCTGAGGTATTAGGGACACCAACATAGGTACAAAGAATATAACTATGATGAAACCTTGCATAACAGTAGCAATACTTCAACTAATCGACGCAAAAAGTAGGCACAAAATTCTCAGGAAAAGACCGGAATATAGCACTGTTAAGTTACTAAGCAATAAAACAAAAACGAAGTGCAGCAAAGCCTAATCGAAAAGTGAAGAAGTCGAAAAACAAATGATTATCGGAAACACAGAATCGGATATAGAAACGTCAGAACAAACTTCGGTGAAATTAAGAGCAAGAGCGCCCACATTAAGAGAATATGGGAATTCCATCGTTGAGAGCAGTGGAGGGAGCAGATAGGTGGAAACAAAACACTGAAGACCTTTACGAGCAAAAGGAATTGTCTGATGACGTTATGGAAGTAGACATGGGAACCTATATATATGACAGAGGGGATCCAGTATTTGAGTTAGAGTTTAACAGAGCTTCGAAGGACTTACGATCAACCAAAGCAGAAGGGATGAATGACATTAATTAGGAATTTCTAAAAACAGTTGGATAATAGGCAAAGAAACGGCTGTTTCAATTGGTATGTAGAACGAACGAGACTGGAGGCATACCATCAGATTTTCGGAAAAATGTCATCCTAGCACACCCAATGGTAGCAAGGGCAAATAAGTGTGACAACTACCACACAGTCAGCTTAACAGCTAATGCACCGACGTTGTTGACATGGATAATATACAGAAGAATTAAAAAAAAAACCTGAGGATCTGTAAGATGACGATTGCTTTGAGTTTAGGAACGATAAGATAATTAACCGGATAAGCAGCTTTGGTGTTTCGCTTGGTGATGAAAGAAAAACTTAAGAAATATCAAGTCACGTTCGTAGGATTTCATGACCTAGAGAAATCGTTCGATGATGTAAAATGGTACAAGATGTCCGACATTCTGAGGAAATTAGGTGTTAACTATTCTGCAAGACGAGTAATACATAATATTTACAAGAGCGAACAGAGAGAATTTAGAATGTCAAACCAGGAACAAAGTGCCTGGATTGGAAAGTGTGTGAGAAATGGATTCAAACTTTCACTTCTACTTAGGAATCTGTACAGCGAAGATGCACTGACGGAAATAAAAGAACCTTTAAGACCTGAGATTAAAGTTCAGGGTGAAAGGATATCAATGATAAGGTTCACTAATGACATTGCCATCCTCGGTGAAAGTAAAAAATAATTACAGGACCTAGTGAATCGAATAACAGTCGAATAAGTGCAGAATATGTACTGAGAATTAACCAAGGAAATACTAAATTAATCAGGAGAAACAGAATTGAGATTATTAATAAACTTGAAACATCAAAATTTGAGACCACGAAGCAGACGAAGTGAAGCAGTTCTGCTGCCGTGGAAGCGAAGTTACACATGAAGGACAGAGCAAGAAGGAAGTATAGACTAGAGAAGCGGAGTAACAAAATATATTCCTGTCCAAAAGAACGTAACTGGTTTGAAACTCTGGTCGTAATAATTGGAAGCATTTTCTGAGAACGTACGCTTGGTACAAAATATTTTACGCTAGTGGTTTATGGAATGTCGGAAAACCGGAAAGAGAAATGGTGAAATAAAAGGACGCTGAAAATTTAGTGCACAGGTAAATTAAGGAATAAGCGAAGAAATGAACATACTGAGAGCGCCAACAAGAAAAAGGGACGGGATGGCCCTGTAAGAGTATTCCTATCTCTACATCCCCTAAGCGCACATCCTCGACTTGCTGCTATCTAAAGTTACCTTCCAGATCACTCTCACAACATGCCGAATATAGAACTGTAACATTAATTAATTTATTGGTTGATAGAAGGAGTGTCAGACCATAGAAGCATGTTCTTTCTGTCCACATCTGTATCCCCACTATAGATTCCTATTAACGATGAAAATGTTTTAGGGAGTTAGAATACTTTTGGCCGTTTTATATGGTGTTGAATTTGCTTATCGATGACAACTTTTCCAACTCTGACCAGTTTTATTTTCTATTCTTGTGACCTATTACACGCATCCAATTAACAACTGCGACGCAATTCTTGTTCTAGTCTTAATATTCTGTCATCTCGTGTTTTCCCTCCTCGTCCTCCTCGTTTCCTTTGACCTTCATCTGTAGCTGTAACCTTTGTCGTCAGTTTCTGCTTCTGTCCTCTCGTGTCCCCCCTGTGAAATCCTCTGGGCCGGCCGCGGTGGCCAAGCGGTTCTATGCGCTTCAGTCCGGAACCGCGCGACCGCTACGGTCGCAGGTTCGAATCCTGCCTCGGGCATGGATGTCTGTGATGTCCTTAGGTTAGTTAGGTTTAAGTACTTCTATGTTCTAGGGGACTGATGACCTCAGATGTTGAGTCCCATAGTGCTCAGAGCCATTTGAACCATTTTGAAATCCTCTGGCTTGACATGTCTCACAGGTCGATACAGTTGTAAAATATATGATGACACCTCCTGGCTTATCTTTTGAACACATCACACAATAGTCTTTCCTTGAGAATGTAATGTATATATTTGTCTCTCAACATACATATTTCTTTCTCATGTACATATCTGTTGATTGTACCCTCCATCATGACATACTGTGGCAATCCAGGCTGTTCACAATTACAAACAGCACTGTTTCTCTATTTAAGACTTTAAGCCTTTTCAGGTGTGGTCTATGACGAGATATGTGGATACCACCCACCAGTAATCTTTTGTCAACGTTAAGCAATACCAGTTTGGCTTTCGCAAAGGTAAAGGTAGTTCTGATACTGTGCTTGATAAACGCAAGTCAGCTTCATAGAATTTGTCGACCAAGGAAAATCGCTCGACAATGTAAAATGGTGCAAGATGTTCGAAATTGTCGGAAAAATTTGAGTGAGCTATAGGGAAAGTAGATAATATACAATATGAAACAAAACCAAGAGGAAGCAATAAGAATGGGTGATCAATAACGAAGCTCACGGATTTAAATGCGAGTAAGACAGCAGTGCAGTATTTATCACCTACTATCCAATCTCTATATCGAAGAAGCAATGGCAGAAATAAAATTTTGAAACTGGGATTGAAATTCAGGGGTAATGATAAGATTCGCTGATGACATTGCTGTTCTCAATAAAAGCGAAGAACAATTATAAGGACATACAGAACTGAATGAAAAGTCTACAGATTACAGACTGATAGTAAACCCAAGAAAGATGAAAGTAATAAAGTGTAGCGGAAATGAGACTAGTGAGAAACTTACCATCAAAATTAGAACCATGAAGTAGAAATAATGAAGTACTATCCGACCATGATATTATTGTATTTGGCCTCCTGTGTCCATCATCGGAAACACACAGTGATGTTACAGTAAACAAGTACAGTGGTGGCTGAGGAAAACGTATCGCGCTGTGAACGATTTCTAGACAGTTTTGCATATACTATCAAGTGGTTCAGTGTGTCCTCGTGCAATACCACGATAAAAAGTCATGATAAGCCGAACGATGTGCCCTCACTCCCAGGCGAAATTATATTGTGGTCGAATAATAATTCTCCTACCTTGGATGCAAATTAGAACATGGGGGATAAAGCAGGGAGGACCTCGAAAGCAGACTAGCACAGGCGAGGAGGGAATTCCTCGATAGGAAAAGTCTAACAGTATCAAATATCTGTCTTAGTCCGTGTAAGAAATTGCTGAAAATGTGCGTTTGGGGCATAGCATTGTATGGTAGTGAAGCATGGACCGTGGGAGCAACGGAGCAGAAAAAGAATCGATGCGTTTGACATCAGTTGTTACAGAAGAATATTGAAAACCAGGTGAACTCAAAGAGTTAGGAAGTTTTTTGCAGAATCGACAAAGTGTATGTTAAGACATCATGCAATAACTTCCATGGTACTAGAGTTGGCTGCAGATGGTAATCGTGAAAATCTGTTGGGTAGGCAGAGGCTGCAATGCATTCAACAAATAACTGAGGACGTAATCTGAGGTGAAAAGTACGGCACTAGGGAGGAATTCGCGGTGGGCCGCATCAGTCAGAAGAGTGACTAAAAAGAAAAAATAAATCATAAACGCGTCAAGCCATGTCACTGCTTTCGCTTGCTTCCTGCCACATGCCTCACACTCACTAACTTGTTTCTTATTTCTAATTTGCTACTAGCATAATCACCCACAATGTCACTGGCCTTCTCTTTGTTCCGTCTCCGAAGTCAGTATATCACTGCCATGTATCTCACGACAAAGTCAATGGGCCATATGCCTAAAATCAGCGCGAGTGTGTCTCCCAGTGTAGCAAGACGCCTCTCTGTGTCCATCGTACCACCTTCGCCACTGTTGTCACCCTCTGTGCGCTCCGACAAATTCCGCATCTCATGATTCCAGCGAGAATGTGCTCGTACTGGTTAGCTGCAAAGACGGTTGAAATTTACTATAGTATGTACTATTCACAGTTCATTTTCCATTATGGTTGAAGCTTCGGGGCTGAAATTTATAGCGTGGACTAGGAAGTTCGTCTTTCGTCTAAATACCTACTCGACTCTACTGTGTGAAAAGACTCTCGTCCCATCCTAATCGTTCCATTTTTCGTCATCGACAGTCGCTCTTTTACAGTATATCGAGTGCGTCAAGAACAGCAACTTTTATTTAATTTTCTAGACGTCATTTGCACTGTACTTGCACTGAAAAATGTACCATGTCTTCTGTGTTCTGTATCTCCGCGTTCTCGATTTTTCCGATGGATATCGAATATTTTCATAGCGGTCATCACTATGAACAACTTAGAGATAGAGTATGATAAGTGTACTTCGTTTGTTTCTGTCCTCTGGTGCGGAAGACCAAGCTTCCCCGGAAGCCAGAATGTCAGCGTGAAAGATTATCGCCACATTTCGTGTCACAACTAAAGAAAAGAAAACATTTTGAAAGACGGATATGATGTGAAACAGAATCCAAGGTTTCCAACGTCAGACCATTCAAACTAGTCATACTTATGTTTCAGGGCGGTAATATTCTCTGCAGGATCCCATTTAGTCATAGATGCTCCTGTTCACGTCACAGCTTAAGTGAGAAGAACAGTGGTTTGGGTTTTGCACACCGTCAGTCACAATCCAACGCATGAGGGCAGTCTCTACATTTCGTACACAAGGAACACGTTGTTTTGTACGTTACATGCATAAAGAAAAATCATTTTGTTTGCGACACAAAGGTCTCTAAAGGACAATAATTTTCTTAACGATACTAAGGCATAAGCTCTGAAAGACCTACGTCGAAACAAGACCCCGGGAGTAGACAACGTTCCATTAGAACTACTGATAGCCTTGGGAGAGACAGCCCTGACAAAACTCTACCATCTGGTGAGCAAGATGTATGAGACAGGCGAAATACGCTCAGACTTCTAGAAGAATATAATAATTCCAATCCCAAAGAAAGCAGGTGTTGACACATGTGAAAATTACCGAACTATCCGTTTAATAAGCCACGGCTGCAAAATACTAACACGAATTGTTTACAAACGAATGGGAAAACTGGTAGAAGCCGATCTCGGCGAAGATCAGTTTGGATTCCGTAGAAATGTTGGAACACTGAGGCAATACTGACCCTAACACTTATCTCAGAAAATAGATTAAGGAAAGGCAAACCTACGTTTCTAGCATTTGTAGACTTAGAAAAAAGCTTTTGACAATTTTGACTGGAATACCCTCTTTCAAATTCTGAAGGTGGCAGGGGTAAAACACAGGGAGCGAAAGGCTATTTGCAATTTGTACAGAAACCAGATGGCAGTTATAAGAGTCGATTGGCATGAAAGGGAAGCAATGGTTGGGATGGGAGTGAGACAGGGTTGTAGCCTATCCCCGATGTTTTTCAACCTGAATATTGAGCAAGAAGTAAAGGAAACAAAAGAAAAATTCAGAGTAGGAATTAAAATACATGGAGAAGAAATTAAAACTTTGAGGTTCGCCGATGACATTGTAATTCTGTCAAAGGCAACAAAGGACCTGGAAGAGCAGCTGAACGGAATGGACAGTGTCTTTAAAGGAGGATATAAGATGAACATCAACAAAAGTAAAACGAGGAAATTGGAATGTAGTCGAATGAAATCAGGTGACGCTGAGGGTATTTGATTAGGAAATGAGACGCTTAAAGTAGTAAATGAGTTTTGCTATTTGGGGAGCAAGATAACTGGTGATGGCCGAAGTAGAGAGCATATAAAATGTAGACTGGCAATGGCAAGGAAAGCGTTTCTGAGGAAGAGAAATTTGTTAACATCGAGTATAGATTTAAGTGTCAGAAAGTCTTTTCTGAAAGTATTTGTATGGAGTGTAGCCATGTATGGAAGCAAAACGTAGACGATAAATAGTTTAGACAAAAAGAGAATTTGAAGCTAGAATGAGATTTTCACTCTGCAGCGGAGTGTGCGCTGATATGAAACTTCGTGGCAGATTAAAACTGTGTGCCCGACCGAGACTCGAACTCGGGACCTTTGCCTTTCGCGGGCAAGTGCTCTACAATTTTTTTTTTTTTTTTTTTTTAATCTCAATTTGTTCGCTTTCGTTTGTTCCATCTGCTCGGTGCGGACATCGTAAGAAATTCGTTTAAGTTCGTTATTTACTCAGTTTTTTTTATTACACAGGGCTGCTAACCCTCTGACCGAACAGGCTGAGCTACCGTGCCGGCTGCCATCTGAGCTACCGTAGCACGACTCACGCTCGGTCCTCACAGCTTTACTTCTGCCAGTAGCACGTCTCCTACCTTCCAAACTTTGCAGAAGCTCTCTCGCAGGAGAGCTTCTGTAAAGTTTGGAAGGTAGGAGACGAGATACTGGCAGAAGTAAAGCTGTGAGGACCGGGCGTGAGTCGTGCTTCGGTAGCTCAGATGGTAGAGCACTTGCCCGCGAAAGGCGAAGGTCCCGAGTTCGAGTCTCGGTCAGGCACACCGATTTAATCTGCCAGGAAGTTTCAGAATAGAAGCTTTCGAAATGTGGTGTTACAGAAGAATGCTGAAGATTAGATGGGTAGATCACATAACTAATGAGGGGGTATTAAATAGAATTGAGGAGAAGAGTAATTTGTGGCACAACTTAACTAGAAGACGGGATCGGTTGATAGGACATATACTGAGGCATCAAGGAATCACCAATTTAGTACTGGAAGGCAGCGCGGAGGTTAAAAATCGTAGAGGGAGACCAAGGGATGAATACAGTAAACAGATTCAGAAGGATTAAGGTTGCAGTAGGTACTGGGAGATGAAGAAGCTTGCACAGGATAGATTAACATGGAGAGCTGCATCAAACCAGTCTCTGGACTGAAGACCACAACAACACTAAGGCATAAAATCTGTTACATCATTTTGACACACTCTCGATATTTTAATAGTTTATGATACGAATTAATTCCACCAACGCCTCATAAAACTCGTATTTACAAAGAAAGTAATGAAGTTGAAACAAAGAGCAGTCCACATTGTTCTTTGGAGTAACACTTAAGGTCCCAAATCTTCTCCACTGTTGTGCGGTGACAGAAGCCCAACCAAGTCATTGTCTCATTCTAAGCCTTCTTTCATGATAATAACTCTATAGAGGCCCAAACCAAAATGTGACATTTGTGATAACATGTGAAGTCCAGTTTTCAGTTCTTCAATAACGGAATTAGAAGTCACATAAGTTAGAACTAAATGATACCGGGTGGTTATAACTAAACTGACGTTTTCTGAGTGCTGCAGTGCAGCCCGGACTGTACATCGCACGACGCTAAGACATCTTAAGTACGTTCACTAATCGGTGAACTCGTGGAGTATGCTAAAAAAATAATAGTTTCACTTTCTGCCATCATCTGAAAATTTGGCGCTGTAAGCAGTCAGAATGTGAACTGTTTCCTTTCTTGACGTCAGTATGCTGTTTGTCACTAGGTGATGCGTGTTGATTTCCTTTATGAAGTGACTGTTGGTCTAAAGGGTTAAGAAGGTTGAAGTTTGCCATACGAAACACGATGGCTATTGAGAACAAAGACCGTGCGCTGCTGATAAAGTTGTTTGGTTGTATCAAAACGGTAGTAGTAGCAGCGCTGCACTGCGGGAATATCGCCTGCAGAAACAGCTGCAAAAAGGCACTACGACTCTAAATGGGCTAAAGAATACATCAGGAAACTTAAAGAAATGGCTGAATAACGTGGTACAGCAACGAGTGGGATGTGGCTCACTCCCATGGCATTTATTGATTAGTTGCTGTAGTTATAGTTGACAGCGGAGCACAAGTCTTAAATTTTCCTGCAAGTGCTCAATCTGTGTCGCGTGAAATGTGTCTCTACCCTGGGCAACAGTCCAAAATATTTTGCGTCGCATTTTACACTGCCATCTCTACAAGATTCAGAATCTGCACCAAATGAAGACCCAAGATAAACTACAACACCGTGACTTTGTCCTTCGTTTTTTGGCACGCATGAAAATGGATGACATATGGTAGGGGAGTATTCTTTGGACAGAGGTTCATTTTCATCTGCTCAGTGACGTGAATGCACAGAACTCACGCATATGGTGTTCTATTCCGCCACGTGTTGTACAGGAACATCAACTTCACTCATCTTAAGTGACTGTGTGGTGTGGTATCACGAGTTCCTTCATTCTCGGTCCGTTTTTCTTCTTGGGCGTCTTAACTGTACAGTGACATGTGCACTTTATAAGGACCTCCTTGTGCAACACGGGATTCCAGCTTTGCAAGAACGCACCTGCGTCCACATCATTGTTTTCATGCATGATGGGGAGACACCACATGTCGCTACACTGTGAAATACACTCCTGGAAATGGAAAAAAGAACACATTGACACCGGTGTGTCAGACCAACCATACTTGCTCCGGACACTGCGAGAGGGCTGTACAAGCAATGATCACACGCACGGCACAGCGGACACACCAGGCACCGCGGTGTTGGCCGTCGAATGGCGCTAGCTGCGCAGCATTTGTGCACCGCCGCCGTCAGTGTCAGCCAGTTTGCCGTGGCATACGGAGCTCCATCGCAGTCTTTAACACTGGTAGCATGCCGCGACAGCGTGGACGTGAACCCTTTGTGCAGTTGACGGACTTTGAGCGAGGGCGTACAGTGGGCATGCGGGAGGACGGGTGGACGTACCGCCGAATTGCTCAACACGTGGGGCGTGAGGTCTCCACAGTACATCGATGTTGTCGCCAGTGGTCGGCGGAAGGTGCACGTGCCCGTCGACCTGGGACCGGACCGCAGCGACGCACGGATGCACGCCAAGACCGTAGGATCCTACGCAGTGCCGTAGGGGACCGCACCGCCACTTCCCAGCAAATTAGGGACACTGTTGCTCCTGGGGTATCGGCGAGGACCATTCGCAACCGTCTCCATGAAGCTGAGCTACGCTCCCGCACACCGTTAGGCCGTCTTCCGCTCACGCCCCAACATCGTGCAGCCCGCCTCCAGTGGTGTCGCGACAGGCGTGAATGGAGGGACGAATGGAGACGTGTCGTCTTCAGCGATGAGAGTCGCTTCTGCCTTGGTGCCAATGATGGTCGTATGCGTGTTTGGCGCCGTGCAGGTGAGCGCCACAATCAGGACTGCATACGACCGAGGCACACAGGGCCAACACCCGGCATCATGGTGTGGGGAGCGATCTCCTACACTGGCCGTACACCACTGGTGATCGTCGAGGGGACACTGAATAGTGCACGGTACATCCAAACCGTCATCGAACCCATCGTTCTACCATTCCTAGACCGGCAAGGGAACTTGCTGTTCCAACAGGACAATGCACGTCCGCATGTATCCCGTGCCACCCAACGTGCTCTAGAAGGTGTAAGTCAACTACCCTGGCCAGAAAGATCTCTGGATCTGTCCCCCATTGAGCATGTTGGGGACTGGATGAAGCGTCGTCTCACGCGGTCTGCACGTCCAGCACGAACGCTGGTCCAACTGAGGCGCCAGGTGGAAATGGCATGGCAAGCCGTTCCACAGGACTACATCCAGCATCTCTACGATCGTCTCCATGGGAGAATAGCAGCCTGCATTGCTGCGAAAGGTGGATATACACTGTACTAGTGCCGACATTGTGCATGCTCTGTTGCCTGTGTCTATGTGCCTGTGGTTCTGTCAGTGTGATCATGTGATGTATCTGACCCCAGGAATGTGTCAATAAAGTTTCCCCTTCCTGGGACAATGAATTCACGGTGTTCTTATTTCAATTTCCAGGAGTGTATTTGCGTTGAGAAACATTGGTAACGACCGCATCATCTCTAAGCAATTTCTAAGTGTGTGGCGATTCAAATCGCCCGACCTAAATGCACGTGACTTCTGGTTGTGGGGACATCTAAATGATCGCGTCCATCATGGACGTATCCGGATTCTTCCAGTTCCGAACTGTAACGTATGACATCGCTCTGATTACACCAGATGTCCTGCGAGCAACTGTCGATCTTGTGCGTTACAGATGTAGTATATAGCGGAGTCTGGAGGCCACAATGAACACATGTTGTAACTTGTTAACACATCCCAATAAACGTGCCAGCGCCAACGTTCCTATGTGTTTGATTGTTCCTCCCCATTTCCTGCAATCACACCACATTCTGAGTGTCTATAGCACCATATTTGCACCTAGTGACAGAAAGTGAAACTAATATTTTCTCAGTACACTCCGTCAGTGCACCGATTTATGAAAAAGATAACCATCAGGATCCTTCGACGTATACGTACCGCACGCCTGCATCCGGAACACCGTCAGTTTAGTTATAACTACCAGATACTTCCACAGATGTAAAGCGTAAAACAGAAGTAGTAAGGATTATTAGAAACTGTCTAACTCGAATCTATTACAGATTTATTTCAACAGACGCAAATGCTCAGTGTGATCAGAAGTATCCGGACGCCCTCGAAAACATAGGTTTTTTCATATTAGGTGCATTGTTCTGTCACCTACTGCCAGGTATTCCGTATCAGCGACCTCAGTAGCCATTAGACATCGCGAGAGAGCAGAATGGAGTGCTC